>NW_006399773.1:17838685-17846663 GCF_000299155.1 Elephantulus edwardii
CTCAAATGTTATTTCATTAAATTCTTCTGTATCTGCCAATTCCTTTTGATACAATGACTCAGTATATTCCTTCCATCTTCTTTTAATACCTTCTGGATCATTTAATATTCTGTAAAATATCCTTGATTATAGCAACTCTAGATTTGAATTTGTTCTTCAGTTCCTTGAGCATAAAAAATGTTGAACGAGTTCTGCCCTTTTGATTTTCCAACTGTAGCTCCTAGCACATTTCATTGTAATATTTTGCTTTGTCATTCCGTTCTGCCTTTTGGAATTTTCTGTTCAGCTCTTTAGTATCTTGAATTCTTCCTTGTGCTGAAGTCTATATGAAGATTTTTAATACATATTAGGGCTCTGGTTCCACAGTCCATAGAGAGTTGTGCTGATAACCCAAACATTGTGCCTCTTTTGTGATTCTAATCCCTCAAAGTCTTTGCCTGAGAAAACCAGGCAATTGTCCTCCCTATGATTTACGGACTCCTAAACCCCTGCCAAACAAGCAAGCAGGTACACAGCTAAGCTCAAAAATGATTAGCAACATACAACACATTCTTCACTACAATGAAATTATAGACAATTGATGTACTTCTAACTTTAAACCATGAAGACAATAAAGGCTAAGAATATTATGTTGCAGGACAGCCTTCTCTGGTCCAAACTAAAGCATCTAGTGGCGTGGCGTGAGTTCTTCATAAGATATTATGGCACAGATAGTGGCTCAGCTTGATTTTTGTTTCTGATACTTGTCACAAAGCATGAGGGCTGCAAGGTCTGAGGTCCTAAATGTGGAGCATGTGTACACGTGGAGGAGGCATACATGCATTTGGATGCAGGTGTACATTTAGTACATTCACAATATCATTTCCAAGAGCTTTCTGATCTGTTTGCATCATGTTATGCTTAACTTTATATCAAAGATCATGATCTCTTTTAATATAGGAAACATAAGAATGGGTCCTGTCCATGACTCCATTGATTTTACAGTATAGTACCTCATCTAGAAGATTATATAATTGATAATTAATAATAGTAACTTCAAGAGGCTGCACTGCAATGCAGAAGGCACAGGTTTCAAGGCCAGCAGCTGCTCCACAGAAGGATGAACCATCTACTGTGTGCTTAACTGACCCTGAAAACCCGCCTGAGCTATGGGTAGGTTCTAGCTCGATGGTAAACAACAACAACAACAACAACAAAAACCATACAGTCTTATCATTTAAAAAAGATGATTGTGACTAGGTACAAAGCACAGAAATAAATTTTGAGTGATTCAAATATATCCCACCCTCCATTTCTCACTGTCGTCCAGGTGGTTCTGCCTCATAATGACACTCTATTGGGTCTCCAAGGCTATAGATCGAATGGTGAGAGACTGCTTCTTCATCCCACAAAGTGCCTGGTGGGTGTGAACCATCAGAGGTACTCAGCCTTTTGGTTAACAGCACTACTCTGCCACCAGAAGTCCCCTAATGCCAAACTTTACATTAATATTTTTTACATAGACAATAATGATATATGGAAGTATGACTAAGAAAATGTGGGCCTTTTCTAACAAAGTGACTTCTATCGTTCATTGAGTCTTTTACTTTTAAAATAAGAAAGTTAATTTCCTGTTCAGAAACAGCATAGTACCTATCAACTTTGGGTTGAGTATTACAGCGATATATGGGAAGAAGTATCAGGGGCCCTGATATCTATTTTTTAGAAACTAGAAGACTCATATCTTCATTAGTCAATATATATACCTCACCAGCTTAATTATGTACTTCTCAAAGACTTTCTCACTAACTTACTTCGGTAGTGTCTTATCTATCTTAAGTTTCAATCCTCTGGGTGTTCATCTGTCACTGGAAATAGTTTCAACCATGATTTCCTTACTCTTGATGACTCCTCACCCATATGACCCAGTGAAAGAAATTAAAGTGTTCTTATTCCATTGATTTGACCTCTGGGCTTTTGTAAATCTTGCTTCTCTAATTAGGCTGTAAAAAGAACTTGTAATAGATAGATTCATGGGAAGCATCAGGACAGAGGAAACATTTTTAACAACTTTGGTACACAAGAGGATTTTAATACAATCTGATAAGTTAGGTTTACAAATCTGATGGTCTACATTAAAAGAAAGTCCTTTGATAATACTGTCCCTGCCTGGGCATTTATTAGCAATCCTAGTTATGTATATAAGATACAAAAAATATAGTAGCAAGTACAAATTTAATATTATATTATTATAATATTAACCATTGTGTGTATTTTCTTCTTAGTCCTTCAAAACTACTATCCTGTCTCATAAACTCACCACTGCTTTCTTAAACAATCACATTTATTATTTCAGTTTCTTATATACTCAACAGAATGTTACTGTTGCTGTTAGGTGCTGTATAGTTGAGTAGACTCTATAAACGACAGATCTGAATCCTATTCTATTCTGTCCCATTCTTACCATCTGTGACACACTTGACCCCATTGCTGCAGTGTATCAGTCCATCTCATTGGGCGTCTTCTCTTTTCTTGACAGTCCACCTTTTCAAGGATGAAGTCAAGTTCCAAAGAATAGCCTCTTCTAGCAATATCTTCAAAGAATGTGAGACAAAGCCTCACCATTATTGCCTCCAAGGATCACACAAGCTGCACTTTTCCCAAGAAATATCTATTTATTCTTTTGACTATCAGATTTTCATAACTCTTCTCAAAGGCCACAAGTAAAAAGCATCGTTTTTTTTTTCCCTGTAGTTCTTATTCATTGTACAGCTCTTAGATGCATAACAAATAATTGAACAGATGATGATCATAATCACCAGAGTGAAATGCACACAAAGTAAATGTGCAATCTATAAGACTTCACTAATTAAAGATAACATGAGTGTCTCGTGTCTACTAAGTTTAAATATTTTTATAGGTTATAGAAACTTTTTTATGCAGAGAAGCAACATTGTACAACATTTTTATATACAAAAAAAAGAAAATACAAATATTTTTTACTTATTTTTGTGATGGAGTGATTGGCACAGGACTATGCCTTCAGGCATAAACTACCTTGAAATTGGATAGAATATAGAAGGAACTGCATAACAGTATCAAAATCACTATGAGAAATTTCAAAGTGAGTTAAAATTCAGTAAAATACTTGTTATGTTCTACACATAACTTACTGGTTTTGTCCAGTAATATATGTTTGCATTTATCAAACCCTTTGAGAATCTGTCCATTAGCAATGTTTCTTTACACACACACACACACACACACACACACACACACACACACAATGAGCATTAGTGACTTTCTACTTAAAAAGAACAAACGTGGCCAATTTTTATATCAATAGCTCATTGTCTTGATACTGACTCTGAGCGAACCTGTGGCGCAGAGGTGAACTACCTGTGGGAATTTCAAGGCTATAAATCTTTGTGGAACATGACTGACTTCCCTTTTTTCCCTTCACTAAAGTGGTTGGGCTAGAATTGCAGACTTTTGATTTGATCAAAACAATTAATACTATTTTATTTTCATTTCTTTAAAATTTTAGTGGTCTGCCTATTAATTTTGAAATGGAAATT
The DNA here is from genome assembly GCF_000299155.1 of Elephantulus edwardii. Taxonomy (NCBI): domain Eukaryota; kingdom Metazoa; phylum Chordata; class Mammalia; order Macroscelidea; family Macroscelididae; genus Elephantulus; species Elephantulus edwardii. Next base: position 17,842,243 of record NW_006399773.1, read on the forward strand.
TAATAATTTTGAATTGAAGATTTCATTACTTCAGGATTTTGTTTCTTTTTCTTGTATTTTTTAAGTGTGTATTCTAATTGAAATCTTGTCATTTTTAAGTGATAAAAAATACATTGAGTTTTTAGAAAAATCATGTTAAAGAATTTCTTCTAAAAATAAATAAAACCTGAGTCTTAGATCTTATAAATATTAAAAACTAAACAAAAAAGACAATTTTGTAGAGAGGTTAGAGAATTTGCAGATGGAAAAGAAGGAATAGACAATATTATAGAAATATTTTGTGGGGGGAGGGATGGGCGGGGAGAGAAGTGCAGCAATGAATGAATGGAAATCCAAAATCTCTGTAAATGCTCATTAAAACTATTAATAAAAAGAAATATTTTAAGAAAAAAATGAATTGGAAATTAAAGACAAAAGAAAAATGCATCCTGATGATGAGTTAAGAAGGAAACATGTTTTTTATAGATGGCATGAACTTGTATATAGACAATTCTAAGCACTCACAAGGACAAGAACTCAATCCTGGAGCAGAAATTCAAAACTCCTGAAGTCAAGAGAAACTGCTCATAGTGGAAGAAACTGGCAGCAGCTTGAGACATTAGGAATCACTGAAGCTCAGAAAGATTGACATATAGGCCATCAAATCAAGGGCTGGATAGAATAAATTGTTGTTTAATGGAGTGGATGGGAGTAGATGCAAGTGCTTTTGGACCAGGGCAAGGGGTGGCTCAAAACATACCTGGCAAGGGTGGGGACAACACAAATCTATTGGTTTTTTTCTACTACCAGGAAATATCTTTAATCTCCTCTTCTTTGTAAAATGCTTGTCTGCCAGATAATGTTCTAAGTTTGAGAAATCTAATTCAGACTGACTAGGAAGAAGGATTGGCCACACACTTCCAAAACAGCAAGTCTTTGAAAACCATATGTACAACTAAAACATATAGTAGTGTATTAATAAGGGGGATAAAGTTAAATGCAACATTGTTAGAAAAGAAGAACTTAATATTCATTCATTGTTGTGCAGTTACACTGCCCCCCCCACACACACACAAGGGAACTGAGGGAGAGGGAAGCAGAAGGCGTAAAATATGCAAAAATTAATAAAACTAAAACTTTTCTGTAAACTTTCATTCAGATCACAACATTAAAAAGTTATAAGAAGAAAAGCTTAATAATTAAGAAGTCAAAATGGATGATGATTCATATATTGTTGTTGTTGTTATGTGCCATTGAGTCGTTTGTGACTCATAGCCACCATATATACAAGAGCCCTAAACACCGTTCTATCCTGTGCCAACCTCGCTGTCTCAAACACATGCATTCCCACCACTCCCCTCACAGAATCAATCCATCTCATCGAGGGTCTTCCTCTCCTCCTCTTTCCCAAACATGATGTCCCTCTCCAAGGACCAGTCCTTCCTTGCAACATGCCCAAAGTATGTCAGACGAAGCTTCAGAATCCTTGACTCAAGGAACATTCCAGCTTCACCTTCTCCAGGAGAAACACTTGTTTGTTCTCCTAGCAGTCCATGGTGTATATTCAACACTCTTCTCCAGCACCACAACACAAAGGCATCAATTCTCTTTCTATCATCCCTATTCACTGTCCAACTCTCCAATGCATAGCAAGCAATTGCAAAGACTATAGCCTGGATCAGGCACACCTTAGTCTCCAGCCTGATGTCGTTGCACTTCAGTACTCTTGAGAGGTCCCTCACAGCTGAGTTTCCCAATGCAATTCATCTCTTGATTTCCTGGCTGCTGTTACCAAGAGCGTTGACTGTGGAGCCAAGTAAACTAAAACTGTTATCTATCTGAATCTCTTCACAATCCATACTGGTGCTACCAATTGGCCCAGTCGTGAGAATCTTTGTTTTCTTGATATGAGCTTCAATCCATATTGAAGACTGCAGATTCATATATGTTGTTTGTTGTTGTTATGTGCCATCAAGTCGTTTGCAACTCATAGCGACCCTATGCACAACAGCCCTAAACCCTGCTCTATCCTGTGCCAATCGCATTGACTCTGACACACCCATCCCAATTACCCCAGTCACTGAATCAATCCACCTCATAGAGGGTCTTCCCCTCCTGCGCTGTCCCTCTACTTTACCCAGCATGATGTCCCTCTCCGAAGACCTGTTTCCCGGCAACATGTCCAAATTATGTCAGACGAAGCCCCAGAATCCTTGCCTCCAAGGAGTAGCCTGGTTTAACCCTCTCTAGGATTCATATATACATATGAAAAATTCATACACACACACTCACACACACACCTCATAGTCTTCAAGTCAGAACACACTTCCTTACCTCTATTCAGTTTCTGAGGCTATAACTTGTAGAAGAGATTGTCCATCTTTTCTCACTGAGCCACCAGTGCATTTGAACCATCAGAGAGGTTTAACATTTTTGTTAACAAAACAATTTCCTGTGGAATACACAACCAGAAAAAAACATTGTACTCGTCAAGAAGTGAGTCAAAATACTACTCAAGAATGTGACAGTGAATTTACTCTTAAAATTTTTAAGATACATTAAAAAATGTAAAGTGAAATGAGCAAAACTGTACTTTTTCATGTAACAGTTTATGAAAGATACTTCTTTTTGTTCAGAGCTTATTATACATCTAAAAAAAGTGATAAAATATGTAAATCTAAATGTAGCAATATAAAACTAAAAAATAATGAAGAAAACTTAATCTTAAAGGGTTAATAGAAGGTGCCGTGTATCTATTCATTGACAAATGTAAACTCAGAGGATACTAGAAAAATCAATAATCTTCATTCAGATTTGATGTAAAAAAAATTCATCTCTTGTAGTTTTTCTTGACAATGTAGGAGGTCATAATAATGCAGTTCCTTTGGGGGCAATGAAAAGAATCTGTCCTATCCAGATACAACCCATGACAGGTAGCAAGAGTTAGTATGTTGTATTTCTTTCCTTTTATTTTTTTTTTAAAGCTAAATCTTTAATCCCCGGTAGTACTTACAAAAGAAAGAGCAATTGGATTCTTTGGCTTTGTGAAAGTGAAAGCCCCATATCCTTTTATTTAGTAACAAGTGCCTCATCACATTTGATCTGTTGAACTATAAAAGAATAGAACTTCAATATGAACATCATACAAAATCCTCACCACTCTATCTTTTGTTCCATGTGGCCACAGCTTTCAGCTGTTAAAAGCACTTCTTTCACATCATTTCTGAAGTTGATACCTTTACTGAAAAGGCTTTCTAACTGTTCAGGAAGTTTGCAACTACTGCAAATCAGGTGACAGCTTAGCAGTAGAGATCTTTTAAGATACTTCTTGGCTTTTATTTTTCTTAAAAATGTTAAGTACTCAAAATAACATAATAATGTTGTGATTATACCAACAAAAATACATTTTTATTCTATCCTTCTGTATCCCACCAGTAAATAAATTTCAAAATTTATATTTCTCTATACTATACAGTGATGTATTATTTAGATACACATTTGTTTGTGTAGAAATAGACATATGGAGTCACTGCTGTTATGTGCTGTCGGTTGTATTCGACTCATAGCTAACTCAACAATGGGTTTTCAGAGACTGAAAATCTCATGGGAGGAAATGACTTATTTTTCTTCAATAGATGGAGTAGATGTGGATTCCAACTGCCTCCCATTGGGTTGGATTTCTTACTCATTAGGCCACTAGAATCCACATATGTACACATTTTTATATGTGTTTGTGTATACATACAAACAAAACAATTAAGATAGGAAGCTCTAGTGACCTAGTGGAAGAAAATGTGATGTCAACACAAAGGCAGGTGATTAGAAATCTTATACATATATGTATGTTTTCTATCTAATCTATCAATAAAGAAAATATAGCCATTATTACTTATATTGAACTATTTAAAGATAATTTATAGCATTCAAATAAAGTACCAATTTATTCCTTATTAATTAAACATGATACCTACAGTGTAAGGCATTTTTAATATGTTTAATTAAAAATTTTTTTTCACAATATTTGAAAGTCTTAAATTTTATTGATTACTATATAGCCCAACTTCATATTTCGCTTCTTATTTTAACAACATCCTTGAAAACACTGTCTTGAAACACTCAGTTCAGCAAACTTTCAGTGTTTTTAATTTGGATGTTTTTTTAAAAATATTGTTCTTTTTCATACACATTTTGTATACATTGTGTTTCACATATTCCTTCATTTACATTGTGTTTCATATGCTCATTCCTATGCATTCTCTTTTATAAAATTGAAATACTCCGTTTAGCAAAATTGCAGTGTGTTTAATTGGGGCGGTTTCTTAATATTTTATATTAGTTTAAATATACATTGTGTTTCACACATTCCTTCATTTACATTGTTTCTTATGATCATTCCTATACATTATCTATTATAAAATTCATTACCATTGATTTATCCCTAT
>NW_006399773.1:17847804-17850361 GCF_000299155.1 Elephantulus edwardii
TCTCCATACCTTTTCCATAACCTGTATGCAGAACAGATTATCTGAGAGACTGGGCTCTATGAGGAGAAGTATGGGGTCAGAATTGGTAGATCTATCAACAATCTGCGTTATGCAGATGACACAACCCAGCTTGCTGAAACTGAGGAGGACCTGAAGCTCTTGCTGCAGAGGGTCAAGGACTACAGCCTTCAATAAGGACTGAGGCTCAATATCAAGAAGACAAATATTCTCGCCGATGGGCCAATTGGGAGCATCAGGATGGATGGTGAAGAGATTGAAATTGTTAACAACTCTAGTTTGCTTGGCTCTACAATCAACACTGTTGGCACCAGCAGCCAGGAAATTAGAAGACGTATTGTGATGGGAAAGTCTGCTGTTAGGAACCTCTCCAGAGTACTGAAGAGCACTGGTGTCACTCTGGAGACTATGGTGTTTTTGGTACAAGCCGTGGTCTTTGCAATCACGTGCTATGCATCAGAGAGCTGGACAATGACTACGGAGGATAGAAAGAGCATTGATGCCTTTGAGCCGTGGGACTGGAGAAGAATATTGAATATACCATGGACTGCTAAGAAAACGAACAGGTTCATCCTGGAGAGAATTAAACGGGGCTGTTCCTTGGAGGCAAGGATTCTGAAGCTTTGTCTGATGTACTTCGGACATGTTGCAAGGAAGGACAAGTCCTTGGACAACGAGGTCATGCTTGAAAGGGTGGAGAGACAGTGCAGGAGGGGAAGACCCTCTATGAGGTTGATTGATTCAGTGACTAGGACAACGGGAGTAGATGTGTCAGAGACAGTGAGATTGGCAAGGGATAGAACAGGGTTTAGGGCTGTTGTACATAGGATCACTATGAGTCTTAGGCAACTCAATGGCACATAACAACAACAACAATGTACTAATGAAATGATTAGTAAATATTCTAAGTAATTTGTCATCAGAAGCACAATTCATTTTCATCCACCAGATATTCATTCCACAACTTTAGCATTTCTTAACTATTTTTTAAAGTCTTTATTTCATTTTTTATTAAAAGTTGACTTGTACATCAAGTTGGTTTCAACTGCTAGTGACTTGATGTACAATAAAACAAAGAATGGTTTAAAATATTGATTTCTTAGGTTTTTCTCTTCCTTCAATACTTATAAGTTTGAATCACATTGGAAAAAGGTCTTGACTAATTCCATTTGTTATAAATATGAATACTCATTCTTTCATTCAGTAGGCTATAATCCAGTCCTGCCGTTGTTCATACTTTAGGTGATGTAGTTTTTAAATGTAATCTATTGAAAATGAGATCATTTCTACTCATAATGACCCTGTTCCTCAAAGTTGAGACTGACTCATAGGCTTTCCAAGGCTGTAAATCTTTATGGAAATAAATGGGTATATCTTCCTACTGTACAGCACTGAGTAAATTTGAATAGACTTTTTGGGTAGCATTTGATGTCTTAACTATAGTATGACTAGAGTTTCTTCCTTTAAAATTTGTCACAAATGTGATCGTGTGAGAACCTCATTTTTGTTAATATTATACAAATACATGGGAGCTTTGGCAGCCTAGTGGCAAGAAGGCGTACTGCAATCACAAAGGCACGTGGTTCGAGGCCACCAGATGCTCCACAGGAGAGGAATGGACAATCTTCTCTCTGGCAACTAACTGCCTCTGAAAACACACCAGCGGGTCTGCTATGGGTTGGTTCTAACTCGACAGTACCCAACAACAATAAGGAGTAGTTACTTAGCTGTGTTCTTAGTTTTATGATTGCGTTGGCACCATCTATTTAAAATGCTTACAGTGTGCCGCCTTCTTTCTTATAATTTAGCATTGAAATATTGTTTTATAATTTTGTCCATGGAGATGTCTCAAGATCTGCCTTAGCAATTGCTGGAGAAAGCCACTGAATAAACTCTCAGTGTATTTTACCTACAAAAACCTAATTAGGAAAGACACACATTTTGTATCTATACAGTATGGTTCTCAAGGGAATTTAAGTTTAAAAGTATTTTTTTCCTTAAAGTTTGCTTCCTTGTTTCTGTCATGAATTTTAAGTGTATACAATGCCACATTCTTCTATGACTAGCTAAAGAATAAATTAATTTATTACAGTTGGCTAGTAAGTGTAACAGAATTTTTGTGAGATAGAAGAACCAAACTAGACAATCTCCTCTTGTGTGATTTACCACTTCAGCCTACCTGCTGGAGAATCAGCTGTGACTTGGTGGTACATAACAGCAACACCTGATGAAGAAGCAACAGGCCTCTAGAATCAGGGCAATAGAAGGTAGTTGAAAGAACATGTCCCTTTTCCTCCTGTGCACAGAATGACACTGCTAGAATCTAATGACTCTGATATGTGAATAGATACCTTCTTATGCAATAGCAGAGCCTGTATGTAGTCATTTGCTGATGCTTATAAATGTGGGCATAACACTTGTCTTCTCTGTGACTGAAATGGGATGTGAGCAAATATTCAATGAGTACGTACATAAATAATTAAGAGACTTAGACCGAGATGTATGTACATCTTTGAATAACTCAAATCTACTTGGTTTT
>NW_006399773.1:17851673-17904977 GCF_000299155.1 Elephantulus edwardii
ATTATTTATATATGTGTGTGTTTGTGTGTGTGGAAATAGAAAAGATCCAGGTGAAAAGCCAGGATAATGATGGGCAGGGTCCGATGAGAAACACTTTATAAACATAATGAATGAAAAAAAAGAAACAAATGAAACCCACACCATAATGCATGAGAATGATTGTATAAAACACAATATGAATGAGGAATATTGTGTAACACATTGTATACAAAGATTGTAATCAAACCAATTGAAAAACAAAAAGACAAACTTACAGCCAGAGATGAGCAAGGAAAAAAATACAAAATAAAGAACATAAAAAACAGACCATGAATAATATCTAACAAATTTTTTAATGGCTTCAGTGACAGAAAGATGTGAGGAATTTTCTGATCTTGAATAGGAAAGCTAGTCAAATGTTCTAATTTCCTACAAGTTCAGATGTAGGCAATGCAAGTTCAGATGTAGGCAATGGAATATCATATTGTAAATGTCATTTAAAACATCTAAGGTATTTGGATACAAATGACAATTATAGTTCAGCCACAAATCATAGTTTTCATTATTATTTTTTACAAATTATTATAATTGCTATAACAATGAATGTTTTAGATTAATATGTTAATATATTGCACTATCAAATTACCTGAAATATTTTAGGCTTTATGAAATATTAGAAATACTTTTCACCTAGATCCCTCCATGTGTTCATAATGATAGTAAATAGTAAATGAAAATTATTGAAAGCATAATTGCAGATATTTTAAAAGGTTCTCTATTTTTCTATAAATTCTTTTATGCTATGCATTGTGGCAAACCTTCCTTTACCATTTGACATCTAGTTCATGTTTTGCATATTCATACTTGTACCTTTTCCTGAATTTAAAAAAAAAATCATACAATAAAAAAGTTTTTGAATGTAGTTTCTTTAATTTAGCAAAGTGCACTTATGATTAATCTACCTGATAACGGGAATCAGAATTTTATATCCTCATTTTCAGTATAATTTTATTGCATATTGCCAAGTTTGACCTTCTACAGTATTTCAAGATTTCTGTAATTATAAATATAGTGGCAGTAAATATTATTATGTATTTTGGTACTAATACTAGGTTTTAATAATTTTCTGTGAATAATAAAGTCTCCAGTAACAGTAACTCCAAGATTAAATGTTTGGCATTATAAGAAACTTCTAAAAAAAAAGAAACCTCTAATGGATTTCCAGTTAAGCCAGATATTTTCATTTCCATTATTTACATATGTTGCTAATTTTTTCAAATGCTGTTGAGTACCATTTATACGGACCCTGTGAACAACATATCCAATCTTGGTCCTACCTGTGCCATTCTCACAATTTCTGTAATCCTCACGCCCATTGTTACAGCCACTGTGTCAATCCCTCCTTCGCCAACCATCCACCTTTCCAGGCAAGATGTCCCTCTCCAAGGAACAGCCTCTCCTAGCAATATACCCAAAATATGTGAGATGGAACTTTGTCATCTTTGTCTCCAAGCAGCAGTCTGACTAGCTTTTCCGAGATATATCTGGTCATTCTTTTGGCAGTCCATTGAATATTTAGCACTTTTCTGCAACACCGCAATTCAAAGACATCAGTTTCTGTCATGTCCAACTCTCAGATGCACAGCATATGAGAAATCAATATTCTACGTACCTTTTCCAGTACTTAACACCATATACACTTAATTTAAAAGGAATATAGACAATATCTGGCATAGTTTACCATCTTAGAAACCTAATGAAAAGTCAGCTATGAGATGGTTCTTACTTGACAGCAATAAGTATGAGTTTTGAATAATACGTGGAGAATGATGTTGCATTCAATTTTTATTTTCTACATTTTAATTACTGATAAGCTGAACACTGTTATATACACTTGTTTGATATTGATGTATATTTAAATCTATGTATTTTTGTCTATTTTACTGGACTGCTTCTTTACACATATTTTTTTTTCCTTTTATGTATTCTTTGTTGCATATTTTTTCCCTCTTCCCAATTTTGAGGATTTTTTATGTTTTCTAAATAATTATTTGCTCTTGGATATGAAACAACTTTATTTCATGTATATGCAATATTTATGACTTTAAAAATGTAGATATTACAGAATAATTTTCTAACAATTTGCATGTTGTTTTCGTTAGGTGTCACAGAGTTGACTATGACTCATAGTGACCCTGTGAATAACAGATCTTAACCTTTGCTAGCCTGCAGATGTGTGAGGATGCCCTAAACATTCACACAATTTCATCCACACTTAAATTCACTGCAGTACTGACTGTGTCAGTCTAGCTCATTGAGGGTCTTTCTCTTTTTCTCTCATCCTTCTCCTTTCTGAGAATATTGTCTCTCTCCAAGGATTAGTTCTTCCTGAGAATATTCCTGAAGTAAGTGGTTATGCTTTTACAAAATTATTACATAGAACACTCAAGAGTACTGAAGAACAATGGCATCAAGCTAGAGACTAAGGAGTGCCTGATCCGGGCTATAGTCTTCGTAATTACGTGCTACGTATCAGAGAGTTGGACAGTGAATAGGGATGATAGAAAGAGAATTGATGCCTTTGAGCTGTGGTGCTGGAGAAGAGTGTTGAATATACCATGGGCTGCTAGGAGAACAAACAGGTTTGTCCTGGAGAAGGTGAAGCCGGAATGCTCCTTGGAGGCAAGGATTATGAAGCTTTGTCTGACATACTTTGGGCATGTTGCAAGGAGGGACTGGTCCTTAGAGAGGGAAATCATATTTGGCAGAATTGACGGGCGGCACAGAAGAGGAAGACCTTCAATGAGATGGATTGATTCTGTGACTGGAGTGGTGGGAAGAGTGCGTTTGAGATGGCTAGGTTGGCACAGGAAAGACTGGTGTTTAGAGCTCTTGTACATAGGGTCGCTATGAGTCTCAAGTGACTCGATGGCACATAACAAAAACAACAACAACATATAACATATACATATAACAAGAAGCTCTTGTCTGAACAGAGCAAGAAAGCACTTTTAGGTTTAAAATCAGGAAAGGTATGCTTTAGGGTTATATTCTTTCTCCACACATATTCAATCTGTATACTGAACAAATGATGAAACTTCACTGTATGAAGAGGAATATGGCATAAGGATCAGTGGAAAATTCATCAATAACCTGCATTATGCAGATGATACAGTCTTGCTTAATTAAAGTGAGGATGGCCTGGGGCACTTGTTACAGAGGATCTGTACAGAACTGCAGCCTTTAATATGGATTACGTCTCAACGTCAAAACAACAAAAATCCTCATCACTGGGCCAATATGTACCCATATGATAGATGGAGAAAAGATTGATTTCATCTCATTTAGATTAATAGTCAACATCCCTGGTACCAGCAGTCATCTGACAGAGAGCTGTATAGCATTGGAAAAGTTCTGTCCGGGATCTCTCCAAAATTATGAAGAGCAATGATGTCATTTTAAAGACTTTGGTGTTCCTGACTCAAGCCACAATCTTCTCAAGCACTTATGAATCTGAAAGCTCCAATAAATAAGAAAGGCAAAATTCAGGCAGCAAACAATAAATGCTGGCCAGGTTGTGGTGGAGAGATTGCAACCCTTATTCACAGCTGGTGGGAGTGCAAAATGGTGCAACCAGTATGGAAGGTGATTTGGCACTTTCTCGAACATTTGGAATTAGAAATACCTTTTAACCCAGCATTGCCACTACTGGGAATGTACCTTACAGAAACCAAAACCACCATCCAAACAGATATATGCACACCCATGTTTATTGCAGTATTTTCCTGACTACAGTCTTTTCTAGTACAATATGTCTCTTGATCTCCTGACTATTAGTACCAACAGTGTTGATTATTGATCCAAGTGAAATGAAATATTGACAACTTTAATCATTCTCCATCTATCAAGATGTTGCCTGTTGGTCCAGTGGTAAGGACTTTTGCTTTCTTTATGTTGAGGTGTAATTCATACTGAAGGCCTGTAATCCTTGATCTTCTTTAGAAAGTATTTCAAGTCCTCCTGCTTTCTTCAAGCATTGTTGTATCTTCAATCCAGATGCTACATCCTTCGTTGTAGAATCCTACTTCATTAATTATTTTTTTAAGATATAGATTGAATAGAAAAGGAGAAAAGATACATCCCTGATACACGCCTTTCTAGATTTTAAATCAAATAGAACTTCCTTGCTCTGCTTGGACCTCTTCTTGTTCTAGGTATAGATTTCACATGAGCACAATTTAGTTTTCTAGGATTCTTATTCTCCATGCTTACCATAGCTTGTTAAGATTTACACAGTCAACCTTGCATAGTCTATAAAACACAAAATTTTAAAAGTATCCCTATATAATTGAGAAACTAGGTAAAATAGAAAAATGTTAAGTCATGCAAGTTTTAATCAAATTAAGTAACATCCACATGAATATCAAATGGGGGATTATATTCTGATTTACTTTTCAAATTAATTGGATTAAATTATGCATTTCAAGTTTTGTCTACATTTACAACTGAATAATTTACACAAAGTATAAAACTCTTATTTTTATAAATTTTTCCTGCTCTCCACTTTACTTCCCTTTCATAGTCAGCAGAGGGATTGTTATTTTGATAGATGAAGAGGAACATTAGCTAAAATATCCTTTCCATTAACTAGGGAGTTGTAGGGGCAGACCAGCCCTTGGAGAGGGACAGCGTGTTTGGAAGGATGGAGAGACAGCGCAAAAAAAGGAAGACCTTGGGTGAGATGGATTGACTGGGAGACTTGGGAAATTTGAGTAGGTGTGTCAGAGATGATGAAATTGGCTATGGACTAAGTATGGTTCAGAGCTGTTGTACAAAGGCTGACAATGCGTCAGAGTTGACTTGATGGTACATAACAACAACAATAAAAACAACAGTGTTCAGAGGTTAAAAAGTTGTGCTCTCACCCCAAAGCAGGCACTTTGAATACTCCGAGAGGAATATGGGCCCTCTCCCTCTTGAAATTTACAGCCTCTAAAACTCACTTGAGGGTCAGCTTCTGTGTGGTTCCAATTAAATAGCACACAACCAAATAGCTCTATTAATCAGTCATTTTTCATACTTGATTTATATTTTCCTGTAACATTTCCATAACAGTTATAAACTTTTGAGCTATTTGTTGCTACAAAATCATACCTTCTTTCATCAGATTTAGTTAGGATGTATAATCACTTTTTAAAAAAATGTGAATCATACACATAATATGGCTAAGCCAAAAAGGTAGCTGAACTCTTAGTGCATCCTACCACAGAGTTGGAACTTGAAGATATGTTGAGTGAAATAAGTAAATCACAAAAAGGCAAATATGGCATGAGTTCACATATAAATAGACTAAAAAAGGTCAATATATTGAGAGGAGAAAGAGGGAAAGTGGATGTCATTTTTTTATGGAGCACAGAATTTCAGGTTACAGGAATGGAAAACTTTCACTGATTAAGGGTAACACTGCCCAGCAAGTGATATACTTGTCAGTATGTGTAAAAAGTTGAGTTGGTAAAAGTTGAGTGAAAGGTATATTTATAATGACAATAAAAAAAGACCAGCTGATAAGGCTGCTTTTGTACAACCAAACTCCACAGAGGCTTTGGTTTTTGGTTTAGAAACTTAGGGTCATGGTTTCATTGGATAGCCCAAATAATTGGTCTAACACCTTTTTTCAGTGCTTCTACTTTAACTCCTAATTAGTTACTTATTGCCTGAAGTTTTAAAAGCGTACAAGAAGCCATCTAAGGTACAGCAATTGATCTTCATTCACCTGGAGTAACCGAGGCAGGAGAGTCAAGAGAAAGAGAAATAAATGGAATGTGCAGCTAATTGCCTCCATGAACAACTGTCTCCTTTGCCCTAAGACCAGAACTGGATAGTACCAGTCTATTATTACTAAACGTTTTCTTCAAAAAATTTTACAGAAGAGTCCTGATCAAAGGGTAGAAAATACATATCAGAATTAAGTGGGATACAGAATTTCCAGAGGCAGAAACACTGGATGGATCCCAGAATGTACTGCCCTGAGATAATCTGTAAATGTTAACACAAAATGTCCCCTAAGATTTTAAAACCAAACTATATGGTAGCTGAACAAGTGACAATATATCTGCCTTGAGCATTATGCTCTTTTAAGAACATTCTACATGGGATCAAATTGGCAACAGCAATTATTAAAGGATAGGAAACTCATGGGCAGTGATTTTATGCCAGGGAAGAACAATTCAGAAAAGGAGGGTGAGAATGGTCATACAACTTAAGAACATAATCAATCTCACCTTGTTGCATTATAGGAAGTAATACACTAATGTTTATAGTTGTGTATTTTTCAAACACAGTAATAAATACATAAAATTAAAATAGTATTCAAATGTTACACATTTTTTTCTTTCTTCAAGAAGAATTGTAAGGTTCCTGAAGGAGAAAATCTAGTTTTGCAGCACAAGCAACTGTGATAATAAAAACTCTTGATGGCCATCCTGAGACAATTTGACTTTATCCCACAGAGGACTTTTTGCCCATAGCCCAAGACTTAACTAACTAAACTACCAGGGCTACTTAGATAAAATTCACTCCTCACTCACTCACTGACTCACTCACTGCTATCAGGTCAGATTGCTTCCAATTCACAGTAAGTCTCCATCAGGTGTGCAAGTTTGTAAATTATAAAGGGAAAAGACTGCTTGCCTTTCTCCCTCAGTGTCTCTGAACCAATGGACATGGATAGCCTTTTGCTTTTGTAGAGAAACAAGCTATGGCTGATACCATCAAAGTTCCCCTAAATAGAACTGTTGCAAAATATATTAGTTAATTCTGATTTCTCCTAGTCAAATGCACCAACACCTTTTACAATCTATGTCTACATATTGAGGTAGTGCTATTTTCCAAAGAAACAATTTCATGAAACATTCACAATTTAGGTTAAAAACTAAATGCAATGCATTTGAAAGCTACTATTTCACATGATTCCAAGTACTGCAATTAATATTTTATTTTAGTTTCATAAACTTACTGCAATATTGATGAACATTCTAGCAAAGTGTTTTCCAAACCAGAGCATCCACATTCTGATTAAAATGAAATTAAGGTAAGCACTTGCTATAAACTGGCTATTTCTTCAAGCTTTATGCAATTTTGCATATAGACATGTATATAATCATCCAAGAATGTTGTGCTTAAAAATGACAACAATATCTACATCCTTATTAAAATTGCATAAGTGAAACCGTCTTAGGCAATTCCAAGACAACTAATAGTCTGTATAATTAATGTCCTTAATGAATCTATTTAGTCTTTAATTTTTTATAATGAATAACACATTTTAAACATTTGCTCATAATGAAAGTCATTCCCTTGAGCTCATAGTTCCTGATGAAGGTAACAAAATGTGCTTAGTTCATTCTCAGAAGAGAATTGATACAATTCTCTAGGGAGTCTCACCTGCTATTGTGAATCACTTGTATTGGCCCAATCACATTTCTAAGTACTATTGTTTCACACATTCCCATTTGTGGCTTACATTAACATGAATAATAATAGTAAGAAATTAAATTCTATACTTTCAATTGAATGTATAACCATCCTGGAAACCAAGGTAAACAGTAGATAGTAAACACGTAAAACTGAAGCAATATTAATCACCACTTCATAATGCTGAAGCATATATTTCATTATATGTGTGAATAATACTAAAGCATATTATTTCCATATATATATACCATAAGCATTTCATCATATATTTGTTTTACAAGCAATAATTTTCCAATTAAGTCATTATAATTTCAAATCATGTTGTGTGTACAGTTAAGCAGAAACTAATAGCTGACTCTCTAGGTTTTTCTAGGCAGTAAAATTGCATGAGAGGACATTGATCACACCTCCCCCATAGCAAAAAAGTTTAAATATAAATGACTATATTTTAATTAATATTATTATAAATTTAATTAATACTACATGCAAGCAAGATTCTGCTAAAAATTATCCAAAAATGACTGGAACAGTTCATCAACAGAGAAATTCCAGAAGTGCAGTCTCGGTTTAGAAGAGGCTGTGGTACTAGGTATATTATAGTTAATGTTAGATGGAACTTGGCTGAAAGCAAAGAATACCAGAGGAATGACAATCTGTATTTCATTTACTATGCAAAGGCATTTGACTGTGTGGATCACAACAAATTGTGGCTAACTCTGAGAAGAATGGGATTATCAGAATAATTGATTGTGCTTATGCAAAACCTATTGCACCAGATGACAGTCATTAGGACAGAATAGTGAAAAACTTCATGGTTCAAAATTAGAAAGGATGTATGTCAGGGATATGTCCAATCTCCATACCTTTCCTATTTATATCCAGAATAGATCACCTGGGAAACTGGGCTGTATGGTGAATAATGTGGCATTAGGACTGGAGGAAGACTCATCAACTACCTGCATTATGCAGATGACACAACCTTGCTTGTTGAAATGGAGGAGGACCTAAAAAGTTTGCTGCAGAAAGTCAAGAATTGTAGCTTTAAATATCAACTGAAGCTCAAAATCAAGAAAACAAATATTACCACTGGGCTGACTGGCAGCATCATGATGGATGGTGAAGAGAATGAGATTGTTAACAGCTTTAGTTTGCTTGGCTCTACAATCAACACTCTTGGCACCAGTAGCCAGGAAATTAGAAGATGTATTATGATGGGAAGGTCTGCTTTTAGAGGCCTCTGTAAAATACTGAAGAGCAATAATGTCTCTCTGGAGATTAAGGGACACCTCATCCAGGCCATGTTGTTGTTACTGTTGTTTTTATGTGCTTTTGAGTTGCCTATGACTCATAGCGACCCTATATAAAACAACCCTAAACTCTGCTCTTTCCTGTGCCAATCTCACTGCCCCTGACACAACCATGCCCCATTATCCCAGTCACTGAAGCAATCCAACTGATAGAGAGTCTTCCTCTCCTGTGCTCTCCTCCATCCTCTCAAGCATGAAATCCCTCTCCAAGGTCTCTCTTTGCAACATGTCCAAAGTATTTCAGATGAAGATTCAGAATCCTTGCCTCCAAGGAACAGCCCGGTTTAACCCTCTCCAGAATGAATCTGTTAGTTTTCTTAGCACTTCATGGTATCCTCAATAATCTTCTCCAGAAGACAACTCAAAGGCATCAATTCTGTTATCCTCCCTAGTCATTTTCCAGCTCTCTGATGCATTGCAATTGAACACAAAGACCATGACATGTATCAGGCACAGCTTCTAAACCTAGCCTGCACTTCCTGTAGTTCTCTGTTGATGTGTTGTTCCAGTCTTTCTGGTTAATCTTCAGAAGAATCTTGCCTGCATGTGATATTAATTATATTGTTTGATAATTTCCACTCTGTCAGATCACCTTTCTTTGGAATCAGAATACATTTAGATCTCTTCCAGTCAGTTGGCCAAGTGGTTGTCCTCCAGATTTCTTGGCACAACTTGGTGAACACATGTAGGGCAGAATCTGTTACTTGAAATACTCCAATTGGTATACAATCAATTCCTGATGCCTCATTTTTGCCAGTTTTTTCAAAGTGGCTTGAACGTCTTCCTTCAACACCATAGGCTCTTGCTCATATGTTGTTTCATGAAATTCTTCTGTGTCTGTCAATTCCTTTCAGTACAATGACTGTATACTCTTTCCATCTTCTTTTAATGCTTCCTGGATCATTTAATATTCTGCCCAAAGCATCCTTGACTATAGCAACTCGAAGTTTGAATTTTCTTCAGTTCCTTGAGCTTAAGAAATGCTGAGCAAGTTCAGTTCTTTTGATTTTCTGACTCCAGCTCCTTGCACAATTCATTGTAATTCTTTACGTTGTTTTCCAGCGCTAACTTTTGAAATCTTCCGTTCAGCTCTTTAATATCTTGCTTCACTCTGCTTGACTTCTCAGAACTCTAGCTCAATATTCAGAGTCTCTTCTGACATCCACTTTGCTCTTTTCTTCATCCTCTGTCTATGTAATGACCTTTTGAACTCTTTCTGACTGATATTCTTGACATCCTCCCATAACTAATCTGGTCTTCGCTCATTAGTGTTCAAGGCCTCAAACCTGTTTCTGAGATGGTTTTGAAATTTAGGTGGGATAAACTTAAGGTCATATTTTATTCCTGTGGATTTGATTTCATTTTCCTTAGCTTCAGCTTGAACTTGCATATGAGTAGTTGGTGGTCTTTTCCACAAATAGCTCCTGGCCTAGTTTTCACAACTGATATTGATCTTCTCCATGGTTCTTTCCACAGATGTAATCAATCTGATTCCTATGCATACCATCAGGTGAAATCCATGTGTGTAATCTGCATTTATGTTTCTTACAAAATGTATTTGAAATGAATAAATTTATATTTTTGATCCGGGCCATAATCTTTGCAATTACTTGCTATGTGTCAGAGCTGGACAATGTATTAGGGATGAAAGAAGGAGAATTGTTGCTCTTGAGCTGTGGTGCTCGAGAAGAGTATTGAATATACCATGGATTGTTAAGAGAACAATCAGGTTCATTCTAGAGAGAGTGGAACCACGCTGTTCCTTGTAAGGAAGAATTCTGAAGTTCTGTGTAACGTACTTTGGCCATGTTGCAAGGAGAGACCAGTCCTTGGAGACAGACATCATGCTTGGGAGGGTAGAAGGACAGCACAAGAGAGGAAGACCCTCCTTGAGACTGATTGATTTGTTGTTGTTGTTGTTATGTGCCGTCGAGTCGTTTGCGACTCATAGTGACCCTATGTACAACAGCCCTAAACCCTGCTCTGTCCTGTGCCAATCGCACCATCTCCAACACACCCATCCCAATTACCCCAGTCACTGAATCAATCCACCTCATAGAGGATCTTCCCCTCCTGCGATGTCCCTCTACTCTACCCAGCATGATGTCCCTCTCTAAAGACCTGTCTCTCCTTACAACATGTCCAAAGTATGTCAGACGAAGCCCCAGAATCCTTTCCTCCAAGGAGCAGCCTGGTTTAACCCTCTCCATGGTACATTCAATACTCTTCTCCAGCACCACAGCTCAAAGGCGTCAATTCTCCTTCTGTCCTCCCTGATTTAGTGACTGGAATAATTAGGGTAGGTGTGTCTGATACAATAAGGTTAGCTCAGGATAGAGCAGGGTCAGAGCTATTACACATAGAGTTGCTGTGAGTCACAAGAGACTTGATGGCATATAAAAATGAAAACAATAACTTATTTTAATTATGTTTTAATATATTTATTTATTTGTATATGTATGTATGTGTGAATATATAAACAGAAATATATAAATATAAACATATATGAATATAAACATAAATATAGTTACAGTCTGGTTACCTAGTTGTAAGAATCTACATGGATCTGCACTGCAATACCAAAGCCATGTGGTCCAAATCCACCAGCTGCTCCGCTGCAGAAGCTCCTCCTGTACAATGACTATCTCTGAAAACCTGCTGAAGGTCCAGCTATGGGTGATTTCTACTCGACTTCACACAACAACAATAATTGTGAATCTTCGGAGCAATTCTAATCTGTTTTGTTGATTTTGAATCCTTATTGAGGAAATGTCAATGGTTTATTTTTTTTTAGGTTTTGCATACACAAACTATACTACCAATTAAATTATTTACTCCCTCTAAACACCCACTGGAGTGTCAGCTATGTGTCAGTTCTAATTGATGGCACATAAAATCATTAATAAGCTAACTGTTAGTTAATTTAGTGGACTCTGAGGTATTATAGACTTGTTATACATTTGGCTCATAAGCTAATGATCAACAATTTAAACCCATCAGCCACTACAGGAGGACACTGCCTCATCTTTTTACCAAATTTAAGACATGGTAGGTGTTGGAATTCTATTCTCTTAGACTTTTGTTTGTTTGTTTGTTTGTTTGTTTATCTGTATTGATGACAGTCGAGTGGCATCCACTTCCTAAACAATTTGCTTCAGGAAACTCTATAAACTTTGATAAATGTCAATAGTTATAGAAAGGCTTCAAGCCTTTTGTTCATAGGGTCACTATGAGTCTTGCTTGACTCAAAGGCAATCAACAACAACAACAACAGTACAGATAGATAGTTTCAATCAACTGTCAACGACTGCATCTTACTTAGATTGACAATAAATATATTTGAAAGTCTGAAGTTAGGGACCTTTATGAATTATCAAGGAGCAACGCTGTTAGTTTAAGGACTAAATTATACCTGATTCAGACCATGATCTTGTGAATCACTTGTCACACATTTGAAAGCTGGAAAATGAATAATGGTAACCAAAGGAAAATTGATGCCATTGAGTTGTGATGTTAAAGGAGAATGGTGACTACTCCATGGACCATCAAGAGAATGACCAGATATATCCTCAAGAAAATGAAGCCATATTGATCCTTGGAAGCAAGCAAAGCACAATTTTATCTCAAACACTTTTAGCATGTTGGTAGGAGAGGCTAGTCCTTGGAGAAAGATATCATGCTTGGAAAGATGGAGAGACTGGAAAAGAGAGGAAAACCCTTGGCCAGGTGTATAGATATAGTGACTACAGCAATGGGCTCAACTGTATCAGAGATTGTGAGGTTGGCACAGGGTACAACAAGGTTCAGATCTATTGTTTATAGGATCATTGTGAATTGTACTTGAATCAATGACATTTAATAATAATGGAAGATATTTCCTCAATGACTTTTGGATCTAAATCATATCTAAGTGTTGACTGGATTATCAGCTAAATTCAAACCAAGTCAAATCTATAACATAACATTTTTCAATGTTTTGAAAAATAAACTGTGGATCATTGAGGCATAAGAAAAACAATTCTCAAAAATTTTACTACTTCCATGTCAGAAGAAACTCTGAATATTGAAATAGCAGGCTTAGAAGCCAAAGCAAAGGGAAGAAATCAAGAAGTTAAGGAGCTGAATAGAAGATTTCAAAGGGCCACCCGAGAAGACAAGGTAAAATACTTTAATGAAATGTACAAGGAGCTGGAGTTGAAAAATTAAAATGCCAAACTTGCTCAGCATTTCTTAACCTGAAAGAACTAAAAGATAAATTCAAGCCACAAGTTTCAATGTTTAGGATGCTATGGGCAGGATACTGAATGATTTAATAAGCATTAAATAAAGATGGGGGGCGGGGGGAGAGAGGGGAATATACCAAAAAGATCTGTCTGACAAAGAAGAATTTCAAGAAACAACATATGATCAAGAGGCAATGGTGATGAAGGAATAAGTGCAGTTTGCTTAGAAGGCAAAAAATAAAGCTCCAGTAATTGATAGAATGCCAATTGATGTATTTCAGCAAACAGATGCTGTCCTACATGTACTCACAAAGTTTGCCAAGAAATCTGGAGGACAATTACTTGGCCAACTGACTGAAAAAAGTCCATATTTATTCCCATTAAAAAAAGACTCGACAGAGTGTGGAAATTATCAAATAATATCACTAATATCACACACTAGCAAAATTTTCCTGAAGAGTATACACAAAATAATTGAACACGGAGTGCTATACCTTCAACCTCATTTTTGTTTCTCAGAAGTGTTTTGCTTAGGATCTCTTGTCTCTCCAAATAAATTTGATGATTTCCCTTTTAATCTCCTTGAAAAAAATGAATCTGGTATCTGACTTGGTCCTACTATACAGCAGTGGTAACAAAAACAACATGATACTGGTACAATGAGAGGCACATCAACCAATGAAACAGAATTGAGAACCCATAAATAGACCCAACTATCTAAGGTCAACTGATATTCAACAAGGAAATCAAAGCTATCAAATGTGTAAATGGTAACCTCTTCAACAAATGGTGCTGGTAAAACTGGACTTCCACCTGCAAAAAGCTAAAACAGTATCCACATCTCACACCATACCCCAAAATCAACTCAAGGTGGATCAGAGATCCGTGAGTAAAGCCAAAAACCATAATGTTTTTGGGACAAAATGGGATCAAGCTTAGAAGTGCTAGTTCAAAGTATAAAAAGACTGCAAAATACAACCAGAAATGCACAATCTAAAGAGGATAAAATTGATGCACTGGACCTTCTAAAGATTAAATCTCTATGTACATCAAAAACTTTTTCAACAAGGTGAAAAGAAAACCTACAGACTGGGAACAAACATTCAGTAATTCCATCTCAGACAAGAGTCTTATAATTAAAGTTTACAGAATAATCCTGGGCCTCCACAAGAAAAAGACTGATATCCCAATATACAAAATGGGCAAAAGACATGGAAATAATTTTCAGAGGAAGATATTCGAATGGCAAATAAACACAAGAAAAATGCTCCAAATCACTGGCAAAAAGAGAGATGCATATCAACACCAAAATTAGGTACCATCTCACTCCAGTAAGAGTGGCAAAGTTTAACAGGGCATCACATAATATATGGTGGAGAGGATGTGGTGAGAAAGTAACTCTTATAAATTGTTGGTGGGATTTTAAAATGGTACAACCATTTTGGAAGGCAGTTTGGTGCTCAAAAACCTGAACAAAGAAATTCCCTATGACCCAGCTAGTCCACTACTTGGAATATACCTTGAGAATATGAGCACTGAGGCACAAACTGAGATTTGTACACCAATGTTGATAGCAGAATTATTCATCATAGCAAGAACTTGGAAACAGCCCAAATGTCCAACCACAAATGAATGGATTGAGAAATTATGGTACATTCACACAATTAAATACTATGCAGCAATCAGTAGCAATAACTTTTTAAATTATTACCTAACTTGGGAGGGATTGGAGAGCATTATGCTGAGTGAAATAATCCCGTCCAATAAGGATAAACATTTTATAAGACTGTTACTGTAGAATAAGTATAAGTATCCAGGAGGGATGGGAGAGAGAGGCTGGAAGCAGAGGGATGTGGATGTGCAAGGGGAGGGGAGATTAACCATTGGGTTATACAATTTGATGGGTTGAGGGGGGGTAAGGGAAATCGAAATAATTTGTCAAAATTTGTATTTGAATTTTGTAAATAAACTAGTAGAAAAAACAAAAAACAAACAACAACAAAAAAATAAAGCAGAAACTTGAGCAGTACATTGACCAAGAACTACCAGAAATAAAAGCTATGTTTAGAAGATGTCATGGCACTATGAATATTATTGCTAATGTCAGATGGATCTTGGTGAAGAGCAGAGAGTACCAGAAGAATGTCTACCTGTGTTTCATTGACTATGCAAAGGCATTTGACTGTGTGTGTGTATCACAATAAGTTGTGGCTAATCTTGAGGAAAATGAGAATCTCAGAACACTTGATTGTGCTTATATGAAAACTATACTTGGAACAAGAAACAGTCCTCAGAATAGAGTAAGGAAACAGTGCATGGTTCAAGATCAGAAAAGAAGTGTGTCAGGCATGCATCCTGTCCCCATACTTTTTTCAATCTGTATGTAGAATAGATCATTCAGGAGGCAGGGCTTTATGAGGAAGAGTGTGGCATCAAGTTTGGAGGAAGACTCATTAACAATCTATGGTATGCAGATGACAAAACCTTACTGCTGAAACATAAGAATACCTTATCTGTTTCAGTTCAGTATACATAATCTATCCAGTTTTTCTCAGTCTTACCCCAACCCTGAAATCAGTCACTTTCTACAACAGTGGCACCATGCAGTATTTGTCCTTTTGTGACTGAGATATTTTACTTAGCATATTGTCCTCCAGGGTCATCTATTTTGAATAATATTGCATGAGTTCTTTGTTTATCAATGCAGCATAGTATTCCATTGTGTGAATATACCACAATTTCTCTATCCATTCGCTTGTTGATTAATGAATGAAAATCCAATTTCTGTAAATGTTCATTAAAATGAATAAAAAAAAATGGAAAAAAAAAAAAAAAAAAGAATACCTGAAGTACTTGTTGCAAAAGGTCAAGGACTGTACTCCTCAGTATGGATTGAAGCTCAACATCAAGAAAAAAAAAATTCTCACCACTGGGCCAATTGGTAGTACCATGATAGATGGAGAAGTGATTGAGGTTGTTAGCACTTACAGCTTGCTCGGATCCACAATCAACACTCTTAACACCAGCAGTCAGGAAATCAAAAGAAGAATTGCATTGGGAAACTGCTGTCATGGACCTCTCCAGAGTGCTGAAGAACAATGATGTCAGTCTAGCTACAAAGGTGCCCCTAATACAGGCCATGGTCTTCTCAATTGCTTATTATGCTTCAGAGAGCTGGACAATGACTAAGGATGACAGAAAAATAGATGTCTTCAAGTTGTGGTGTGGAGAAGGGTCTTGTCCATACTATGGGCTGCCAAGAAAACAAATCAGTTCATTTTGGAGATGGTGAAAAGTCTTTCCTTGGAGGCTAGGATTTTGAATCTTCACCTCACAAACATTGGGCGTGTGGTCAGAAGAGGACAGTCCTTGGAGAAGAACATGATGGTTGGAAGGGTGGAGAGCAGCATGAGAGAGGAAGACCCCACATGAGATGGATGCAGTATATGGGGCAATGGGATTGGTGTGTTGGAATTAGTGAGACTGGCTCAGGACTAGAAAGGGTTTAGAGCTGCTGTACATAGGGTCAGTATAGTACATCAAAGGAAACTCAATGGCACGTAACAACAACAGCAAACTTGCTATAGCTTGATAGATTCGATATCTATTATTTGTTCATGAGTGTTTTCTTTTTAAAACATAACTTTTCCCATGGATATTAAATACATTGTTGAAAAGAACAAACAAGTTTGTCTCAGAAGAAGTCTAATCATAGTAATCCTTAGAGGTAAGAATGGTGAGACTTGGCCTCACACAATTTGAGTATTCTATCAAGAGGGGCCAATTCCTTGAAAAGATAACTTAACTAGGATATGTTAATTAATCTGGGGAAAGTAACAAACTTCTATAGATAATAATATTGGGGCTAAAGTAACTTGTAATGCATAAGGAAATATTTCTCAAACTGCTTTAAAAAGAACAAAGAAAAAAGTTGTTTCAAAAACAAAGAAATATATCCTCAAAGCATATCACCTATCACAATTTTAATCCTATTCATTGAGGATTAACTCATTTCAGTTCAGAAATTTTCTCTTTCTTTGTAATTATCAGAACCAAAAACTTATGGAAGAATACTGATAGATGGCCAAGGAGTACCAAGAACGAGAGGAAGGAAGGGAGAGAGGACAGGAAATGGAGGAGAGAGAGGAAGAGATAGATTGATCCAATTTAAAGTAAGAAAGTCACCCTGAAAACTGAAGGGCAAATTAAAGACTCAATTGAACATGAACAGCACTGACTATCTTAACTCACTTTGCTACCAACATTTTGTCAATCAGGTTTAGATCAAAGAATATGTTTTGGGAAATGTCACACAAACAGAGTCAATTAAAAAAAAAAGACTTTTTTTTCATCTCGACTGCCATGCTATTCTAATTATCTATGACTGCTTAATGATATGTTTTGAAATTTAATCGTATAGTTATTTTTGGAAAAAATATATGTTCAGTTATTTATCAGTGTTTTTTTCTGTTTATGTCTCCTGTTTGGAGCCACTCATGCAGTTAAGTTAGATTGTGACCAAGGTTGGAGACATCTGATAACTTCATTACTAACAAACTTGTTCTTGGTCTAGGGTATCTTGAACAAGTTGATGTTATTGCCGTATCTTTTTTTATTTGAAAAACTTGGTCTTATTAAAAAAAAAAAAAAAAAAGGTTGTTTTAACAAAGCTAGGATCTTGGCTTTGTACCAAGTAATTTACTTCTCCTAGAGTGAATGTTTAAAAGTCTGGGTAGTTTAGGCTACTTTTTTAAGATCAAAACACAATAAAAAATAGTATCATTTTCACTTTTCTGCTGGTTAAAGTTGCTGGGTGCTATCAAATCAACTATGATTCATAGTGACCCTGTTAACAAGAGACCTGAACCTTGCCCTATCCATCAACACCCTCCCTATCTCCAACATGACCAAGTTCACTGTTATAGTCATGGTGTGAATACATCCATTCTCCCTTTCATTGAACAACTACCTCTCCCAGCATGATGTCATTTTTTTAAGGACTTGTCATCCCAACAGTATACCTAGAGTATGTGAGATGAAGTTTCACTATCTTTGCCTCTAGGGATCACTCTTATTGTACTTCCTCCATGACAGATTTGCTTGTTATTGTTATGTGCTATTAAAGCCAGAAGGGACCAATTCAGACATCATCCCTGGAAAGGTAAAGGGGTAGCACAGGACAGGAGGACCCTGGATGAGATGGATTGACATGGGATCTTGGGCAACAGGGTTAGGTATGTTGGAGTCAGAACTACTGTACATAGGTTACTATGCATCACAGACAACTCAGTGGCCTATAACAACAACAATTTAAATATGCTTAGACATTTGAAACATAAAACCATCTCTAAATGAAAAGCAGAGGATAGAATAACATAAAACAGAAATATGTATAAAATATGTGAAAATTATAATTTGCCATCCAGTCAGTGATAACTCATAGAAAACTTGTGAAAAACAGATATGAAACTTTCCCTGTCCTGTGCTATTTTCATTATCTCCAACATGTTTAAGTCCCATTGTTATAGTCTCTATGTCAATTCATATTGTCAAAGGTCTTCCTCTCTTTCTCTGACCCTCCACTTTCCCTATTGTAATGTCTTTTTTCCCGAAGACTGGTCTTTCCTGACAATATGCTCAAAGTATGAAGTTTCACCACCATTGCCTCTAAAGATCATTCTGGACCAATTCTCTAAGATCAATTTATTTGTTCTTTTTGCAGGCCCTAGAACAATAGTTTTCTTTGACAACATTGTAATTCAGGGCATCAATTTTTCTTCATTAGTCATTTTCATTGTCCAACTTGTGTCATTACTCCTTTTAGCAAAAAAGCAATGAAATGTTGTTTTCAAAGTGTCTCCTAGGAAAGGATTCTTTCTTCTTGGTCCAGTTCTGTGGGACAACATAACCTGCAAAGCACTGTATAAGTTGTGCTACAATAGAACAATGTATTTTCTTTAAAGGGTTGTTGTTTTTATGTGCTCTGAAGTTGGAACTGACTCATAATTGACTCTCCCGTGGGTTTTCAGAGGTCATAAATCACATAAGAAGAGACAGCCAATATTTATCTTGCAGAGTTGCTAAGGAATTTGAATTGATTGCCTTTGGATTGGCAGTACAATTCATCATCACTAGACCATTCTAAATTTTCTTTATTATGAAGGACTGCCAAAAATGCCTACTTAGTACTCATTATTAGACTCTTGAGTAGCCTGATTACCAGAAATTTTATACTAGTTCTATTAAGATTATCATATCTACCTCTTGGGTTTACCATCCTGGAGACTCAATCTCAAATAAAGATTTTTTTTTTTTTCAGATCAAACACTGAAGTGATAATTTTCTATTAGGAAGTCAACCACCAGTAAAACTTTCCTTCTTATGAAATGCATAATATATAAGAACAAAGATTGAAGTTAATAATAATTTTGTTAAATTTTAGTCAGTTTAGAAGTTTTTTATCAGTTTAGAAGTTTTAGGATTTTAACTCTTCTTATCATTCCTGGTATCAAGGTAGTTTAACTGTTGTTGTTATGTGCCGTCGAGTCACTTGCAACTCATGGCTACCCTATTTACAACAGCCCTAGACCCTGCTCTATCCTGTGCCAGTCGCACTGCCCCAGACACACCCATCCCAATTACCCTAGTCACTGAATCAATCCACCTCATAGAGGGCCTTCCCCTCCTGCACTGTATATAGTTTAACTGAGACTTATTAAATTAGTATTTGAAAACTCAAACTTTTTCCTGTAATTTCATAATATTCTTATTTATGAGAAGCCTATAATAAATTATCAATGTGTTGCTGTTGTTACGTGCTGTCAAGTAAAATACAACCCTTAGGAACCCTGCGAACAATAGATCTGAACCTTATTCTCGCTCATGCGTCCTCCTCATCTCTGACGTACTTGATCCCATTGCTGTCACTATGTCTATCCACCTTGATAAAAGTCTTCCTCTTTTTTACTGACCCTTAACTTTTTAAAGTTTAATGTCTCTTTCTAAGGAATGACCTTTCCCTACAACATGACCAAGGATGAGATAAATCTTCACCATATTTGCCTCCAAGGAACACTGGCAGTGCTTCCTCCAAGATATATTGTTCCTTTGCAAGTCCATTCAGTATTCTTCTCTAATACTGCAACTCAAAAACTTTGGTTGTTCTTCTGTTATCCTTATTCATTATACAGTTCCTAGATATGGAGCAAGTGGTTGAAAAGATCATAGCCTAAATCTGATGTACCTTAGTCTTTAAATGAATATCATTACTCCTCAGTAATTTGAGAGGGCTTTGACAGTAGACTTTCACAATGCAGCACATTTTTTTTACTTTTTTGATTCAATACCAAATGTGTCTTTTTGATGTAGAGTCAATGTATGAATATAAGAAAATTGAATATGGCAACAAATAGAATTCATAAAAATTTATATAGTAGGCGTTAGCAAAGTGAGACTGACTGACATTGGCCACTTTGAATCAGATAATCATATGATTTACCTTTCCCAGAATGAAAGAATGGTGTTGCATTAATAGTTAGAAATACTATGCTGAAACTCAGTGTTGTGAAAAATAAGATAATATCCATATATATACAAGAAAGACTTCTTAATACAACAATATACAAAGGGACACACCAAAAGTTAAATACAAACTGAAGATCCCATGGATTTTTCCCAACGAACAAACAGATACATTTGGAAAAATGTTCCGGTAGAGTGATTGTTTAAGGCAAAGACCGTGAAGCTACATCTCTCAGACTTTGGGCATGTTGCCACGAAATGCTGTTCCTTAGAAGGGAACATATCTGGGAAAACAGAGAGTGAGTGATTCCCAATGAGGTAAATTGACGCGATGTCTTTAGCAATCAGCTTGAGTGTGTCAGAGATGATGAGGATGACACAGAATAGGGCAGAGTTCAGGGTGGTTGGTTACAAAGTCACAGTGAGTTGTAGTTGATTTGATGGCACCTAACAACAACAACCACATCTGTGTATAGCAATATATTTACAAAACAATGAAAAAAATCTCTCCTTCAGTACAACATGAAATGGTTTTTATAAAGTTCAGTTTCAACCGACTGGTAGAATATGCAATTGTATTTAAAGTGTGGGAAATAAAGTTGAGGAATTTCCACATAAACATCTATTGGACATAATTAACATGCAATAGAATGATATACCAAATAACAACGAACAGTAGACTCTAAGAATTTTATAAATGTTGTCTGAGTATTGAATTTTCTCAAATAAAAGTATAGGCTTGTAAATTGATGCAAATATTTCAATGTATTTGTTTAAAAGTGCTTAAATATTTAAAATGTCATTAGAGAAGATTATTAACAACTTAATATGTACAATCAATATTGGAAAAACAATCTCTGTATCCCAATTAAACAAAAGATAATTTCTTTCAAAAAGGATTTTATTTTTCTCAATAGCAGACCAGCATTGAAAAGAAAATTTACTGGATAATCATTATCTTGATTTATTTCAATAAAAATCTGGGGTTAAAATTTCTCTTCTGTTGTATTCACCTAAGGATGGACTATAATACATTTTCTTTCTTTGCCTCTAATGATAAAACAAAAACAAGCTGAAGAAAAAAAAATGGACTATGATTTTGTTCTGTATTTTTACTAAATATCCCTTGCCTACATCAATCACATCTATTGATTATTGATTGCTTTTCATAAATTACTAACTCAAGTATTGTTTTTGGTCAAGCATTCTTTCTTCTAAGTAGTATAGGACTGGTCTGTCCATTTGCTGTACAGAGATAACGTGTGGTTGTTGTGATGCTAAACACTGTGACACTGATGTGTTAAATGTGATAATGGTTACCCATGGTGGACATTGTTTGGTGGAGTTTTCCGATTAAAACAAGCTTGAAAGCAGGAGTAACATCCACTTCTGAAATAGCTTGCTTCTGGAAACTTGATGAAGAGTCTATGGAGAAATGATGGAAGTTATACAAGCGTTCAGGTCTTTCGTTCATAGGGTCACTATGAGTTGTCTATGACTTGATGACACTTAACAACAACCATCCTTCAATCAGAACATGTTTCTTGCTTTCCTAAAAATAATCCAGAATTCAGGATCTTTTATAGCATTTCATACTATTTGTTTACTATCTCTGATTTATATGCATTTGGAATATTGTTTCAAAATTAAAATAAAATGTAAACTCTTTGTCATTGTCTATATGACATTCTTTATACTGTTTTTGTCCACTTTAAAGAATCTCTGTAAAGAAGGCAAGAACAATATTGGGAAGACTGAGTACTACTACAGTTTATTCTACAAAGGAGAACTGTCCTTTTTAATAGCATCTACAATATCAGATTAATAGCTACAAAGTCAGACATGGACCTGATTCCGGGGTACCTACTTTTTACTAATCACTGGGTCTGAAATTTTTTGCAAAATTGATGAGGTTTATTAAGGAAACAGAATATGTGGAAAAAGGAAGGACAAAGACATCACGCAGTGAAAGTCCAGGTTCAGTCCGGAAAGAAGTCTCTGATTTCTTCAATTATTGGGCAAGCTTCATCTTAAAACAGTGTCAAGTCAGCTCTTCCTTGATTCCTCCAGCAAGTTAAAACTTTAACTCCGCCTCCATTGCCAGTATTCTGCCAGACTACAGCTCATCAAAGTCTCTCTCCATTTCTGGCCAGCTCTATTGTTTTTTGTTGTCCCTACAGCTGTTTATGAGATAGAACATGTTGATCAATGATGAACCGTTTGTCTGCAGTTGCGGTAACTGGAGAGTACACCCCCAAAGGGAGCTTAGGCAATGGCTACAAAAGCTTTTATATAAGTCTTAACACCAAAATTACTTTTATTTTATTTTATTTTAATAATTTTAATGAACATTTACAGAGAATTTGGATTTCCATTCATTCATTGCTGCACTTCTCTCCCTGCCCAGCCCTCTCCCCCCTGCCCCCCAGTTCGCTCCTCTCTTTCAAAAGTAAAAGAAAGACGCCCTCCCTGGTACACAATCCCCCGCACCCCTGCCACCGCCCCAAGTACATTCCACTATGCAACCTTAATTGTGGACTCTTGTGATAACCATAATACCCTATCGTACATCGTTTTTAAATTATTCAGTCCCTCATCTGTTTCAGTGCAGTATACGCAATTTATCCAGTTTTTCACAGTCTTATATTTGTCCCAATTTGCAATTTACATACTTCTTCACACAGCATTTTTACACTTGCCTTAATTCCTAAATCATCCTTGGTTTACAGCTTTGCTTCTTCACTTGTCCTATCTGAAGCTCTTATCTCCCAATTTAAATGACTTGTTGTCATTATTTAGATATCAACAGTGATATTTATAATTACTCAAAAAGACCTCTAATAACGTTCAATATTGCCTAATTCATTAATTTCTTTAAAATTCTCAACTTTTAAATTTTCTTAAAATCACTTCTTTTGACCTGAAATAAATGTATGTTTAGCATGTCTATTAACATGTTACTCTCTCAGGAAGAAACTGATATAACTAAGACCTAGTAGCATATTTTATAACATGCCGTAATTTTGTTTTGCTTTCATTAAATGAATTATGTGTTGTTTCACAGGTTGTACTTATTTGCTGAAAATAAATGTTAATATATATTTCCTAGCACAGTGATAAGGAGTTCAGGTGTCCTAGTGCGTAAGGAGTAGTGATGCTAATGTAATAGCAGGCATTTTGAACCCATCAATTGCTCTGATGGAAAAAGAAGAGCAATCGCCTCCCATATGATTTACAGCCTCTGAAAACTCACTAGAAGGGAAGTTATGAGATTTTTCTGACGTCAAGAAAATAACAGTTTGTACAAAGTGATGAAAACTTCTTAATAAATATCTGGTAAAAAGGTTAAAAGTGCATAGTTAGGTCTTATTGCTGAAAAGTCTTATCTAGAATTAAAGAAGCTTCCACATCTGTAAACATAACCTAATAAAAATCACTTTAAATTTACTCACAGTCATTATTTATCAAGCACACTTTAGATTTCTTTTCATACTTATATTGTTGTTTCCTCTTTATTTTCATCACTAAGCCTCTTCACATCAACTGTAAATATGATGGAAAGAATGACACCAGCTTTTTATAGTTCCAGAGAATAACCCTATATTTAAAAAAAAAAAGTTTGAGCTTTAATTGTCTTTTGCTGTAGAAGGAGTCAAAACACACTTTATAAATTCTTAATGTGACAGCAGTGATTCTGCAGTACTTGAATTTAGCTGGTCTTTTCATACCAGTTAGAGTTATAACTGGGTTTCCCTTCCCTTAAATGTAGCTACTTCAGTCTTGTCCTTATTGACCTTCACCTCTGATTTTAACTCTCCCATTTATCTAACCTGTCAAGACCATGACAAATGCCCTCAGAGTATGGTGTGATTGAATATAAAATTCTGCAGTAGGAAGCATCCCCCAGGCAGTGTTAAGAGAGATGGCAGAAAACCTTGACCCTTAAATTCAAGATTACTAGGTCTTCCTATTAATTTAGAAAGCAAAAATTAAAGGAGCAAGCAGTGTGCCACCTTTGTACATGTAGACACACAGAATATGCCAATATAGTAGCATCTAGCAATGTGTATCAGCTAAACTATAACTAAGAAACATGCACTGCAAATCATGTGCTGCTTTGAGAAATCAATAAAACTCATGGAGTTACATAGTTTTCATCCTCATTTTAATGAAAAAACAAATACTATATGTATAAATCATGAACATTTTAAGATGTTTAATCACTGACTTTTAATTCAAGGGTATATGTGAAAATACTAATCTTTAACTATGATATTTTGGTTCAGCATATTTTTCAATTGCATGTTCGATCTGTCTCTGACTGCAAAAGTTGGTAGAAATCTCCTATTTCCTCTTCTTTGGCTCTGGTTGTTGGTGCATATATTTGAATGATAGTGGTATTCACTGTAATTTCTTGTATGCGTATAGGTATTATCCTGTCACAATATTGTATTTCTAGACATATGCAGAAATGAGTTTTTAACAATGAAAGCAACCCCATTTTTCCTCACCTATTCATCTCCAGCATAGTAGATCATATGATTGTCTGATTCAAAATATCACATCAATTCATCTCATCTCACCAATACCTAATATGTCAAAATTTATGCATTCCATTTTTCCTCTACAATATCTAATTTTCCTCCATTGATTGTTCTCACATTCAGTGTTCCAGCCTACTATCTACTTACAACTGTTCCTCTTCCTTAGTATTTCCATACTTAAAACTCCTCCTCTACTGCCCTATCTGCTGGTTTTGGTATGTTCTATTGTACCTAGGGTTTTTGAATATCAAGAAAACAAAGATTCTCACCACGGGGCTTATTGGCAACATCATGATAGATGGTGAAAAGATTGAGATTGTTAAGAGCTTTTGTTTGCTCCGCTCCACAATCAACACTCTTGGCATGAGCAGCCAGGAAATTAGAAGATGTACTGCAATGGGAAAGTCTGCAGTTGGAGACCTCTCCAAAGTACTGAAGAGCAACAATGTCAGTCTGGAGACTAAGGTATGCCTGATACAGGACATGGTCTTTGTAATCAATTGCTATGCATCAGAGACTAGGATAATGACTAGGGAGGATAGAAGAATTGATGCTTGTGAGCTGTGGTGCTGGAAAAGAGAATTGAATATACCACAGAATGCTAAGAAAACAAGCAGATTTGTCCCCAGAGAGGGTGAAACCAGGCTGTTCCTTGAAGGCAAGGATTCTGAGGCTTTGTCTGACATGCTTAGGACATGTTGCAAGGAGGTACCAGTCCTTGGAGAGGGACATCATGCTTGCAAGGGTGGAGGAACAGCACAGGAGAGGGAGACCCTCTATGAGATGGATTGATTCAGTGACTGAGAAAATGGGGTAGATGTGTCAGAGACAGTGAGATTGGCACAGGATAGGGCATGGTTTAGGGCTGTTGTACATCGGGTCGCTATAAGCCACAGGTGACTCTACAGTACATAAAATACCAATATATTTCTCAATAAAAGCACAAATATTTAGAAAAAAAATGCTGTATTTTCAATTATCATGGATTAGTGTTTCCACACTGACAATAAGTAAGAATGATTTCATTGTTTTTAAAACACTAATATTACTAAAATGTCAAATCAGTTATGAAAAACATGTTAACACAGATGAGGGGATTCTTAGAGCTTTTTATATAATTAGAATTTGAAACAAAACATAATTAATAGCTTTGTATATGGTATTAATAGGCTAAATTTTGACATTAAATAGTCTCTGTAATAATCTGTAGTCAAACTGAAAATAATGTTGCTGAACAGTACCTTAAGGATGTACTGTAAGGAGCTGCTATCCTAGACTGTAGCTAGTGGTGCTGCTAACCTCAGAACACTGCCTCTCTAGTAGTTTGAATTCACCAGCAACTCCCTCTGGGAGAAGATGGGCAATCCCTTCCAATGCACTTTACTGTCTCTGAAAACCTATTACATAGTCACCTATGAGTCAGTTCTGACTAGATTACAATGACAGAGATATTGTGAGTGGGAGAGATTTTTCCTATTTAATTCAAGTATAAGAAATGAAGCTTTCAGAGGGAAGCAGATGTGCAGGAGGAGGGGTATTAATCATGGGGGGGCTGTACAATCTGTTGGAAGGAGAGATGAGGCAAATTTAAAGAATTTTTTCTTGAAAAAATTGTATTCAAATTTTATAAATAAACTAGTAGAGAATTAAAAACAAAACAAAACAAACCCAAAACAAAAAATATTCAAATAAACTCATAAAACATTTTGAATTGTGCTCTCAAGGCAATTTCATATAAAGTATTATTGGTGTTATATACCATTGGGTTGGAAGCAACTCATACCTGATCCTCCAGGGGATTTTCGGAGGTAGTAAATGACATGAAAGGAGATTGTCATTTGTATTTCATTGAGCAGCTCATGGGGTTTTATCATAGATACTTGAGTTGACAAAACAATTCCCTACCACTAAGCCACCAGAACTCCCCAAAGTATTGTTAGAAGTTGTATGATGTGGGAGGTTTAAGAAAGACTGTGCAATTTTGCTTCTGTATATTTAATAATAATTTAGAATCAAAACTCAATTTAGTCCATTTCCAGGTGTCTGGTCTTAGGCAATTGATTAATGGTTGTTATTTAATAGTTCTTATGCACCTTTGAGCCAAAACCAATTCAAAGCTGACCTTTCCATAAGTTTTCAAAGTTGGAAATTGTCCTGGACGAGATGGTCCTGGTGAAAGATGTCTCACCCATGGAGCTACTGATGGATGGACACTGCATACATTTGGCTTGACAACTCTACTCCTTACTGCTAAGTCACTAGACTTACCACTAAATCACCGGAGCTCCCTACTTAATGACAGAAGCCAGAGAAAGAACAAAAGGAGGGAGAGAGATGAGGGCCTATACAAGAAACAGTGAGTTAAATCATGCTGGAGCTGAGAAAGTCAATCAGTGAATGCCTAATAACCTAGGCTGAAAGGGCCAATGAGGTCGCACTAAAAAGCCCTCACTGCAGAAAGTGGGCATTCTAATGGAAAAAGGATGTACCAAGACCTGTATTATAGAGGATCCCAGAAGGGGATGACACTTATTCTTATCTCATGAGGTAGACTTATTTCCATTTTCTGAGATTGTCTTTTTCTTTGTAAACTTTCATTTGTCTTAATCCTTCTGTCTAAATTGTAGGTTCTTTGCTCTTGCAAAATTCATTTTGGGTATCAGTCTTGCTAGACTGTGCCTGGGTATCAAATCTGGTCCAGGAACCTTCTGGTATTCTTAATAGTGTATGCCTTTACTTCCAATTTTCAAAATAAATGGCATATGCCTAAGTTATTCTTAATAATAAATCAGTTAACTATTGATTAGTGTATAATAATGAACTATTGATTAGTGTATAATAATGATGAAATTGTTACTTACCCACTGCTGTCCAGTTGAGTCGTGACCCTTCATTGATTTATGAAACTATAAATTGTTGTGTAAGAATATTGCCCATTATTCTCCCAGAGGGATCACTCTTTTATTAGCAGTAAAACTTACTGTGAACTATGTTATGACAATCCCTCACATAAAATTTCTGTATTATTATTTAGTATTACCAGTTTAATTCACTGATTGACAGGCTCTCCTACTTAAGGTACTAAGATTCAAAAAGGGAGCTCTGCTGCTGTAGTCCATAGAGAGATGTGCTATTAACCCAAGGAACCTCTCTGGTGAGTTGAATTCATCAAAGGATCCTTGTGAGATCAGCGGACACTTTTCCCATGTGAATTACAGTCCCTGAAGATCTGCTGGTGGGTCAGCTATGAGTAAGTGTAACTCAATGACAATGAGTGGTAAGATTCAGATATATGAAAACAAGATTGTTTTCAAATTAGAACTTTTAACTTGACTGTGGGGTGGGAGTGGGGAAATTTTATTCTTCTGTAAGAAAATAATGCTAAACACAAGTGAAAATTGTTGTTGCTGTTGTTGTTGTTATGCACCGTCGAGTCACCTTTGACTTATTGTGACCCTATGTACAACAGCCCTAAACCCTCCTCTATCCTATCCCAATCTTGCTGTCTCTGACACCTACCCAAATACCTCAGTCACTGAATCAATCCATCTCATCAAGTGTCTTCCTTTCCTGGGCTGTCCTTCCACCCTCCCAAGCATGACATCCCTGTCCAAGGACTGGTCCTTCCTTACAACATATCCAAAGTATTTCAGACAAAGCCTCAGAATCCATGACTCTAAGAAGCAGCCTGATTTCATCCTCTCCAGGATGAACCTGTTTGTTCTCTTCACAGAGTATATTCAATACTCTTCTCCAGCACCACAGATCAAAGGCATTAGTTCTCCTTCTATTATCCCTAGTCATTGTCCAGATCTCTGATACATAGCAATTGATTGCAAAGACCTATATCAGGCACACCTTAGTCTCCAAACTGACATGGTTGCTCTTAGTATGTTGGAGAGGTTTCTGACAACACACTTTCCCTATGCATCTTTTAATTTCTTGGCTGCTCATGCCAAGAGTGTTGATTGTTGAATGAAGCAAATTAATGCTGTTAACAATCTCAATCTCTTCACCACCTACCATGATGCTGCCAATTGTTCCAATGGTGAGAATCTTTGTTTTCTTGATACTGAGCTTCAACCCATATTGAAGGCTGCAGTCAATGACCTTCTGCAGCAAGCTCTTCAGGTCCTCCTCAATTTCAGCAAGCAAGTTTGTGTCATCTGCATAATGTCACTTCTTGATGAGTCTTTCTTCAGTCCTGATGCTACATTTCTCCTCACAGAGCCCAGACTCCCTAATTATATGTTCTACATATAGATTGAAAATGTATGGTGGTAGGACACATTAAGATTTAAATTATTACCAGCATCAACTGGAGCTTTGGTCACTTGTTGTTGTAGCTTGTATTTGCCATTGAGTCAGAACCAACACATAGCTGATCTTCCAGAGGGATTTTCAGAGGCACTAAATTGCAAGGGAGGCGGTAGCCCACCTTTCTCCTACAGAATAGCTGGTGGATTAAAACCTCATGCCTTTGGGATTACAGTATAGGTTTTTACCACTAGACAACCAATGCTGATTTAGTAATAAGGAACTATGCTAACAAATCAAAGCCAATAAGTTTGAATTCACCATGTGTAGTATAGGAGAAAGATGATCAATCTTTTTCTCATATGATTTGAATACTCTGAATATCCACAGAAGATTCAGGTATGAATTGTTTCTTACTAAACCATGCGTAACAACAACAGAAACTTCAACAGTGAGACACAGAGCTTTGTTGTAAACCCCATGTTATGTATTGAAGAAAGCTGTCCAGATGAAACAAACATCCACGATAATTAATTACAGAAGTGAGCAATTACATAAAATGAAATATTTATAGACATCCATATGTATAGCTAGATAAGCACACACATTTTACTAATCTCTCCTGTTCTAGGAAATATGCTTTGTGAACATGAGAGTATTGAGACTGCATTTCTCTTTTTTTGTTTTTTTGTTTTTATACCCTTGTAGTTCTCTTTTGTGAATTAAAGATTGAACACTTTAGATCTACCATTATTGCAATCTAGTTATTGGTTTTACATCCCATAATGGTCATATGATAATAGTTCAAAACCTATAAATTCTTATCCTGAGATATTACTCTTCTGAAAAAATGAAATAAAATATTTATACCAAGTCGTTTAGGGTCAGTTGTTAACCATGTGAAGATAAAGAACTGTCAGTTTTTCAGTCTAAATGGTGAGTGTGTAGAGGACTTCACTGCCTCATGATCATCTGATGCTACTTGTCCAGTAAAATTCTCAGTTAGTATACAAATTTAGGCTTTTAATAATCAGGAACATGTCCCTTTTTGTAGATACTCTTTTAGGATTAAAATATCTTATTTCATCTATACTCTAAAAGCTTGCATTTCCGTTTTTTCCTTTTGAGCCCCAACTTGAAAATCTAAAGACATGTACAGTATCTAGGTTTCATAGTCAATTATATTAGAATCCAGTCTCTGAAAAGTATAGTAAATTGTAACAATCAGACTATTCTCTACACAAGAATATTATTCAGTAGTCACAGTTCTAGCAAGCACTTACAACCAATCTCTTAAGCAAGTAACACTTAGT
The DNA here is from genome assembly GCF_000299155.1 of Elephantulus edwardii. Taxonomy (NCBI): domain Eukaryota; kingdom Metazoa; phylum Chordata; class Mammalia; order Macroscelidea; family Macroscelididae; genus Elephantulus; species Elephantulus edwardii. The sequence continues at coordinate 17,882,291 of NW_006399773.1, forward strand.
GTTGTGTTTATATGCCTCCAGAAAGAAAAAAATAATAAGCCTAAACATCTTGTAAGTATGAAATAACATATTGTTGCTGTTGTTATGTGCCATTTAGTTACTTGCTACTCATGGAGACCCTATGTACAACAGTTCTAAACTCTGCTCTGTCCTGTGTCAATCTCATTGTCTCCAACACACTCATCCCGATTGCCCCAGTCACTGAATCAATCCTTCTCCCAAAGGGCCTTCCCCTCCTGTGCCTGCCCTCCACCTTCCCAAGCTTGATGTCCCTCTCCAAGGACCGGTCCCTCCTTACAACATGACCAAAGTATGTCAGATGAAACCTCAGAATCCTTGCCTCCAAGGAGCAGCCAGGTTTAACCCTCTCTAGGATGAATCTGTTTGTTTTCTTAGCAGTCCATGGCACTCTCAGCACCCTTCTCCAACACCAAAGCTCAAAAGCATCAATTCTCCTTATATCCACCCTGGTCATTGTCTAGCTCTCTGATGCATAACAAGTGATTGCAAAGACCGTGGCCTATATCAGGTGCACCTTAGTCTACAGAGACACACCGTTGCTCTTGAGTACTTTAGAGAGTTCCCTAACAGCAGACTTTTCCATCACAATACGTCTTTTAATTTCCTGGCTGCTGGTGCCAAAAGTGTTGATTGTGTTGATTTTTTTTAACATGTTATGTTTGCTATATGAGAAGTTCTCATATAGCAAACATAACATGTTAAAAAAAAACCAAACAAAAAAAACCCCCACAGAATAAAGACAAGAATTAATTCAACTAGTTGTGTTTCCTTTTCTTTTCTCATTTAACAAATTTTCTGTCACAAGTTCTCATGCTTTCAAGTGACAAGAATTTAATGTAACCAATTTCAAGTTTTCTTTTTTACACCACCATTTTCTCGGTCCTTTAAAACTTAATCACTGTCAGATTAGATATTTTTTCTCATTATTTTCTTATGGTTAAGCTTTCAGAATGGTGAGTTTCACCAGTGAGGTGTTATAGTGAGGTGGGTTTATATTATTCTCTTACATTTCCTGTTAATTTCTCTAATCAAACTGATTTTGGTGGTCAATGGTCAAATCATTCACATTTATTGGTTTATCAATATTTATTCTTCATCAAATATTTACCAAACAACTTCTTTTGCTGCAAATGGCACAGAAAGCAAACAACTTTCAGTACCCACTCTTATGGTGCTTGCATTTTTTCATGAAAAAAGAAGCTTAACAACATTAGAAAAAAGCAAATTCTTTATATGTACAATACAAGGAAATATAAAACAAAGAAAGAAATTCTGAGGTTTTGAAAACTGAAGTTTTAAATAAGTAAAAGAAAGACACTCTAAGAATGACTAGTTGACAAAAAAGAGAGAGAGAAAGAGAGAGAGAGAGAATGAGAAATATTATACCATATGAAGTGACCTTCCAGATAGGAGAAACAGAAATTGAAATGGCAAATGCTCTTTTAGGCTCAAGGAACAGCAAGGTCTGGAAGTGAGTGAGTGGCATGAGATAAAGTTAGATCAATGATGGTGTGAAAAAGAAATGGGTCTTATAGATCTTTTAAGCCATTGTAGTAATTAAGAATATCACTCCAAATATGAAAGGAAGTGATTGGATGATATTAAACAGAAAAGTTGCATCCTCTGATCTAATTTCAGACAGATTGTTGACTGAAATTAAAGTAGTTGTTATTAGGAGCTATTGAGTTAATTAGAATGCATATCTAAATTTTGTCCTGTCTTGTGACATCCTCACTATCTCTGGTACATTTGAACACACTATTATAGTCATTGTGCCAAAAGACATGAGGGAAGTAACTAAGACAGTGAAAGGATGAGATTTCAAGGAAGATCAAGAGATCAAATTGATATTCCAACATCAGCTGGAAGAGATAAATATAGACAGTCTCCTTTTGTCACAGTTTGCATGTTGTTATGCACCACTGAGTAAAAAATGACTCATAGATGACTCCCCAGCAGGTTTGTGTGTTTTTTTAAAGACAAAAAAACAACAATCCGTAGAAGCTAGCCACCATAAATAAAAATGTGGCATAAAAATCAAAGGAAGACTCACCAACACTTGCTCCAGAAGACCTTGAGATGCTTGTTCCAAAAGACCAAAGATGACGGCCATAAATGTGGATTGCATTTTAACATTAATAAACCAAAAATTCTCACCACTAGACCCTTAGGCAACATCATGGTATATAATTGAAATTGTCCACAATTTCATCTTACTTGGACCCAAAATCAATATCTTGATAATAGCAGTCAAGAAACGAAAAGACATGTTGTGTTGTTAAAGTCTACCGTCAAGGATCTCTCCAAAGTACTAAGGAGCAATGATGTTAGTTTGAATACTAAGGTGTGCCTGATTTCAGCTGTGGTCTTTTCTTAGGGTTGGATAATGAATGAACATGACAAAAGACAAATTGACACCTTTAAGTTGCAGTATTATAGAAGATTATTGACTATCCCATGGTCTGCAAAAAGGATAAATATCTCTTGGAAAAGATGAATTCAGAATGCTTCTTAAAGGCAACAATAGTGAAACCTCACCCCATTAACTCTAAGCATGTTGGCAGAAAAGTGTATTATTTGGAACGAGACGTCGTGGTAGGAAATTTAGAAGATCAGCAAAAAAAAGAAGACCTTCAATGAGATGGATTGACGCAGTGATTGTAGCAATGGTCTCAGGTATATCACATTTGATGATGATGGAACAGGACACCGATTAGTTCAGATCTGTTGTTCATAGTATCACTATGAGTGAAACTCAACTCAAAAGAATGAACAACAGCAACATGTCTATATAAGGTCTTCCAATTTTAAAGTAGATTTAAATTATCAAAAGGGTGAGTATAAATAGAAAAGGGAAGGATCTGAGACATGAGACATCACAATGTTCAAGTTTTATAGAGGAGAATTAGAAGAAAAAGTTAGTGAGAGAAAAAGAAAAGTTAGTAAATATTTAGTGACCTTGAGAAGAGTCATTTCTATGAAGCAGTGGGGACAAAACACAGATCAAGTATGCTCACAGAAGAAATATTTTGTTGTTGGTAAATACCATTGAGTTGTTAAGCCTCACAGTGACACTATTCACAAAAAATCTGAACCATTTCCTATCTTTTGCCATCCTCATCATCTCTAACATACTTGTGTCCATTTTTTAAAGTCAGCATATCAATCAATCATGTTGAGAGTCTTCCCCATTCTATTAACTCTACTTCTTGTTGTAAGATTTTTTTTCCAAGAATGGGCCTTCCTAACAATATTCCAAAAGTGTATGAGAAGATTTCATAATTAGTGCTTATAAGGAGCAATCTGGTTGCAATTCCTCTGAGATGGACTTGATTTTGTGTTGTGTTGTTTTTGCAGTCCATGAGATAGTGCTTTTCCTTGCTGTTTTGTTTATTATAGCTGTGTAGTAGGTTTTGAGATAAGGGAGTGAAGTGCTTTCCATTTTATTTTTGGTTTTCAGAAATGCTTACTTATTTGGAGTTTTAGGGTTTTTGTTTTGTTTTGTTTTCTTTCCAAATAAACTTGCCAATTGTCATTTCTATTTCTTTGGATGACCATGGAGGACATTATGATGAGTGAAATATCTCTAACAAAAGGACAAATAATCGCATAATTCCACTGTTATAAAACAGGACTGCTAAGGGGTTGGGGGGAAACTAAGAATAGAGAGAATAAATATAAATAGTGAACACTGCATTTAAATAGATGAGGGAAAGAACAGTCTAAAAGAAATATATGATTAGATATTATTTCCATAACAACAGTCCAGAATAAGAGGTACATAGTAGAGAGGACTGGAGGGCAGGAGGGAGGGAAGAAGTTGTGCAATAATGAAAGAATCTTTTTAAAGAGAAAATCAAACTGTGGGGGGCTAGGGAAGAAAATGGGCAATAATAAATTAATGGAAATCTAAGTTTTTTGTAAACTTTCAAAAAATATCAATTTAAAACAATAACAAAAAAGTTAAGAAAATAAAGGTTGGGATTTTTTTAATTTTAATGAACATTTACAGATAATTTGGATTTCCATTCATTCATTCTTACACTTTTCTCCCTCCCCAACACCCCCCCAGTTCTCTCCTCTCTTTGAAAAGTAAAAGAAAAATTCCTACATTGTTATACAATCCCCCCACACACCCCAAACCCCACCCCAAGTGTACTCCACTCTGCAACCTTCATTCCAGACTCTTATGGTAATCATAATACACTATAATATATTGCTTTTAAACTGTTCTATTCCTCATCCTTTTCAATGCAGTATACATAATTTATCCAGTTTTTCTCATTCTTACCCCAATTCTACAGTCCCATTTTACAGCAGTGGCACTATGCAATGTTTGTCCTTTTGTGACTGAGATATTTCACTCAGCATAATGTCCTCCAGAGTCACCCATTTTGAATAATATTTCATGAGTTCCTTGTCTTTCAATGCAGCATAGTATTCCATTGTGTGAATATACTACAGCTTCTCTATCCATTCATTTGTTGATGGGTACTTAGGTTGCGCCCAACTCCTTGCTATTGTGAACAAAGCCACAATAAACATGGGGGTGCATATAATTGAGTGTCGGTTATGGTCTCTTTGGGATACATTCCCAAAGTAGTGGAATTGCTGGGTCAAGTGGTATCTCTATTTGCAACTTTTTGAGAAAGCGCTATACCACCTTCCACAGTGGTTGCACCATTTTACACTTCCACCAAGAGTAAATAAGGGTTCCATTCTCTCTGCAACTTTGTCAGCTTTTGTTGCTTGCTGTTCTGTTAAATTTTGCTATTCTGACTGGGATGAGATGATATCTCATAGTTGTCTTGATTTGCATTTCTCTTAGAGCTAGGGATTTTGAACATTTCTTCATGTGCTTGTTGGCCATCTGAATGTCTTCTTTGGTGAAATGTCTGTTCATATCCTGTGCCCAAAAAAGAAATATTTTTTTAGGAAAAAAAAAGAAAAAAAATTAAATTTGGTATCACACTGGAATTGTATAGAACATGTATATTTCTTTCAGTATTATTGTCATTTTCACAATATTGAGTCTTCCTATCCATGAAAAAGGGAACTTTCCCCCCCATTTATTTCGATCGCTGACAGCAGTTTTTTGTAATTTTCTTTATAATGAATAGTCTTTTGTGTCTCTAGTTAGGTTTATTCCCAAGTATATAAATTTGTAGTTGGCTGTTGTAAAGAGTATTGTTTTCTTAATTTCCTTATCTGTGTTTTCTTTGCTGCTGTCGAGGAATTCCACTTATTTTTCTATATTGATCTTTTATCCTGCAGCTCTAATAAATCAGTCTACTAGGATATGAGTTATTTTTCTTGAATCCTTAAGTTATTTTGTGTACACTACCATATTGTCTGTATATAGTGACAGTTTTACCACCTCTTTACCAATCTTAATGCTTTTTATTTCCTTCTCTTGACTATTGACTTAGCAAGTACTTCCAATACAATATTGCATGGGAGTGGTGAAATTGGGCATCCTTCTTTGGTTCATGAGGGAAATATCTTTAGTTTTTTATCCATTGAGAATGATGTTACTTTCTATTCCTGATTTTCTAAGTATTTTAAACAGGAAGAGGTGTAGGAAAATATCTTTTTCTGAATCAATTGATAGGATCATATGGCCCTTGTTAATGTGGTAAATTGCATTGTTTTTCTTATGTTGAACCATCCTTGCTTATGTGTTATGAATACCACTTGGTTATGAAGAAATATATTTTTTTATATACTATGATATACAGATGCTGAGACTCACAGCAAACTTCCATGAACTGCTGCGGAAGGCATAGGGAACAATAGTGAACTATCTGTAACACTGGTAAAGAGGAGGAAATTTGAGGCCCTCATCCCCAACATCTATGCCCCGCATGAGATTCATACTTGACTCTGAGGCAAGCAACATTCTGGGAAGTCCTGCCTACTGGCCAAAGGCTCAGTCAAAACTGCTGGGAACCCTGTATCCCTGCTGATGGTCTAGCTAGATGCTCAATCCCTGAGAGTCAGGCAAAGAAGAGATTTCCTGGGGCCCCAACCTGAAGGACCTCACCTGGTTTGACATCCATACTCTGGCCCTGTGTTCTTCAAAACAGGAGTCCAAGCTGCCAGGTACTGTGGCAGGCACAGTGTGTGTGTGTGTGTGTGTGTGTGTGTGTGTGTGTGTGTGTGTGTTGAGTAGAGTATTGGACTGGCAAAAGTCAAACAGGTGTGTATTGAGAAAAGTGCAGCCAGAGTGGTCCCTAGCAGCAAGGACAGAGAAACGTTGTCTTACATACTTTGGGTATGTTAGGAGAGACTATTCCTTAGAGAAGGACATCATGCTTGGAAAGTTAGAGGGTCAGTGAAAGAGAAGAAGACTCAATGATATGGATTAATACAGTAACTATAGCAATAGGATCTAGTGTGTCAGAGATGATGGGTATAGGACAGGTTTCAGGTCTGTTGCTCATAGGGTCACTTTAAGTCATACTCAACTCAAGGGCACATGATAACAACAATACAAAATACTATTTATCTTATATACATTTAAAATACATTATTATTATTTTCTTGAAATAATTTTAAATCTGTGGTTAAATAGGTATTTCCATGTTGGTATGAACACTTATCCCTTGACTGTAAAGCCAGATATTAGATGAAGCAAAAGTAACTTTAAGAAGTGAAATTTACTCTGGGCATTGTGTATTCAAAATCTATACATAAGGGAAAACAGCTAGTCCCCTAGATTCTAAGTGCAAGTAAACTGGAGCAAACTACTCATTTAAAGTTTGCAGGATTATTTATTGCAATGGGTATTTAGAGTATACAAAAGTATTAGAATTTCTGTAGACCACATCATTCTTCAAAGAACAGCTCAGTTTGAAGATAAATACCTATGTCTAGCCACTATCACCTGGATATTTCTGCCTTGCTTATGCTAACAATCTTACACTTCAAGGAAATATCCTAATGAGGACGCATGCTGTGACAGTCTGCCAGCTAAGCTACTCCATGCAGACCAATTTCATTATTTTTAATATATGTATCCACGTCTCTGAATACATGATATCCGTTTCACTCCTGTCTCATCAGGCTTAGGTATATAACCATGAAAATGCAACCCAGATGCCTCAGAATGATGTAAACCTGGTTTTCAGCTTTGTGTTTATAAACGTTTCCTTGGCTTTGCATTTATAATTGAATTTGCTGATAAGCACCTGGGATATCTTCTTTTATCCCAAGATTAGCAAAGCCTCTCTAACAATGGGCAATGGTGATAGCTGATATCCAATCATTCTTTATTTTGCTAATAAAATGATTTATGAGAAACTCATTTTCCTGTATCTCTGAACCTTAATAAAAAACAGATGAGCAAGAAAAAGAAAATATGGCATTCATTCTAAACTAATTTTAGGAAATGACTTTTATAAAAATCCCCAACAATTTTTCTTCTTTTAATCTTTAAAAATGATGATAATTTTAAAAAGTAAACTTCCTGGGCATTCAGGATTAACATCAATGGGTTTTAAAAAGAAAACAACCCAAAACCCCTACATATATTTTACACATCTAAGTGAATGATTTTCAAACTTTTCTGACAGAGATTTATACTAAAAAAAGCAGCTGTGGTTGTTCTGTGGATTAAAACTTTGACCTGCTAACCATAAAGTCAACAGTTCAAATCCACCAGCTTCTCCTTAGAAGAAAAAGGAAAATTAATGTGTCTATAAAATCTTACAGTTTTGGAAACAATACAAGGTCTCTACCAGTGGTAATCTCATGGATCACTCTGGGTTTGTACTTAGCTTTTTTATAATTCTGGCCACATGTTGCCTACATCTGAACTTTCAGTCCTTTTTTGTTCTCTGTTAAATTATTGCGGGGAAAAAAGAAGCGACTATGTCATTTCCTCACATTTTGGTTATCTGGTGTTGTTGACAGAGTTTATTTTCTTAGATTGGGAACTAGAAGTCTAAATTTAGGATGTCAGCACTGAAGTAGTCTCTCTGTACATAAGTTCTAGAGGAAGGCCACTGTCTCTTCAGTTATCTGAAGATTTAATGATCCTCGTAAACCTCCATATGTCTTCACCTTTCTCTGTGAAGAACTAAAAAATACCCAGAAAACAAAACAAAACAAAAATACAATCCCATACTCAACTGAAGGACCTGTATCTAAAGAACATACCAGCACTCCTGTTCTAATTTCTGGGTGATACTGAGATTGCCCGTCTCTGTTTGCTTCCTTTCTTCATTTATCTTCTATGAGATAAAGTATGTAACAGGTTATGCTCTAGGAAATACATTCTCACCTGTTTGGAGATTAAGGGTGTTGTATCCCACCACTTTTCTGTTGACTGCCATTCTGAAGTGGCGAGTGTGTTACGATGTTGTAAATGATGCTACTGGAATTCCAGATTGTCATCCATTGAGGACAGGTTTAGTGAAGTTTCCAGACCAAGAATAAGAAGCAGAACTGACATTTACTTTTGAAATAACAGGTCTTTTAAAATTCTGTAGAGAATGAAAGAACGTTGTTGGATATTGGGCTAAAAGAAGAGCAATATGTAAGAAGACACTCAAAATGCAGCTGAGGAAAGTCAGCCTTCTCAGAGTGGAGTCTACCATAATGATGAAGGTGGAATAAAGTTTTCAATAAATGAAGGACCTTAATTTGCTAATGTGGCAAGACCCAAAAAAGGAGAGACAGCTACAAATATCCAATAAAACTTGAACAGCATGTGTAAAGCATGAATCTAGGGTAATTGGAGATTGTAAAATATTAAACGGAAGTAAAAAAGATCTTGGGCACTAGTGAGCTGAGGTGGACTTTCTTTGACCATTTTGAATAATACAACAATATGAACTACTATGCTGGAAATGACAAATTTAAGAACGATGTAACATTCTTCATTTTAAAAAAGCGCATTTCAAGATCATTTCTAAAGTATAATGCTGTGGGTGACAGAAGTATCATTCATATACAAAGAAAGTCCTGTATTACAACCAGTGCTTGGATATATGTACCAAACAGGGAAGTAACATCAAGAAAACAAAGATTCTCACCCCTGGGTCAATGGACAGCACCATGATGAATGAATAAAAAGTTGAGGATGTTAACAACTTCAGCTTGATTGGCTCCACAATCAACGCTCTTGGCACCACAAGACAGGAAATCAAAAGACTAATTGCATTAGAGATCTCTCCAAAGTGCTAATGAGCAATGATGTCAATCTAGAGAATAAGGTGCACCTGAGCCAGACCATGGTCTTTGCAATTACTTGCTATCCATCAGAGAGCTGGAAAATGATTAAGGATGACAGAAGAATTGATGTCTTTGAGTTGTGGTACTGGAGAAGAATATCGAACCTTGGACCAACAGGAGAACAAATAAGTCTGTTTTGGAGAAGATGAAACCAAGTTTCTCATTGGAGGCAAAGGTTTTGCATGTCCATATCATATAATTTGGACACATGGCTAGAAGGAAAACAGTCCTTGGAGAAGGACATCATGCTCATAAGGGTGGAGGGACAGCACAGGAGTGGAAGACCCCAGATGAAATGTATTATCAAGGTAACTAGGACAGCAGGATTAGATGTTTTGGATTCAATGAGACTGGCTTAGGATAAGGTAGGGTTTAGAGTTATCGTACATAAGGTCACTATAAGTAGTCGGCATCTTGATGGCACATAATAACAATGGCACAGACTGTTTAAAATAATATAATTCCCTTTTATCTGCATATAAGTCTTTTAAGCAGAGTTTAATTAATCAATTAAATGTAGTTAATTAGATTTCTTCTGTTTTGATTTTTAAAAAAATTTGGTTTGCCTACAAGGTTTATATACATTGTGTTTCACTAGTTCTGCATTCGTTTTGTGTTCAACATAATCATTCACATGAATTATGCTTTAGAAAATTAATCACCATTGGACCTTGCCCAATATCACACAATGGAATATTATTTCACACTCAGAAACAATTATTTTTAAAAATACTACATAACTTGGGTGAGACTGGAGAGTTTTATACTGAGTGAACTAGGTCTGTCTTATAAGGATAAATACTGCATACACCCTATATTGTAAATATAGAAGTATAACTAATAAAACATGTATGGGAGCTCAAGGGGTGAAGGCATGGGAGCAGAGAGGTGAGTATGGGTAAGAGTGAAATCAGAGTTGCATACTTTCATGGGTGGTGGGACTGGGGGAAGGAAATTAGAAGTATCCATATTTATTTGTTCTTATTAGTTTTCTCCTCTGATTTGGAGGCATTGCATTAGCTGATTGGCAAATGTAGAAAATTAAAACATGTAGCTTGTGTGTGTTGTACAAACTGAACAAAAATTCTTTAATACATTCACAATGCTTGATAATGCAATTAATCTAATCATAATCAGTACGTACATTTTCTTTATTATTATATTTCCTTCTTGTTGTGTGCTGTTGAATTGGAACCAACGCATAGCTGACCTTTTAGTGGGTTTTCAGACACAATTTATCACATGGTAGGGAATTGGTCATTCTTCTCCCTTGGAGCAGCTGATGGATTTGAACCTGTGGGATTGCAGCAGTCTCTTCCATTTTTTTTATTTTATTAATTTTAATGAAAGTTTACAGAGACTTACAGTTTCCAGTCATTCATTGTGACACTTTTCTCCCTGCCCACCTCCTCCCTGATCCCCAATTCACTCTTGCTCTTAAAAAAGAAAAAAAAATCTTACATTGTTATGCAATGGCTCCCCCCAAGTCGACTCCATTATACAGCCTTCACTCTGGACTTCCGTAATGAAGTACCCATCCATATATCCCTTTTAAACAGTTCTCTCCCTCATCTGTTTCAATGCAATCTACATCATTCCTCCTCTCCTTTTCTGTCTTCCTTCAACCCTGATGTAAGTTTCATTTTACAACAATGGCCCTATGCCATATTTGTCATTTTGTGACTAAGATATTTCACTCAGCATAATGTCCTCCAGGGTCACCCATTTTGCATAATATCTCATGAGTTCCTGAGTTCCTTGTATTTCAATACTGCATAGTGTTCCATTGTGTGACTATACCAGAGTTTCTGTATGGGTCACCAGAGCTCCCTTATTTCTTTACCATACAAAGAAGTCCCAAAAATATTCTTAAAATTTCTTATGTTTAAATAAATGCCTTAGCATAAGTGCTGAAGGCCCATTCTTCATGATATTTCATGTAAAGAGCTTTGGTGACAATACTGTGCACATGTTGCACTCCTAACAAAGAGGTAAGGTCTTTTAACCCACAAGCTGCTCCACAGAGGAGAGGTGAATAGTCTTCCCCATAAAGATTTACAGCCTCAGAAACCTGATATAGAAGGTTCACTCTGAGTCTGTAGTGAATTTTCGGTATAAGCAAAGTCATTTACAAAATATTTTTTCTCCCTCCATAGCAAAGAGCAAATCTGCATTTGGCTCCTTATTCAAGCATCCATGTTTTCAAAATTCAAAGTTACCCTTCTATAATGCAGTTTGTATGAATACTGACTTTAAATTGATCCTGCCTATGTCTCTGTCATGAGAATGAGAGGCAAAACAAAGAAACAAATATACTCATGCGTATGCTATATCCTGTGATGTGCCATTGAGTCAAATGTGACTTATAGTGACCGTGTGAGCAAAAGATCCGAAACTTGTTTTATCCTGTGTCATACTCAATTTACAACAGTGTTCCTGACACACAAGAGCCCACTGCATGAGTTCCTTACGTCCACCCACCTAGTTGAGCTGAGTCGAGTGTGACTGAAAGCAACCCTGTGATTTGAAACCTGTTCTATCCTGTGCCATACACATAATGCACAAGAGTGTTCCTGACACACAAGAGCCCATTGCAGCAGTCCCCATTTCAGTCTACCTAGCTGAGGATCTTCCTCTACTTCACCAATCCCTCCGCCCTTACCAGCATTTTGTCCTAAGGGATAGACCATCCTAGCACCATGCCCAAAGTCTGTGAGGCAAAGCCTCATCATTCTTGCCTCCAAAGAGAATGCCAGATTCACTCTTGCCAAGACATAGCTGGTCATTCTCTTGGCCATCCATGGGATGTTTAGTGTTTTTCTCCAACACCACAGTTCAAAGGGCATCAGTTCTTTTTCTGTCTTCCTTATTCATTGTCCAGCTCTCAGACACATATCAAGTAATCAGAAAGATCATGGCCTGAATCAAACACACCTTAGTCTTTCAACTAACATCATTATTCCTCAATGATTTGTAGAGTAATACATTCAATACCAGTATGTTGTTGACCTTGGCTGAGGATAAAGGAGACAGGGGACACCAAAAACAGACAAAAACCAGAAAATGTAAAGGCAGGGGGTGAACAACTTGAAGACCGACGCCTCAAATTTAGCTTCCCTGTAACTTTATTGAAAATGGCCAGGGAAATAACGGAAGAATTCCATGCAAATTAGCTAGGTTCTTTATAATAACAATCTTATGTTTGTATCTGGAAGAAGGATTTTGTAAATACAATTTAAGAATTGAAAAGGTGCCATTAAGTTTGTCTTGATGCCTGAGTCCTATAATCTGTCTCAAAAGGAAATCCAGCTTGTATTTGTACACCTCCCTTAATTCCTGATTAAGCATTTGGCTTAACATTTGGCTTCCCATACCATTATACTGATATGTTGCATCTTCTCTCATTATCCACAAATTTGTGGAAGTTTAAATTTTTGCTTCTAATTAGGATAGAGCTGAAGTTAAATTAAGATGCTGAATATAATTTTAATAATGAGTATATGACTTGTTGTCCAGAAGATGATTGACCTGCTTACCATATCTTACAGTATACCAGATACGTTCAAATAAAGGTAAATCAGTATTATTGCTGTTTTTAAGTATTTTGTTAATTCACTTGCACTCATATGATGACAGTAGGGTTAATATTTGTCAATTCATGCCACAGATGAATTTGTAATACAAAGTTGCATGGGTAAACACAAGAATATCTATTACTATTCTGAAGCTGAGATGGAGATGTTGACCCAAAATAATGTTCGGTTGTCCTCTCTTTATGTCATCACGTATTTTCTCAAGCCAAGGAAATTAGTATAAGCTTGAAATTGTAAGGACAGTGTTTCATCTGTTGGAGTCCTGTCCTATAAGTTACCAAAACTGGTAAATGGCCATGAATATTGATTAATCCTGAGATGTCAGACCTTTACTGGACTTAAAGTGAAGAAACTTTCATGATCAATGAACAATAGGACTCATTTTATCCAACTGTGTAGAGATCAATGACTTATTCTATCCTCTCCAGGGCACTAATTTTTAATGCGTAATTAGCACAACCTTCTTGAACTCTGTCTTTTCAGCACTTAAAAAAAAATTACTTGTTCCCTACAAGTCACTCAATAATTTTCTAAACTTTCCTGTATTCCATTCGCTGCCATTTAATACATTCAACTTTGTCAAACTTTTTTTTTAAATCCTGGTAGTGTATATAATTTAAAGGCATGTAAAAACTAAAAGTGAAAATGTAAAGCATAATATTCTTAGTGTTTAAAAGAGACCTAATATTTTTTCCATTATAATAGCCATCTTTTAAAAAAAATCCAGATATAAAATGTAGTCTTGTAGTCTTTCTAGGTTTTCCTTTTTTACAAAAACAAAAAGGCAAATAAAACCTTCCTCTTTGTCATTCCTACAGATGGATGAATTTCAGGCAGCTATATGCTTCATCCTGGGATGTCTGGCTTGGCCGCTGTGCCTCAGTGCTTTCCTACAAGGGTAGAGTTCTAAATTCCAAGGCAGAAGCACAGGAAGCGGGTGGGGGTGACAGATGCAGAGTGTGGCGTGATGCTTCACACTGTGCAGGGTGGAGGACAAGGAGGAAGCTTCCTCCTCCACCCAGCTGCCAAGGCTTCACCTGATGATGAGTTTCCTGACTTCATCATACATGAAGATGAGGAGTGAGTAAGGGAAGGCACAGAACCACTAGGTAGGTTTGAGGAACTACATCCTCAGGGCCACCCCCAAGTCAGAGCAGTAGGAAAAGAAAGCAGCAAGGGCCGTCTCTTCAAAGAGGCCAAATATTAAGAGCTTGTTCTTCATCCCATGCTGGAAAACAGAATTCCTTCTGGTCTTGCAGATGATCAAGTCAGCCCACTGCACCACCATGATGCTGACAACGAAGGCAGTATGGCAGGTGAACTCCACGCTTTCCCTCTGCTCATAAGTCCACAGCTGCCCATACCTATCTTCCACATCAGTGACCCAGCAGTCATCCCAGTCCACTCAGATACCCAGGAGGTAATGTGGAAGGAAGCCATTCTCGGCCAGAAACCCAAAGTAAAGAAGTCTCCCAGCGCCTGGATCATACCAGTTTGTCCATATGCCATACTGATGAGCCTCTCGTCACCAGTTTGTTTGTCTGACTTGGAATTTCTGGGCTGCCTCTTCTTCATGATATCACTCTCAGCTTGATCATATGCAAGAGAGGTGGCAGGAATCGTGTCAGTGCCCAAGTCAATGCAGAGGATGGTGACGGTCCCCAGTAGGTGTGGAATGTTTGCAATAGTAAATATCAGGAAGGAGATGACTCTGGAATGTTCAGGTGACAGTATAAGCAAGGGATTTCTTCAAGTTATCAAAGATCAGATGACCTTCCTCAGCTCCAGTCACAATTGAGGAAAACTTGTCATCCAAAAAAATCATGTCAGCAGCTTGTTTAGACACATCTGAGCCAACAATTCCCATGGCAACCCCAATGTCTGCCTTCTTCAAAGCTGGAGAGTCATTCACACCATCGTTGGTTACAGCCACGGTAGCATACCCTGTCACTGGCAGTCCTCCACGATTATTACCTTCTGCCGAGAGGAGGTTCTGGCAAATGCAATCTCAGTATGATACTTCAAAATGCCATCCAGCTGCTCAGCGTTCATGACCTTCAAGTCACTTCCATGGACCACACAGGCATTGACATCTCTGGGGTTCACCTGGCTCACAGAGATGTGGAGGTAGGCACCAATGTCTTCCATGGACTCATTGCCCTCTAAGATGATGCCCATGTCTTTGACAATGGCTTTGGCTGTGATTGGGTGGTCTCCTGCAACCATGACGACCTTAATTCCAGGGCTTCAGCATTTGCCCACAGCATCAGGAAGAGCAGCACTGGGAGGGTCAATCGTGTAGATGAGGCCAATAAAGCAGAGGTTGTCTACAGGGAAATTGAGATCATTGGTGTCAAACTGGAACTCTTCTGGAAACTTCATTTAGCAGAAGAAGGTACCAGAAACCTTGCACTCTCTGATGCCCCCAAGCTCCAAGTAGGCATTCTGAAAGGCTTCTTTCAGCTCCTCATCCAGGAGCTGCTCCTCGTCATGGATCCGGATGGAACTTCAGAGGTCCACGATTGGCTCTGGAGCTCCCTTTATGACTAGTAGATTTCAGGGCTCAGATGTGTTGGGGTTCTTATGAATAGACAACTGTACTTGGTGGAGCTGAAAGGTATCTCTACAGTCTTGGCATACTGGTCCCTCGTGGCCTTCACTGAACCATAGCACACCTCAGTGCACTTCAGGAAGGCTGACTCAGAGGCATCTCCGACAACTGCCTGCTTGAGAATAGGTAGGTTTTCCTTGTAAGTCTGGAACACTATACTGTTACAAACAGCTGAATTCACAACAGAGCAATACAGGTTGCTGATGTCTTATCAAATGAAACACCACTCTGGTTCTCCATGGTATCAACTTGATGGATTTGAATGTCAAACCACATGTAAGTGACTGTCATCCAGTTCTGAGTCAAGGTTCCAGTTTTATCAGAACAGATAGTAGATGTAGACCCCAAGGTTGCCACAACTTCCAAGATCTTCCCCAGGCAGTTTTTCCTTGCCATGCATCTGGCAGAAAGCATCAGACATACTGTGACAGTGGTCAGCAAGCCTTCTGGCACAATAACTACAGTAATGCCAATGAGGAAAATGACAGCCTCAAGCCAGGTATACTCCAGGATCAGAGACAGGCTGGAGAAAGACACACCGTGGAACACAGCCCACCCATGATGATGTGGATGAAATGCTTGATTTCTACAGCAATAGGAATCTGACTGTACTGTAGTCCAGAAGCAAGTGTGGTAATTTGTCCCATCACAGTGTGAACCCCAGTGTATAAAACAATGCCATGTGCCTTCAACACAGTGGTTGAAAAAAAGACAAATTTTCTTTTCTCCAGAGGGTTCCCATTCATGAAATCTGGAGACCTGGCCTGAGGTCCTGATTCTCCAGTGAGTGAGGACTTAGCCACCTTGCAGCCAGCCATTAGCAGAAATGATTCTCAAATCTGAAGGGATTCAATCTCTACTCTTCACTTCCACCAGGTCCCCAATAACAACTTCTGGACTGATGCTCATTTTCTTACACCATTTTGAATCATGAGAGCTTGTTGAGGAACCATGTTTTTGGAGGATTCCATCATCATCATACTTTTAGCTTCTTGATAATAGGAGAAACAGCCCGTGATGATGACGACAGCGGACAGTAGCACACTGAGATAGAGATTATCATTACTAAGATCCTCTCCTGTGGCAGGTACAATGCATATCCCAAGAAACAAAGAACTGCTCCAATCCACAGCTACACTGAGAACCCCTCAAACAGCTGCCAACAGAATTTGACCCATTTAGGAGTAGTGGGAGGAAGGATGAGGACATTGAAACCATTTTAGCCCAGGATCTCTGCAGCTCAAGCAGGTGTTAAACTTCAGCTCAAGTCTGTTCCACATTTGTGATGAAGTTCATCAAGGCAAAATTTATGGTCATTCAAAGATACTTCTTTCTTCAGCTCAGTCATGTCCCTCTCTTTCTTGGCCTTCTTTTTGTCACCATGTTCTGAAACACCTGCAGGATCATATTTATTGCATCCAACCACCTTCCTCATGGAGAGAGGGCAACCTGTGCCCCGTGCCTGGTCCTGCTGCTTGGAAATTAGAAAGGAGAGAAAAGAGTACTCTTGTTTTCTATTTGTTTGGTTTATTTTTCCCATATTTTAATTTTTAATCTACTATTTATTTATTTAGTATTAACACAAGATTTATTGAGCTATATTTTAGTACAGACAATGGGGCTGGCCCATGGTGCTCTTGATTTACAAAGCCTGAACATTCTGCCAATTCTTATTTAGCAGTAAAAACAGAAAGTTAGATGTTGTAAACAAGTTCAAAGACAGTACCTTTTTCATCTGGAATTTGATGATGGACTTCACCTCATCCACTTTTGCCACTATGTTCTCACTGTGGGTCAGCAGAGAAGGAGACAACTTTACCTTTTCTTCTGTATTTGTATTTATCTGGAAGTTAAAGCATAATTTTAAATGGGCTAATGACAGTGATTTTGCAAAGAGATCTTTCTTGAATGAAGTGCAATCCTAATGGTCATTAGAAGAAAAGATGGTAAACTTCGTCTCACTTATTTCAGTCTTTTTTTTTTTTTCAGGAGAAGCAAGTCTTTGGAGAGAGACATCATGCTGGGAAAGGGATAGGTTTGACAAAGGAGATGACCTTCAATGAAATATACTGACATAGTGATTACCACAACCACAACGGGCTTGAGCATAATGGAGCTAGCCAGGATGGTGCAGGATAGATCAAGATTCAGATTTATTAATTTATAAGGTTGTCATGAATTGTAGTTGACTCAATGCCATATAATAACACATGACAGTGAATCCACCCCGCTCTGTCAGCTTGCCATACTGCTTTGTCTTGCATGTAATAGTGATGCTGGAAACTATACTCATCTTTTAAACACCAGCTGAGTCATCGAGGGTGGACAGTTTTCAACAGTTTCCAAACTAAAACAGATTAAGAAGTGAGATTGGATACTTAGAATTTCGATAATATGGTATGAGGAAAATGGTTATAATTAAATGAAATACAATACTCAATTTTGTTTGGCATTTTGGTATATAATTGTTGTTGTTGTTGTTAGGTGCTGTTGAGTCAACTATAGCTCATAGAGATCCTAAGGACAAAAGATACGAACCTTGTTCTACCATGTGCCATCTTCACACACTTCCTGACACACAGAGCGTATTGCAGCCATCACCATGTTAATCCACCTGGCTGAAGGTCTACCTCCCCTTAACTAACCACTACCGTTCCCAGCGTCATGTTCCTCTCCAAGGAATAGCCCCTCCTAACAACATGCCCAAAGTAAGTGAGGTGAAGCATGTTCACTCTCGCCTCCACAAGACTCTCTGACTCTACTCTCTCCAAGACGTATCTGTTTGTTCTCTTGACCATCCATGGGATGTACAGTGATCTTCTCCAGAACCACCATTCAAAGATATCCATTCTTCTTCTGTCATTCATCGTCAAGCTATCAGACATACATAATAAATACTCACAAATATTTATTCAATCATATCAAGCCAGTTAAATTGTTCCTATTTTGAAATCTATACTTCATGGACAGCTATTTTTTAAAAAATCCCTTCCTTTCAGCCAATCTGTCTCCCAACATAAGATGCAAGGTCATAGGCTCCACAAAAACAGGGTACGAGGTGTTCAAATTTGAACTCTCTAACATATAATATTTTGCTTTAAGTCTGAAATACTTAATACCATTTTTTCCCTTCACCTTGAATCAGCAACCATTTTATTCATCTTACAAAATCCCTGCAAGGTAATTAGGATAGGTGTGATTAACACTACCATACAGAGAAAGAAATTAAGTTTCTGTGAAACTTAGTAACACCTTCAAGGCCAAAGGACATGTTTAATTAGTAATATAACTCTGGATTCTGGATTGGTAGCAAAGTACAGTTTTACACAACATCACATTACAGCTGAATTATCCATGATAACATTTATGTCAGTCTGCCCATTCGAGGGTCTGCCTCTCCTCAGCCAAACACAATCCTCCCCACCATATTCATCAAAAGAATTTATTGTTGATCCATGATGTCATGATTTAATATTTTGAGCTAAAATATTATCAGTCTTTGTGATTTATTTTATTCATACATTTCATTTTCTAAATTACTAATTCAGCTATCCTGGTTGATGTTTTCTATTTATAAATAATTTAAGGAAAATATTTAAACCATTTAAATTCTGATCTTTACACATTCTCCTCTACAATTAAAGCTCAGATAAATAAACTTCCTTGCTTCCCTCAGGAGAAAGAGACAAAATGCTGAGTAAACAAACAAACCAATATAATAATACCAGGTGATAATTGCATCAAAGGAAATTGTCTTTTCCAACTAAATTTAAAGCAATTGAATTGGAAATCTTTGAAAAGGCTAATTAACATGTGCAATATTCTATAGTTAAAACTGCTGAAAGTTTACAAGACTGTGTGGGAGGAATTGATCCTAAAAGTATAATTCTCAGGATATAAATTGCCAGATCACAAATTGAATCCTCACAAGTATGTGATTGCCATCATGGCAGCCTTGACTTAAAGTCAAGTATTGATTACAAATATAAAATTAACTAACAATGCTTTTATCTCTGTTAGTGCTTTCTTCAGATTGAGCCAAGTAAGTACTCAATGAGTCAATTATTAACTGGTGTTCAAGTTAATCTTTTCAGACCTCAAAACTCTTAAGTTTTTCAGGAATGTGGATTAACAACTCTCAATGGTTTTACTGCTTTGCTTAAATTATTTTTAACTCTGACATCTTCATTAGGCATAGTTCCAACTTATTCCAAATTTATCACTTATCATATGATTTTCTTTCCCTTGTTAGCAATTCACAATTTTTAATAAAATTAAAACAAAAGCTGTAAGTATATGCTAAATTTCCTTATAGAAGACTTATACCTGTAAAAAATAGAGGGAACAAAGGAGGTAGTTTTCATAGCTGGAGAAATATAATGTCAACAGTAAATAGATTCTGGAACCAGGCTAGATGGCAATAAGCACTTATAGTGAAAACAGAGATGATTGTGAAATATAGACACTCAATTCATGAACAGGGAAGTATTCCTATTGAATTATGTTGATACCTTATATCAGGCATACTTGAATACTTACTGAAGATTAGTGACAACTTAATTTCCTATGCTATCAACCCTTTCTATGTTTTATTAATGTTAATCTCTGTTTAATTATTTCAGTACACATATTTCAATTGTCTACTATATGAGAAGCATCGAGGACTCTCCTTCATAATGTTGCTATGAGTCACCTGTGACTCAATGGCACTTAACAACAACAACTATATGAGAGGGACCTCAGGTGGCTTAGTGGCGAGAGGTTACTCTACAAATACGAAAGCATGGAGCTCTAGTCTACCAGTTTCTCCATGAGATAAAGATGAGCAATATCCTCTTATGGGATTTATTGCCTCTGAAATCTGCTAGAGAAACAATTATGATCCAGTTCTGATCAATGATCATAACAACAGCAACAACAATACAGAGTGCTCTGGTGGCATAGTCTATAGGGAGTTGTGCTGCGAATTCAAAAGCAGTACCTCTCTGGCAGTTCAAATCTACCAGTAGCTCTGAGAGAGCAAGATTGTCAATTTCCTTCTGCTCTGAAAACCCACTGGAGGGTCAGCTATGAGTGAGTTACCACCAATAGTACATAATAACTATTCCATGGGAGCATAATCTAAAGGGATTTTGGTTTTGCTTTGCTTGTAAACCAAAGGTGGCACCTTTCTGGCACTTCAAACACACCAGCAGCTCTAAGAGAAAGATGGGCAATCTGTTACCATGAAACTTATTTACAGCCTCAGAAATCCAATGGAGAGTCAGCTTTGCGTTGGGTCCACTTAAGAGAAATATATTACTAAATGAAAAGCAATAGAGAATTCATAGTAAATAAGTTCATGGAGGATAAATTTCTCAATTTATATTCATTAAGATCACTTGAAGTTTATTTTAACGTAATACTAACATTTATTTTTAAGCTTATTTATTTTCACAGTAAATCCAAAGGTACATCCAATATTTCTTTTAACCATATCTAACTTCTTCCTGGTATTAAATAGCGAATTTACAAGATGCATGAAAGTAGTCTATAATGAAATAAGCTAGAAGACCCTTTTAATCTAATTTTTTTCCATAACTGAGACCATTGTGGGGTTTTTTTCCCTAATAGAATCTGTTGTTTTGGTTTTTTTTTTTTTTTTTTTTTTTTTCGGACTCTCTCTGTCTCACTACATGATAATACATTAAAGAGCTGACAAGTCTTTTTTAGGTCCTCCTCTTACATGTCTAAGACAGAATCAGTCACATTAATCACTTAGTTTTTCTGATAAGATTAGTGATTAAAAAGAAAAAAAAATCTTCCTATGTTAGTAAATATTACATTGAAAAAACATCGAGATTTTGAGAGGGAAGAAGATATAAAGATAAGAATAGTATCATGACACAAATAAGTCACATTGCAGGCTGTTATTGTTGTTATGTCCCATTGAGTTGTGTGTGACTCATAGCTACTCTAAGTGTAACAGATCTGAAGTCTGCCTTGTCCTAAAGCCAGTCTCACTGACTCCTATCCTCATTGCCCCAGTTACTGTAGAAAGCCATTGCATTCAGGGTTTCCTCTCTTGTGCTGTTCCTCCAAGAATGATGTCCTTCTCCAAGGATAGTCCCTCATGGCCACATGCCCAAACTCTCTCTAAGACAGATCTATTTGTTTTATTGGCGGTTCATGGTATGTTCAAGACACTTCTCTAACACTACAACTAAAAGGCATCGATTCTTCTTCTGTCAGCCGTACTTATTGTCTAGCTCTCTGATACATATTAAGTAGTTGTGAAGACCATGGATTGAATCAGCCACACCTTAGTCTCTATACTGACATCATTGCTTCTCAGTACTTTGAAGAGAACCCTGACAGTAGATTTACCTAAAGCAATTCATCTTTTTATTTCCTGCCTGCTTTTTTATTATAGATAAAATGGGACAGGGGATAAGTATGAATTTGGGAAATACATTTTAAGCTTCTATCAACTATTGATATGTTTAGATGGTACAAATATGTTCAGTTGCTAACTGAAATTTGAGATGTCTCAGTTCACCCAAAGGTGCTTGGCAAGAAAGGTCTGACAATCTCTTTCTAAAAATCATGCAGTAAAATGCTATGAGTCACCGTTCCCTGTCACACTTGCAGTCAGTCACTTGAGTCTGAATCAACTAGAAGGAAATATTTCTTTTTATAACATGTAATTGTTAGAAACATTCTAATTCCTATTATCTTATTATTTCTCTTAGAAAATATGTTATCTTTTCAGCCAAAAGCACAATAATTTATTGTTTGCTCACTCACTTTTGTTTCTGTACACTTAACCTTTTAGTTCAAGATAAAATGTAGAAGCAAAAGGAATACGGTACTGCTTTTTAATGCCTTACTTCCTTTGTTGAGTTTTCATAGCTATTAGGCTTCAGTTCTCTAGTTCAAGTGATATGTTTAAAACTAACACAAAGCCACAGCCTTTATTTATGTTTCTCTTCAGTGCAATTGGTCTGCACAACATGTCTTTATCTTTTATTCTTATTTGTTAAATACTGGTTCTGAGGAGAAAATAGTCTTTCTAACTGAGAGGACAAAGTGCTGTTTGTTATGTAGACTTCTATTGATAATAAATATAAGGTCGTCTTCCTCGTTTTGTTAAAAAGTTTTTTAAATAGAAAATCCATATACTCTTCCTTAAGCAGATACTGCTTTGGGTTTTTTTTTTTTTTTTTTGTCTTCTGCTTTCTTGACT
>NW_006399773.1:17906617-17925921 GCF_000299155.1 Elephantulus edwardii
AAACTTCATTACAGAAAAGCTAGGAACAACACTAGAAGTCCTAATCCACAACATAAACAGTCTTCCCGGTATCCCGGAAAACCTACAACCAGGAGAAGATAACGTAGATGAATGGGATCTTCTAAGACTCAAATCCCTATGCACATCCAAAAACTTCTCCAACAAGGTAAAAAGGGAAGCCTCTGACTGGGAAAAGGTATTCGGTATTAACATATCAGATAAGGGACTTATATCCAGAATTTATGAAATACTTGAGCACCACAACAAGATAAAGGTAAAGAATCCAATACATATACAACTTGAAAAATTATACAATATTTATTATATCTTTAATTTATCTCTACTAAGTATATTAAATGTATAGCTTTATCAGCCTATGCAAACCTTACAATTTTTTTTTTTAAATTCTAACTTGAAGTTTCTTCAGAGATTTAGAATAAACTGTATCACTATCTGTTAATGATCAGATCACTAAATTATCTCCTGTGAAACAAACTGACAAAAAAAAAAAACAAACAACCCGCAACCTTACTTGTTCATATTGCTTCAAAAGCATGGCAGTGGAGTATTATTTTGATCAAGAAGAAGGTATATGCATCTCGGTTTCTTTGACTAAAAAAAAAATAACAATATTCCATCATTTTCCCTAGAGACAAGGGTGGTGAAATCTAGTCTTATATATATTTTGGACATGTTGTCAAGAGAGATCAGACCTTCAATAAAGACATGTTGAGGAAGGTGGAGAGCCTGAGTCAGAGAGGAAGACCCTTGAATAAGGTGGCTTGGCACAGTGACTGTAACAATGGTGTGAGCATGTCAGAGATTCTGAGGATGGAGCAGGGTAGAGGAGGGTATAGGTCTGTTGTTCAAAGGTGGAAGGACAGCATAAGAGAGAAAGACCCCTAATTAGATGGATTGACACAGTAAGTGGGGTAGTGGTGATAGGAGTGTTGGAGGCAGTGAAATTGGCTCAGGATAGCGCAGGGTTCAGAGCTGTTGTACATGGGGTCAATAGGGTTACTATGAGTCGCAGATGACTCGATGGTACATAACAACAACAAAATGAGTCATAGTCCACTCAATGGCAAATAACAACGACAACAACACACATAGTACAGAAGAATCATCATAACTCATAACCACTCAATCTATATTTTAAAGAGACTTTTGGTGGCATAATCTATAAAAAGTTGTGTTACTATCCCCAAAACTGCGCTTTTCTGACTGTTTGAATCTACTATCTTCTCCTCAGGAAAACTAGGCACTCTCCTCCCCTATGGCATACTACCTGGAAAATGTTCTACAGTGTCAGCTGTGAGTCCATCCTGGTTTAAGACCAATGAGTTGAGTTGAGTTGTGGATTTATAAATCATCTCTCTACTCAGCTTTATTGGATACTATGATTTAGTTGAGTCAAAATAGACCCAACTGCCATGGGTATGCATTTCCTTCATCTTGCGTCATCTAGATTACTGTCTGTTTCCACAGTTGCTACTCATTATGATTTTTTCAGCATTTTAATCATATATACATGCATTACAAATTGTAATTAATGCTAGAAAACCACCTAGGATTCTAAATCATTGTTAGAACATCCCCCTCTAAAACATTGTGAGATAGTGGTGATATACCTCTTTTTTGATACCATTAGAAACTTACAAAAAAAAACTATACCACCAATATTTTACAGTGTTTTAGTGAAATATTCATAATGTTGATTTATAATTGCAGGTGTTCTTTTGACATTGACTACAACATGTAACACATTTGAGTACGTATATATCTTTATATGAACCATTAGATTACCAAAAGTTGTGGGCAAGTTTTGCCTCCTTGAAACTGTTATATTTTTGTTAAATATTGTAGAGTCTAGTGTGACTCACAGCAACCCTATTAACAGCAGATCTGACCTGTCTTATTCCATTTTATCCTGATCATCCCCTGACATTTGATCTTGTTGCCACAGTATCAATCCATCTGTGATGTTCCTTTCCAAGAACTAGCTTCTCCTAACATGTCCACTGTATGTGAGACTGAGATTCTCCATCCTTCCCTGCCCTCTGGGTGTACTTTCTCCAAGATATATACCTAACTCTATCTCTATGTATATCTATATATCAATATGTATATCAACTATATATATATTTCAATATCAATAATATCTCTATATCTTGATAGAAAGATAGATAATCTCCACAACAACAACAGAGAGACACATCAGCTGGCCCAGTGGTCAGAAAGCGATGCTATCAAGCCAAAGGTGGGTGACTTTTAATCCGCGGTCCTTGGGCCTGTCTTTCATTGTTTTTGTTCAGACATTCCTCTAGGTCATATAGCCCTGGTGTACAAGTTGCCATACAGCAGTCACTTATGGTTGCTGTGAGGCTGAACACTGTGACACTGATGTGTCAAATGCGTTAATGGTGGGTTACCCAATGTGGACAAAGTGGGGTGGAGCTTCCCAATTAAAACAACCTTGAAAGGAGGAGTGGAATCCACTTTCATAATGGCTTGCCTCTGGAAACCCTAAGAACCTAGAGAGAGGATGAAAGGCACCCAAGTGTCGAGGACTCTCCTTCATAGGGTCGCTATGAGTCACCTGTGACTCGACAGCACTTAACAACAACAGTGTTCCTCTTATTGTAAACAACTGGACTTTACAAGAACCACATA
The DNA here is from genome assembly GCF_000299155.1 of Elephantulus edwardii. Taxonomy (NCBI): domain Eukaryota; kingdom Metazoa; phylum Chordata; class Mammalia; order Macroscelidea; family Macroscelididae; genus Elephantulus; species Elephantulus edwardii. The sequence continues at coordinate 17,909,291 of NW_006399773.1, forward strand.
TTTTGCATTTGAAATAAAGCCTTCCATAAAATCACATTTCATGAACATGCATAACCCTCAACCCAGTATTATCCACAGATAAGAAGAAAGAATGGAGAATGCAAGTCTGTCTTCTATTTACATCTAATTCTTTGTTTTAAGCAGTATTTTCTTTGAAAATTTGGAAAGGAAAAAGGTGTTCTACAGAAAAAGATCTTCTTTGCCTTCTAAGAGACCCAGCATATAGCTCTATTGATCTTTGTCAAACTACCATTACAAAAGAATGAGACGAAATAATCTCTATAATGTTGTTTGTTGTTATTTTCTATCATAAGAACCAATTCATAGCTGACCTTCCAATGGTTTTCAGAGCCTTTAAATTGTATGGGAGAAGATTGTGCATCTTTCTCTTCTATAGAACTACATGCCTATGGGTGAGTAGCAGTGGAGCTCCCAGATTAAGAGAGAATGATAAACAGGATTGGTCATCCACTTCTGAAATAAGAGGCCTTTGACAATTCCTATGAATAATGTCTATCTTATTGTAGTTATGTACCATCCCATCAAATCAGAACTGACCAAGCTGACCCTCCAATGAGTTTTCAGACTGTAAATCATGTGGGCAAAATTGCCCACTTTTCTCCCATGGAGTAGCTGGCAGATTCACACTCCATGACTTCTGGGTGGCAGTGTAGCTGCTCACCACTGGCCACCAAAGCTTCCTAATTTAAGAGAAATAGTATTTATTTTTTATAAATGAATACATTTATATATATCATTATTTTTTATGTTATTATTTACTAATTTATATATTATTAGAATTTATTTCTAGAAACACAGTGTACCTAAATTATATTTATAAAAATAGAATTAATCTAAAATAATATTATTCAACTTTGAAAAATTTAAGGCAGGCAGTCAGTGAGATGATTTGACACAATGACTGTAATAATGCACTTAAACACCACAGAGACGGTGAAGAAGGTGTACAGTGGTGCAGGTTTTCCTTCTACTATGCATCGTTTTTATGAATTGGTGTTGATTAGAAAGCACTTAACAAAAACATAATAATTTGAATTCATCATTAGAAATTAATAGTATCACCTTGATATCGAGGGATTTTATTCACTTACATTTGGTTTGCTAAGTGACTTTAGAACTGTGGTGACCTCTTTGTTAAATTGTTTCCAGTCTAATTTTCTGTTTCTTATTTTTATTTTGTACTATTAATTACTGTTATTCTTTTATTTCTCTGAATATTTTGTAAAGTACATCTATTTCATCCTATTGCAGTGATGATTTTTTTTAAATTGTATCTTAACACGTCTTTAAATCATGACACAAGAGGTCAATCAGTAGGTTCATCAAATATGAATGAACTCTCAGTTATGGATGCATGTGTTGACTGTAATGGACACGGTAAAATGAGGCAGCTGGTCTAGATTTTCACTTGTATATTTTTACATCTAAAACCCACAAGAAGTTAATTCTGGATTGGAAGTTTAAGAAAAAGGACTTTTTCTTGGAACCTTCCAAGAAAAGAAGTCATCCTTGATACCTGTATATGACAGTTGTACTTACAGGCTTTAAACTGAAGTCATAATAGCTGTATCATAAGACACTGACAGTAGCGTGATGTGTTCAGAATCACAGAAATCCTGATGGCTTGAGACTTAAGCCATCACATTAAGGGCCGTTCAAGGGGAGAAGGGTGTTGAATGGTGTAGGCAAAAGTAGGACGGTATGGTGGTGGAGTCAGGAAAGTGTGGATCAAAAACAAACAAACATGTAGCAAGGGTGAGCAGGAACATTAAATCTATTGGTCATTTTTCTAATTGGGTAAATGTAGTTCATCTGCTCTTTTCTGTAAAATATTTGCCTGTCAGATACTATTATAGAAAACACACACACACACACACACACACACACACACACAGAGCACACTTAGACTACTTGGACTAGCAGACATGGCAATTGAGACTGAGATCTCAGATATGGAAACACAAAGGATGAAGAACTGTAAGCAGACACTAGTGCTTGGAACATGGAATGTGAGAAGCATGAATGTAGGAAAATTGGACATTGTTGAGAAAGGAATGTGGGGAACACAATGTACATGAATGACACACAATGTGTACAAATTTTATATGCAAACCAATAGAAAGTGGGAGTAAAATTAAAAAATCAAAGAAAAGAGATAATATTTGGAACAATAAGTAAATAAAAGGTGTTTCAATCCTCTGCTTTCCCTCTATCTTATATTTAATAAAAAGGTAGCTCTGGTCGCATATACCCTTAGGAAGTTAAGTTGCTATTTAAATGCCTCACTTCTTTAGCAATCTAGTAGCATCATCATGGAAGAAAGATAAATAAAATTCTCTGGTGTGACTTCATTGGAGGGTCAGGTATGACTCTGTTTGCATTCGAACTCCAGCACTTTTACTACTTGACTTTTATAAAATAAAAGCAAATTACTTTTTTCAGAATACATAAAACTATGTTCTTGATTTCAGTCAATAAAATATTTCTCTTTTAATTAGATAGTGTTATGTAAAACTCAAAATCTAAGAATAAATATTTTACTCATCTCTAAACTTTTAAAAATAAGATGGATACAGCAAAGTTAATAATACAGAAAGATTTATGTTTCCTTTTTCTACATTATAATCATATAGCTCCAGAAGTCAAAAGGAAAGAAAATAGGAATTTGGCAAATAAGCTAATAAAAGTGTTAGGAATTTTTTAAAATTTTCTATATTTTTTTTTCAAAATCCCTAGAGTTGTCATATTTTAAGGTTTTTTGTTTAAAGAAAGACTGTTTTGTAAAACATTTTAGAGAAAGTTCTTAAATGAATTTGGTACCTAGAATGTAGCCAAGGGGGCTCTGGTAGCCTGAAGGTAAGGAGCTGACCGCTAATCCACAGGCATATGGTTTGGATTAACCAGCTGCTTCAGAGGATTTACTGCCTCTGATAACCCCCGGGAGGGTCAGCTGAGATGAAATTTGGATTCAAGGGGGCATAACAACAAGAGAAAATAGCCAAAGGAACTCTAATATCCTAGTTCATAAGGACTTCAGCTTTTAACCAAAGGTTGCACCTCTCTTGGATTTGAAATTTTCTTGGGGCTCCTCCATTTATCATTTATCACCATCATGATAGATGGAGAAAAGTTTGAAGTCATTAACCATTTCATCTTGCTCCGATCCACTCTCAACACCTTTGGCACCAGCTGTCAGGAAATCAAAAAACAAGTTGCATTGGGAAAATCTGCTGTCAAGAACCTTTCTAGAGATTAAGATGCACCTGGTTCAGACCATGATTTTCTCAGTTGTTTATTATACATCTGAGAGCTATACAATGACTAAGGATGGCTGAAGAAGGATGGATTGTAGTGCTGGAGAAGATTATTGAACATACCATGTACTGCCAAGAGAATAAACAGGTCTGTCCTGGAGAAGCAAACTTGCAGGTTGTTCCTTGGGGGCAAGGATTTTGAAACTGCCTCTCATACTTTGGGTAGGGTGTTGGGAGTGGGCAGTCCTCTGAGAAGGACACTATGCTTGTCAGGGTGGAGGGTTGGTTCAGGAGATAAAGACTCTGGATGGGATGGATAGATATGGTGACTGTGGCCATGGAACTTGATGTGACAGAGACGGTAAGGTTGGCTCAGGATAGGGCAATGCTCAGAGTTATTGTTCATAGGATCACTATGAGTCCTAATTGACTTGATGGCACATAAAAACAACAGGAAGGGGAACTCTGGTGGCCTAGTGGCAAGGAGCTATACTGCAATCCCAACGGTACACATGGTTCAAATCCACCAGATGCTCTGATGGAGAAGGAGGGATAATTTCATCCTGTACCAGTCAGATCTGATTTGATGGTACATGCACAAAAAATAATAAAATAAAATTTAAAACAACAACAACAACAACAACAACAGGGTCTCCTCTAAGAAAGAAGAGCAATCTTTCCCCTTATGATTTCCAGACTCTCATGCTTGGAAAAGTGAAGGATCAGTTAAATAGAGGAAATTCTTCAAAGACATAAATTAGCATAGTTATTATAATTGTATGCCCAGATATGTCAGAAATGGTGTGTATTTAACAGGATATTAATATATATATATATAACAACCACATGGCCAACTGACGGGAAGAGATCTATATTTATTCCCATTCCAAAGAAAGGTGACCCAACTGAGTGTGGAAACTACAGAACAGTGTCATTGATTTCATATACAAGCAAGATTCTGCTGAAGATCATCCAAAAACGATTAGAACAGCACATCAGCAGAGAACTGCCGGAAGTCCCGGCTGGGTTTAGAAGGGGTCGTGGTACTAGGGATATTGTTGCTGATGTTAGATGGATCTTGGCTGAAAGCAGAGAATACCAGAAGAATGTCTATCTGTGTTTCATTGATTATGCAAAGGCATTTGACTGTGTGGATCATAACAAACTGTGGCTGACTCTGAGAAGAATGGGAATCCCAGAACATTTAATTGTGCTAATACGAAACCTATACTTGGACCAAGAGGCAGTAGTCAGAACAGAGCAGGGTAACACTGCATGGTTCAAAATTGGGAAGGGTGTACGCCAGGGATGCATCCTGTCTCCATACCTTTTCAACCTGTATGCAGAGCAGATTATCCGAGAGGCTGGGCTCTATGAGGAGAATTGTGGCATCAGGATTCGTGGAAGGTCTATTAACAATCTCCGTTATGCAGATGACACAACCCTGCTTGCTGAAACTGAGGAGGACGTCATGCACTTGCTTCGAAGGGTCAAGGACTGCAGCCCTCAGTATGGACTAAGGCTCATTGTCAAGAAGACAAAAATTCTCGCCACTGGACCAATTGGCAGCATCAGGATGGATGACGAAGAGATTGAGAGTGTTCACAGCTTCAGTTTGCTCGGCTCCACAGTCAACACTCTTGGCACCAGCAGTCAGGAAATCAAAAAGCGTATCGTGATGGGAAAGTCTGCTGTTAGGGACCTCTCTAAGGTACTCAGGAGCAACAGTGTCTCTCTGGAGACTAAGGTGCTCCTGATACAGGTCATGGTATTTGCAATCGCTTGTTATGCATCAGAGAGTTGGACAATGACTAGGGAGGACAGAAGGAGAGTGGATGCTTTTGAGCTGTGGTGCTGGAGAAGGGTACTGAATGTACCCTGGACTGCCAGGAAAACAAACAGATTTATCTTGGAGAGGATTAAACTAAGCTACTCCTTGGAGGCAAGGATTCTGGGTCTTCGTCTGACATACTTTGGACATGTTGCCAGGAGGGACGGGTCCTTAGAGAGGGACATCATGCTTGGGAGGGTGGAGGGACAACGCAGGAGGGGAAGACCCTCCTTGAGATGGATTGATTCAGTGACTGGGGTAATCGGGATGGGTGTGTCAGAGGCGGTGCGGTTGGCGCAGGATAGAGCAGGGTTTAGGGCTGTTGTGCATAGGGTCACTATGAGTCGGAAATGACTCGACGGCACATAACAACATATATATATATATATTCATTTTTTAACTGTAAAACATATGTTTCAGTGGGTTATGCACAATGAATTAAATTGCTGAGTCATAGAACAGTCCAAATATTTTCCGTTGGTGATAATATTAATCTATAAAACCAATCTTCTTGTTGTTATGTGCTGTCTAGTCTCCAGTGACTCACAGTGACCCTATATGTACAGAAATGAAAACCATGGCCTGTATCAGGCACACCTTAGTCTCTAGACTGACACCATTGCCCTTTTGCAGTTTGGAGAGATCCCAAACAGTAGATTTCCCCAGTGCAATTTATCTTTTGATTTCCTTACTTCTAGTGTTGATTGTGTAAACAAGCAAGCTAAAATTGTGAAAAATCTCAATCTTTTTTTCCATTTATCATGATGCTGCCAGTTGGCCCAGTGGTAAGAATCTTTGTTTTCTTGATATTCAGCTCCAATTTATATTGAAGACTATAGTGCTTGACTTTCTGCAGCAAAACCTCAGATATTCCTCAGTTTTGGCAAACAAGATTGCATCATCTGCTTAACACAGATTGTTAATGAGTCTTTCTTCAATCCTGATGCCACATTCTTCCTCATAAAGTCCAAGTCTCCCGAATAGTCTGTTTTGCATGTAATTCAAAAGTTATGGTAATAGGACACATTTCTGACACACCCTTTTCCTGATTTTTGAACCATTAAAAATCATGGTCACTCTTTCCTGATTTTGAACCATGCAAAATCATGGTCTGAAAAATCAGAGGCAGGTAAGACATCACCCAGTTTTTTTCAGTTCTGATGACTGTTTTCTAGCTTAAGTATGGGTCTAGAATGAGCACAATTAATGGTTTTGGGATTCCCATTCTTCTCAAGGTTAGCCACAATTTGTTATGATTCATACAAAGTCTTTGCCTAATCAATGAAACACAAGGTATTCTCTGATTGCAGTCAATATCCACCTAACATTGGCTCTGATGTCCATAGTTCTATGGCCTCTTCTAAACTCAAGAAGCTCTCTGTGGGTGTCCTGTGCCAGTTGTTTTTGGATAATCTTCAGCAGGATCTTTCAGAACACCCAATCCTAGATCTCTATTATTTCAGAGACTAGGAAAACCTGTAATATCACTTATCTTTCAACTTTCCACACTTGAAGTTCTGTCTTAGCATCAAGCTCAAGTAAGATTTGCATCTGTTGGTATTCTAACATATTGTGGAGAGATAATTAATCTTCTAATCATTATGCCTTCATGTAAGATTAATTGCCTGCCCAAAGATGTCCAGAATCTTGTACGTCTGGGATTGTTGAAGAGTCTTATGTATAGGCCTCTGTTTCAGGAACAAAGTACCAAAGAGTAAGTTTTGTCATTGTGCACTGCTGTATTCCACAAAGTTTCATGAGATTAAATGGTTATGATGGTCTATTTAGTTTAATTTTTCTTACTATCATTTGTTCATGTTAGACAGCATGTTACGTTAAAATCTCTCAGTTTTTCATGACTTTCCTCTCTGTTTGAACTATGTTTATAGATCAGTGTACTGGCTTTCATCTGGCCATGTTATGACAGCTATGCTCACGTCAGTGTATGGTACTCTGGAGTGACAGTCATTCTGTGCCACTAACATACAAACATGTTTGTTAGGCACATATCTAGAAGATATCCAGGAATTATTACTATTATATCCTCTCAGGGCTTATGGACAATTTAGTCTGTACTCCTATTTGATATTGTCTCTTATTTTGATAAAAGTGGTGATGTTCTGTTCTCCTGAGGTAGCTGTAAGCAGTGATCAAATAGGAGCCATTTCCTGATTTCATGAAGTACCCTTTGCCAATTTTTTTCCTGGTAATTATCAGAATAAGGACATGAAATACAAAGATTATGGCTTAATAGCTACAAAAGGCACAATTTGAAATTATATTATTCTAAAATTAGGCTATAAAATATATAAATCTGAAATGATCTGGCTAATAATTATCATTCAAAGTTTCTTCGGTACTCAGAGCAAGACTTGCAGTAATCATTACCATAATTGAAGTATAGTAATATATTTTGAGAGAATCTTCAGAACCAGTATTAACTGTAGGATGAACGATGGAGCGTAATGCATAATAATTTAACCATTATTAAATAAATTATGTGAGAAATCCAAGAGTGAACACAATCAGTATTATATCAAAACAAATTGGTTTAAAGCCTTGTAACATTTTTAGTAACAACATTATGGCTGTTTTTATTCTCTGAAGGGTAAAATATTAGCTAGAATAAGAACTTTTAATGATACAAAAGATTAAGAGATGTTCCTTGAATCTAAATGATAATGAAGAGAGATTTGATATCATCGAAAAACATTATTAGCACTGATATGATTATAAACTAATATGTAAGTGCTTTGTGGGTGTTATTTACAGTTATCATTAATAAGTCATTATATCTTATAAAGGAAGAAGACAAGTGTGGCCGTGACGGGGATCCTGAGGCCTGGGACAGACAAATGTGAGCAATGAAGAGTACAGTGACAGTCTCACAGATGATCCTGAAGCCCAGAACACAGACGGGTAAGACGTCACCTGATTATTTCTGGCCTTCAGGCTTAGGAGTCCTCCTGTGTGTGTTAAGCACCAGTATTAAAACCCAGCTGAGCCACTGGCAGTGCTAAGACCCTCAACCAGCACTATATCTTGCCATGCCATCATGGCCTCAGCTGAAGTCTGAAAAGTCTTACGTCATAATTGTATGTCTGATTGTCTTTAGAAATTGCTTTTAGTGACACAACACCTATATGTCAATTTATTTATTGGGGAATAATTTGCATGTTGCCAATTACTTTCTTTCTCAGATGTGTATTTATGATTTGCTGCTATTAGTACAGTGCTTGTCTGTCAGTCTCCTGTACTGGCTTTAACTTGTGGGAAACTGTAATGCTAGAAGCTGTGCCATAAGTTACTCAAGTACTGGAAGGATCACACATGTGGACAGATTTTAACAGAGCTTCTGAATTAATACAGACTAGGAAGAAAAATCTATAAATATCTCCAGCTGAAATAACTGAAAGACAAATTCAAGCCTCTAACTGTAATACTGAGAGAGATGTTGTGGGCAAAATCTTGAATGATGAAGGAAGAATCAAAGAAAGATGGAAGGAATAAACACAATCACTATAATAAAAAATAATTAATTTGACTGAAAAATTTCAGAAAGTGTCAAATAAAAAAGAGCCAATGGTAATGACGGATGAAGTAAGTCTGCACTGAAAGCACTGATTTCCTGGCTGCTGTTACCAAGAGTGTTGACTGTGGAACTAAAAATAACTAAACTAACAAAAAGTGTTAACTATCTCAATCTCTTCACCATCCATACCGATGGTGCCAATAAGCCCAGTGGTGAGAATCTTTGTTTTCTTGATATTGAGCCTCAATCCATACTGAAGGCTGCAGTCCTTGACCTTCTGCAGCAAGCGCTTCAGGTCCTCCTCAGTTTCAGCAAGCAGGGTTGTGTCATCCCTGTAACGTAGGTTGTGGATGATTCTTCCACCAATCCTGATGCCACATTCCTCCTTGTACATCCCAGTGTCTCAGATGATCTGTTCTGCATGCATATTGAAAAGGTGTGGAGTTAAAATACATCCCTGATGGACCCTCTTCTTGATTTTGAACCATGTAGTGTCTCCTTTCTCTGTTCTGATGAGTGCCTCTTGATCCAAGTATAGGTTTTTCATAAGCACAATCAAATGTTCTGGGATTCCCATTCTTCTCAGAGTCAGCCATAGCTGATTGAGATTGACTGCTGTTGCAATCTTCAATGTGGATTGAAATTCAACTTTGAGGAAACAATGATTCTCATCAATGGGCCAGTTGGAAGTACCCTGATATATGGGAGAACAGATTGAGATTGTAAACAATTTTTGTGAGGGTCCACAATTAACCCTCTTGTAAACAGAAGCCATGAAATCAAAAGATGAACTGGACTGGAAAAGTCTTTTGTCAGGAACCTCTCCAAAGTGCTGAGGTGCAAAGATGTCAGTCTAAAGACTAAGGGGTGCCTGATCCATGCCATAGTCTTTGCAATCAAAGAACTGGGCAATTAACAAGCATGTCAGAAGAATTGATGTCTTCAAGTTGTGGTGCTAGAGAAGAATGTTGCACATACCATGGATTGACAAGAGCACAAAAAAATCTATCCTGCAGCGGTTGAAACCAGGAATCGATGGAATACCAATTGACATGTTTCACCTAACAGATGTAGCCCTGGATATGCTTACCAGTTTATGCCAGAAAATTGGGTGAAAGCAACCTGCTGTCCCTTCACCCTTCCAAGCATGATACTCTTCCCCAGTGACTGGTCTTTCCTGGCCATGTGCCCAAATTATGTGAGACAGAGCTTTAAAACCCTTGCCTCCAGTGAGAAACTTGATTTTACCCTCTCTAAGATAGACCTGTTTATTCTCTTGGTAGTCCATGATGACCATACTCTTCTCCAGTACCACAAATCAAAGGCATCAGTTCTTCTGTAATCTTTAGTCTTTGTTCAGCTCTTTGATGTATAGCAAGTAATCGCAAACACCATGACCTGGATCAGTTGCACGTTAATTCCTAGGCTCACATCATTACTCTGTAGCACTTTAGAGAGGTCCCTGAAAGCAGACTTTCCCAATGCAATTTGTCTTTTGATTTCCTGACTGCTGATGCCAAGACAGTTGCTTGTGGAGCTTAAAAGGATGAAATTATTGACATATCAAGAAATCAAAGGTTCTCACCACCAGGTTAATTTGTAGCACCATAATAGGCGTATAATAAAAATAAATTTTCAATGCAGCCCATATGTGAAGGTCAAAATATGACCCCGGAGGTGACATTTTGTACCCCAAAGGAGTCATATGGCAATTCCATTTTTACAGACACACATAAATGTGTGTTTTACAGAAATGTGTGTCTGAGAGGATATTAAGTATATGGAATGATTGTGTCGAGAACTTAAAGTTTGGTTAGTAAAGGTTAATGAAAAAGACTCACTAAGAAGCAACTGTGTGTTTAGTGTTTTATCTTGAATGAGACACACTTTTTACAGTTCATTGTCAGTTTAAAAATAATTGAAAATTAAGTCACATTAATAAAGTTGAAATGGCAGGATTATTTTGGTCTAATGTGAAAAATACATTGAAAACATTCTGGTAATTTGAATGTAAAAATGGACTTAATGTTTAAGAAGTGCTAACTTCCTTGGGAGTTTTCAAAGGAAATATCTTTCACCAGGAGTTTAGAGAAAAAAAATATAGGACAATATTCTTAGGATCTTTATTTTGTGATCACCAGTTTCTGAGTTTAATCTATTACAGTGAGAAATACTGTAATTGAATAGAGAACCTATTTACACTATAGATGATGGGATCCCAGATTAACAGATCCAAATGACAGCATTTAATTGTCAAACACAAAATGGGTATGGTTAATACCATAAACAGTAAAGTCAAATCAAATCAGAATATTTTGACTCACAGAAATCTGTGGCATTTATTATCAAGAACAGTGTTTGTAAGAGGGGAAAAGATGGAAACTGTTAACTTTTTTACTTTATATGCATAAACAGAAGAATTCTATATCAAATGAATATAATTATAACTTTAACACTATATCCTCTCAATCAATTCTCAGGTTTAAGGGAGTTTATAGATTGAAACCCTTCATGGGGAGGTTAATTCTTTTTGAGGGATGATTGCTTAACATTGTCAACAATTTACACCATTAATCATTTTTAAGGTTTCCTGAAATAAATTAAAAACCATTTCTCATAACCACTAAGCATTAGAGAAAAAGAAATAACTAGCCTTTTTTGATATTATTGGACACTGACTCTTAGTTGACACTAATCTCAAAGAATTAAAATGAGACTGTTCTTCACTAGTCAGGGTAGGGGAATATGAAATTCAGGAGATCAAAGGAGTTTCAGTTCAGGTGTATTTCATAGTTATTCATCTTACTGTGATTTGTTCAGTTCTTTAATACATAATTTTATCATGTGTACATACTGAGAAATTGTCAGAACTCCAAAATATATTGTAAGAACTATTACCAAAGTAGGAAAGGCTTAATAGATGCTAGTTGTTGTTTCATACCATTGAGTCAGAACTGACCCATAGCGGACCCTGAAGCAGATTTTTAGAGGAAGTGAATCAATTCTTCGCAGGTTTTCGGAGGGAGTGAATCAAACAGGAGAACATTGTTCATATTACTCTCTCAGAGTAGCTGGTGGATTTAAATCACTTGTCTTTGTGTTGGGAGTGGAATTCCTTAATTCTTATGCACTAGAGATTTCTGTATGTAGGAAAATAGTAAACTAAAAGCAACATAATATCCCTGTGATTTGTGCAGATGAATCCCTCAATGAAGAGATTGAAAGATGTAAGGTGATGATTTCTATGTCTTTCCATTAAACATACTTATTTGATCTTTGCAGTGAGCAGAGTGATCTTGGAGATCAACAATGGATTATTCTAAATTTAATCAGATGTTAATTCAAGATACAGCTACTCTTCCAGATATAATTTAATTCTTTCAACTATGGAGCAGTTTTAACATTTATCATGTCACATTAAGTACCTATTATAAACTGGGTATTGTTGATCACAAAATCATAGAAATGGGAAAGCACAACAAAACCCCATCATCAAATGGAAATGAGATAAATAAACTTTCGATGTTCTTGTTGTTGTTTTGCACCTTTGAGTAGCCTGTGACTCTTAATCACCTTATGCTCAAAAGCTCTGAAATCTGTCCTATCCTGGGCCAATCTCACTGTCTCTAATACACCTGCCTCTATTGATCTAGTCATGGTGCCATCAATCTAATCATTCTTTTCCTGCATTGTCCCTCCACACTCATATGCACGAGGTCCTTCTCCAAAAACAGGTCCCTTCTGACCATATGCCCAATATATGTGAGACAGAGCTTCAAAATTTTTGTCTCCAAAGGGCAAATAGGTTTCAACCTTTGCAGGATAGATCTGTTTGTGCTCTTGTCAATCATGGAATGCTTAACATTCTTCTCCAGCACCACAACTTGAAGACATCAATTCTTCTGACATGCTTGTTCATTGCCCAGTTCTTTGATTGCAAAGACTATGGCATGGATCAGGTGCACCTTAGTCTCTAGACTGACATCTTTGCACCTCAGCACTTTAGAGAGGTTCCTGACAAAAGACTTTTCCAGTCCAGTTCATCTTTTGATTTCATGGCTTCTGTTTACAAGAGGGTTAATTGTGGACCCTCACAAAAATTGTTTACAATCTCAATCTGTTCTCCCATATATCAGGGTACTTCCAACTGGGCCATTGATGAGAATCATTGTTTCCTCAGAGTTGAATTTCAATCCATCTTAAAGATTGCAGTCCTTGACTTTCTGCAGCAGATACCTCAGGTCCTCTTCAGTTTAAGCGAGCAGGGTTGTGTCATCTGCATAATGCTGGTTGTTGATGAGTTTTCCTCCATCTCTGATGCCATATTCTTCCTTATAACAACCAGCCTCCAGAATGATCTGTTTCACATATTAATTGAAGAGATATGGAAATAGGATGCATTCCTGAGGTATTGCCTCCCTGATTTTGAACGAGGAAGTGTTTCTTTGCTCTGTTCTGATGACTTCCTCCAGTCCAAGAATAGCTTTCACATAAATATAATCAGGTGTTCTGGGATTCCCATTTTTCTCGAGGTTAGCCACAATTTGTTGAGGTCCATACAGTCAAATGTCTTTGCATTGTAAGTAAAACACAGATAGACATTCTTCTGGTACTCTCTGCTTTCAGCCAGGATCCATCTGATATTGGCAATGATGTCCCTAGTCCTATGGCCTCTTCTAAAAACCAAGTCTGTATTTCCCAATTTGTACACTGTTCCAGTAATTTATTTTTATAATCTTCTGCAAGATTTTTTTTATGACTGATACTGCTCAATAATTTCTACACTCTATCAGATCACCTTTGTTGAATGAGAATAAATATGAAATCTTTCAGTCAGCTGGCCAAGTACCAAGATTTCTTGGTACAACTTAGTGAGCCTGTTCAGGGTAGCATTAACTGCAGAAATATGTTCCGTTGGCATCCCATCAATTCTTGGGGCCTTGTTTTCTGCCAATTCCTTCAGAGCAGCTTGAACTTCCTCCTTTATTACCATTGTCTCTTCATCGTATGCTTTTTCATGAAATTCTTCTGTGTCAGCCAATTCTTTTTGGTATAGTGACTCTTCTTCTTTTGATGCACTTGAGACCATTCTATATTCTCATCATAACATCTTTAAGTATTGAAAGTTGGGCCTTGAATTTTCTCCTCAGTTCCTTCAACTTGAGTTATTCTGAGCAAATTTGTCCCTTTTGATTCTCTGACTGGCTTTTTGCACATTTCATTATAATACTTCGCTTTGTCTTCCTGAGCTGTCCTTTGAAATATTCTTGGTTTCTTCCCTTTGCTTTGGCTTCTCAGCACTCTACTGTAATATTCAGAGTTTCCTTTGATATATTACCTTATCTCTTCCAGACTGTATTGAATTCCTCAAAGGGAGTTCTTAAGAACTTTTGACTAAAGAAAAGAGAATTCTAGCTTGGTTTTCAGATAGTTCTGCGTAATATGCAGACACCACCACAGCTATCAATATATAACCCCTTTCTGTGATTATCTTGGATGACAGTATGAAGTGAAATACAGTGGGAAGAACTTTGAGTAGTATATCTGGTATCCCCCCCCCATTTCTTAATAAGGAAAACCAGCCAGATATATAAGCATACCATAACTTTTGTTGTCATTATGTGCCATCAAGTTGCATGCAACTCAAAGCAACACTATTTAAACAGCTCCGAACCCTGCTCTATCCTGAGCCAACCTTTTAGTCTCTGCCATAATACGTGTACCAACAATAGAACTCATATTGTATATACACACATAACATAGGCAAGTCAGTAAGAATAAAAAAGGTAATTAACTTAACCAGGAATTTCAAAGAAACAGTTCCACAAAATCAAACAAAATATAATGAATGACAGCAGAACTCTGAAATTAGTAAAATAAGAATTTTATCAAACACTTCAACAGTCTTCATCTAAAAAAAATAATAGATATTCTGAGGATTAAAGTAGTGAATTGTGAAAAACAGATTTAGAACACCACTTAACATATTTTTTAGGTGTTCTCTCCATTTAGAAATATTTCTGCTTGAGTTTCCCATTTTGTGTGTATTTAGCTACAGTATTTTTTCCTTTGTGCTATATTCTAATCATTTATTCTAATTAGTCTCTTTTCAGCACATTATCTAGTTATATTTTTGGGTATATTAGTCTAATATAGTTAAGTATTACACAGAGAAAAGTTTATACAAAATATGATGTAATTATCAATTGATAGTCTCATATTAACTGAAATCAAAAGACCTTTTTATTTTGACTTTATATTGGTTATATGGCCTAGTTAGTAGGAAGTTGAGCTGCCAACCTAGGAGAATGTGTTTCAAATCCACCAACTTCTCCGAGGGAAAAAATGAGCAATTTCCTCACATGCAATTTACAGCCTCTTCAGTATCTGTTGGAGGGTTAGCTGTGAGATGGCTCCAACTTGACAGTAATGAGTCTGAGTTTATTAATAACTATATGTGTGTGTTGCATACATACATACTCAAACATACGTATAAATACACCCAGTATTTTCTGTCACTCATATTAGAAAGCATAAGAAATATAATAAATGGTAAATAATTCACACGATAAGATAGAAAGTAAAAGCGCTATTAATGCACAATAGAAAAAATATTTTACATGCATTAAACATTCAGCTAAGACAAGGACATTGATTTCCTTAGACAATTTGCATGAAGATACATACCGTGACTCAATACTTACTTAAAATAAGACATAAACCCACAAAGCATCTCCAAAACAAAGACATGTATTATCACAGCTATAAATATTGGTGTTGTGGTAGTTAGGCGCTGTCAAGTCAAACACAACTTAGAGTGACCCTGTGAAAAAAATATCTGAAACCTTTTCTATCTTATGCCATCCTCACACTTCCTTATATATAAGAGCCCATTGCAGCAGTCACCGTGTCAATCCACCTGGTTGAGGGTCTTCGTCTCCATCACTGACTCTCCACCTTTCCCAACATCATGTCCTTCTCCAAGGAATAGACCTCCTAGCAACATGTACAAAGTATGTGAGGAGAAGCCTCATCATTCTTGCCTCTAAAGAACACTCTGGCTGCTTTATCCCCAAGACATATCGGTTTGTTCTCTTGTCCATCATAGGAGATGTTCACTGCTCTTCTCCCAACCACAACTCAAAGGCATCAATTCTTTTTCTGTCACCTTTATTCACTGTCCAGGTCTCAGACGCTTAGCTAGTAATTGGAAAAACTATGGCCCGAATCGGACTCACCTTAGTTCTCAAACTGACATCACTACCTCTCAATAATTTAGAAAGGTTCATAACTGTAGATTTTCCCAATGCAATGTGTCTCCTTATTTCCTGAATATTTGTACCAACGGTGTTAATTGTGGATCCAAGCAAGAAGAAACTGTGACAGTTTCGATATCTTCTCCATCCATCATAACAGTGCCCATTGGACCAGTGGTAAGAAAAACTGGCTGAAACAGTTAATAAATAAGTAACAGTACATATATAAGGAGCTGCCAAAAGTTCAAGCAGTAATTAGAAGATGTCCTGGCAACAGGGATATTATTGCTGATGTCGGATAGATTCTGACTGAAAGTAAGGAATACCAGAAGAATGTCTATTTGTGCTTTATTGATTATGCAAAGGCAATAATGATTGTGCTCATGCAGAACCTATCCTTGGATCAAGAAGCTATTGTGTGAATGGAGCAGGGGAGCACTGCATAATTAGGAATTGGGAAGGGAGTACGTCAGGGTTATATTCTCTCTCTCCATACTTGTTCAGTCTATGTTATTCAAGAAGGTAGACTCTATGAAGAGGAATGTGGCATCAGGATTGGAGGAAGACTCATCAATAACCTGTGTTATACAGAAAAACAAAATGGATGTCAGAAGAGACTCTGAAAATTGCACTGGAGCACAAAGAAGCCAAAGCACAGGGAAGAATTCAAGATACTAAAGAGTTGAATAGAAGATTTCAAAAGGCAGCACGGGATGACAAAGCAAAATATTACAATG
>NW_006399773.1:17927551-17931490 GCF_000299155.1 Elephantulus edwardii
TGATTGGCACAGGACAGAGCGGAGTTTAGGGCTGTTGTACATAGGGTCGCTATGAGTCGCAGGCGACTCGACGGCACATAACAACAACAACAACACAACATACAGAAGACACAGCCTTGTTTGTTGAAAGTGAGGAGGACTTGAAGCACTTATTGTAGAAGATCAAGAGATGCAGCCTTCAGTAAGGATTGAGTCTCACTATCAACTTTAAATAGCCAAACAAAATTTTTTTTGATTCTGTAATTTTCAAAGTCTGTATTTGGATCAAACTATATGACTACAGGAGGGGGCAATTTAAAAAATATGGTAAAATTCTTGCCGTGTTTGTGATTCCGCAGTGTGGTTTCTACCTATTTATTGCAGCTCATACACAACCACCAACCATCAGTAGAGATTTGTATTACGCTGTATGACTTTTAGGAAGAGCTTTAGAAAGAAAGGGACGGTGATCAACTGCCAAACATCCACCAACAAAAACTCTATAGATCTTAAGATCTAATCACAATGTCATAAGGTGGAGGCTGACAACAACATGAATATTACAGTGAGTATATCTTCTCATAACGGGGGGTTACTAATCTAACATTCGGTCAACTGATTTCATTGTAACAAGGTTCTCATTAAATATATATGAGTGCAAAATTTTCCTCCAATTTGTGTACTTGCATGAGTGGTGCTACTTTTATGGTAGCCCTAGGAAACGAAAGCAGTGACAAGTCATGACAGAATGAATGTGAATGTGAAAATAGAATGGAACACTTAAGTGTGAAAATAGGATGGAATGATGATTTAGCTATTTAAAGTAAGTGATAATGTCTCTTGTTGAGATTGACAAAAGAAAAAAAATAGATCAATCTTTGAATTAGAGGACTGTACAATTATATATTAAAAGCATATTTTTCTTTGACAAAAATAAAAGCATTAATAATTTGAACACTGACTTGACACCTTTTCATTTCTAGCAATGTTGAAATGTGCAAAATCATATTTTTCTTTCTGTAAGATCTGAAGTCAATACACCAAGCTGATTATAGGAAATGTTTGGCAGTTACAGTCTCCCAGATGTTAAGAGTTGTATTCTGTTAGCTTTGGCAGGTGGGTCTGTGCAGACACCCCTGTTACATTTCTTTCTGACCTGATTACCTCCTCTCTTAGCTGTAGTGACAGCTGTTCAGCTGTATTGAGATTTTTGTCTGCTATTTATTATTTATTACAAACTACAGACTAGCACAGTTAAGCAGCACTATCTACTAGATGTAATTGTGCTGAACAAATTCTTTACCCCAGAAGTCCTGATCTGGAG
This sequence comes from Elephantulus edwardii, assembly GCF_000299155.1. Taxonomy (NCBI): domain Eukaryota; kingdom Metazoa; phylum Chordata; class Mammalia; order Macroscelidea; family Macroscelididae; genus Elephantulus; species Elephantulus edwardii. Next base: position 17,928,855 of record NW_006399773.1, read on the forward strand.
TATATGATATGAACGCACCAGAGAGCCCACAGTCAGCAAAAACCAGAATAAGCATTGATTCCTTCTTTTCTACGTCTTAGTTAGCTGACTTTTCCCCTTATCTTTCCTTCACAGAAGCAATCTAAAATTGTATACAATTAGTATACAATGTCAGGATTCATTGAAAAACAAACCTAATACTCAGACATATATCATTGTATTTTTTAATAATTTGTATGCATTCAAAAGTATTTTTCACTCTTTTTTATTTTTTGCATACAAAATTCATATATATTGTATATTATGCACAAACTTTGTATTTCACACATTTCTACATTCATTTTCTGTTTCAAATAGTCATTTATATGTATTGAATTTTAGAAAATAAGTATGATTCATCTATTCCTACTATTACCTCTTTTTCTTTATTACCACATCTTTTGAGGTCTCTGTGGAATCTTTCCTAATTCCTTCACAAACTTCCCTCCTCCCACCAAAATCTGTTACCCTAGTGATTTCTTCCTTTCCACCCCTTCAGCCCCTAACCCTACTCCCCTTCCACTTTTGGACTTTTATACATTATCTTACTAGTTATTATTTTATTTTTTTTAAAAAAAATTATTATTTTATTTTATTTATTATTTCATGTGTTTGTGTGTACTGTCAAATCAGATCTGACTGGTACAAGAGGAAGCTGTCCCTCCTTCTCCAGCAGAGCATCTAGTAGATTGGAACCATGAACCTCTGGGATCGCAGTGTAGCTTCGTGCCACTAGGTTACTAGTACTCACCTATTCTTCTGTTTTTACAATAATGGTCTTATACAATACTTTTTGTCCTTATGAGACTAAGTTAGTTCACTCAGTGTAATGCTTTCTAGACTCTCTCATATTATGCAGTATTTTACAAACTTGTTACTCCTTGGTGCTGCATAGTATTGAGGGTATATTACTCATCATCGAAAGAACAAGCATACAGCCTAGATGTCCAAACACAATCAAATGGATTGAGAAATTATAGTACATTCACATAATGGAATACAGCATGCAGGAGCAATGATTTTGTAAATTATTATCTAGTTTGGAAGGGACTAGAGAGCATTAGCTGAGTGAACTAACTCAGTCCCATAAGGATGAATGCTGTAAAAAACCACTATTGTAGACTAAGTGTGTGGATCCAAGGGACGGGGGAGAGTAGAAGCAGAAGGGTGAGGATGTGCAGAGTGAAAAGGGGAATTAATCAAGGGGTATCACAGTTGGATGGGGGATGGTAAAGGAAATGAGAAGGAACTGGTGTGAAAACAATGTTTCGAATTTTTGAAATAAACTAGTATAATAAAAAAAGTTTAAAAAGGACCACTTGTAATGAATTATAAGTACTAAAGTGCAAGATTGTTGTTGTTGTTATGTACTATTGAGTCATAGTCAAACTATAGTTAACTTTCCAGGCATCAGGTTTTTAGAAGCAGTTTAATCGAACAGGAAGAAGTTGTCCATCTTTCTCCCACAGAATTTGAACCAGGTGCCTTTGTGTTGACAGCCTAGTTCTTTACCCATATGGGCATTGGAGCTCTCTAAGTGTAAAATCAGTGATCATAAAATGAGAAGATTGAATTAATCAAATGACTAGATATATTTATATCTATATACTATATAGATGTTTCTTGCTAAGAATTGTATTGGCAGGATACTACACATTTCCTGATTCTATAATTTTATTATCATTTAATTAAAAATATTTTCTAATTTCCAATGTGATTCTTTTCTTTGACATATGTAGAATATATAAAATGATATTTAATTTATCATAAAAAACTGATAATTTTTAGTGCCTTATTGTTTGATTTCTAATAAAATTATCTTATGAATCAAAGACATTGTCTATCAGCATAACCCTAATACCAAAACTAGAGAAAGATATTACCAAAAAAGAAAACTACAGAGCAATATCTCTAGTGAATAAATATGCAAAAATTCTTAACAAAATACTAGCCAACAGAATCCAAAAGCACATGAAAAAAATAATTCACCATAACCAAGCGGGATTCATAACAGGTATGCAATGATGGTTCAACATAAGAAAGACAATGAATAAAATTCACCATATTAACAAAGTAAATAACAGGAACCATACGATCTTAGAAATATAAGCAGAGAAAGCATTTGACAAAATCCAACACCTATTCCTGAGTAAGACACTAAGTAAAATTGGAATAGAAGGGAATTTCCTCAACAAAGTGAAAAGAATTTATGCAAAACAAAGACCCAACATCATTCTCAATGGAGAAAGACTAAAAACATTTTCCTTGAAAACAAGGACCAGACAAGGATGTCCACTGTCACCACTTCTTTTCAATATTGTTTTGGAAGTATTTGCTAGGGCAATATGACATGAGAAAGAAATGAAAGAATCCAGATAAGTAAAGATATGGTTAAACTATCTCTATATGCAGATGATATGACAGTGCACAAAGAAATTCCCAAAGACTACCAAAAGCAATTTACACATTTAATGCAATCCCAATACAAATACCAACCCCATTCTTCAATGAGATGGAAAAGGCAGTCTCCAATTTCGTATGGAATGGGAAAAAGCCCCGAATAAGCAAAGCACTCCTTAAGAATAGAAGAACGGTAGGAGGTATCTCACTCCCTGATT
>NW_006399773.1:17933321-17969386 GCF_000299155.1 Elephantulus edwardii
ATAATTATAGAAAAAAAAACAACAACACCAAACTCTTAGATTTAACAGTCAGATTTAGTAGAGTGACAAGATGTAAGACCAATATCCAAAAATCACTAGGATTCCTATACAATAACAAAGAGAACTCAGAGAATGAAACCAAGAAAGCAATACCATTTACAATAGTCAACCCAAATTGTGTACTCCAGTAGCGGGGGCAAAGTTTAACAAGTCAGCAAGTAATAAACATGGGAAAGGATGTGTAGAGATTGAAACTCCTACACATTGTTGGTGGGATTGTAAAATGGTACAACCACTCTGGAAGGCAGTTTGGCGCTTCCTCAAAAAGCTGAATATAGAAATTCCACATGACCCAGCTATTCCATTGCTGGGAATATATCCTGAAAAAATGAGAACTGAAGCTCAGATGGACACTTGTACACAATGTTCATAGCAGCGATATTCTTCATCACAAGAACATGCAAACTGCTCAGATGTCCAACATAATGGAAGAGATTGAGAAATTCTTCACTCAATGGAATACTATGTAGCACACAAAAGGAATGATTTTGTAAATTACGACCTCACTTTGGAGAGACTGGAGATCATTACACTGAGTGAATTAACTTAGTCCCATTAGGACAAATACTGTATATAACCATGACTGTAGAATGATTATGAAGATCCAAGAGGTGGTGGTAGAAGCAGAGGAGTGAGGATTGGGGATGTGTTAATAAAATTACAGGATCACACAATTTGATAGGGGGAGATGAAGGAAATGGGAAAGATCCAGTGTGAAAAACAATGTACTTGAACTTTGTAAATAAATCAGTATTTAAAAATATTGTCTGTCTTTGTAGATACCACATGGATTTGTAAATATGGTTCTTCATTAAGCTCAAATTTATCAATTAAATAATATAATAACTATCACTTAAATATATATGAAAAGCATCTTTGTTTTTGTAAATTTCTTTAGTTAACGTTTTTATAGCTATTGCAAAGGAGAGTATTAAAATCTCAAAAAATAATTATGACTTTGTCTTTTTCCTCTACTAGTTTGTTGGATATGCTTTATATACTGTATCGTAAAACTTTAAATTTAGGTACATATAAATTTGTAATCGTTACATTATTTTGAATAATTGAACTATTTTAAAATGTTCCCTTTATTATTTCTAATAGTATTTTTTCACTTTTTAATTATACAGTCTTTCCCATTGCTGTCCATTTGGAACTGAATCATAGCTGACCCTCTAGTGAGTTTTCAGAGACTGTCAATCACACCAAAGACAATTGCTTGACTTTCTCTCTCCTGTAGAACAGCTGGTATATTTGAACCAACCACCTCTGAGCTTACAGTGCAACTCTTTGCCCACTGGACTACTAGAGTGCTCTATATTATTATTGATCTTATTCCATGATGGTGAGTTGTAATGCACTCATAGCTGATACTCCAACAAAAACAGAAAAACAAAATCATACAGGAGGACATTGTCCATCCGTCTAAGCAGGTGTTGAATTCAAACATCAGTTCATTGGATTGACAGTGCAGCTCCTTACCACTAAGACATCTGAGCAACATATATTATTAGGAATATTATAGCCATTTCAGTTTTCTTATAAATATTTTTTACTTGGCAGAGGTGTTTTTGTTTGTTTGCTTTGAAGGGTAGGGTGGGCAGGGTTCAAGCTCTGTGTATTTTCTTATTTAAATATGTATGTATACACATACATACGACTTCTTGCTACTTTTCCCCAATCTAACAATTTGTTAAATTACTTTGTAATTATAGCATCTAGTTAGTTTTGATTAGCAATATAAGCTCTCTATATAGTTAAATTTAGTTTAATACTTTATTAGTGATTTCTAGGATCACTCATTCCCATTTCTAAGTTCTTTTGTTCTTTGAAAAATTAACAAACAAAACTCCCTCTAACTAATTGTCATCAAGTCAAAACCAGCGAATAATTTATCCTCCAATGGGATTTCAGGGGCTGTAATTCACAAAGGAGAAGATTGTCTATCTTTCTTCCTCAAAGTTATTGTTGGAATCACACTGCCAGAGCAGCATGGCTCTATATGGACTACACACCATCAAAGTTCTCCCTTTAGTCATTCATATATATATATATATATATATAAAATACACACACACATACATATATATACATATACATACATATATATGTATATATACACACACACACACCCATTAAATAGATATACATATACCTATACATATACAGTTGCAGTTGAGTCAGGCATGACTCATAACAACCCTATGAACAAAAGGCCTAAAACCTTTCTATAACTATAGTCAATTCTCAAAGTTCATAGAGTTTCCAGAGGCATGCCACTCCTGCACTACTTTCTTCCACAGAGCAGATTGTAATTAGAACCACTCACTTTAAGCTGGAAGAACAACTATTTAGCACTTAACCACCACATAATTTTTGTCCTAATAAAAAAGATAACCAATAGAATGTGGAAAGAAATTATCAAGCATTATCATGAATATCACATACTGCTGAAGATGATTCAAAAACACCTAGGATAGTACATCAATAAAGAACTGCCCCAAAATCAAACTTTATTTAAAACATGCCATGGCACAAAAGATATCATTGCAGATGTTAAATACATCTTTACTGAAAGCAGAGAATAAGAAAAATATGTTTCTAGTTTGTTGGCTGTATAAAGATATTTGGTTGTGTGGATCATAACAATTTACAAATAACTTTGAGAAAGAGGAGAATCCCAAAACACTTAGGTAATTGTGCTCATGTGAAACATATATTTAGACCTATTTCATGTACAGTGTTTTCTTGTCAAGTTCAGACAAATGTAGATCTGCTGCCTGAACATAACAAGAAAATACTGCATGGTTTAAAATTAGGAAAGAAATGTCAGGGCTGTATCATTTTCCATAAGTATTAAGTCTGTATGCTGAATTTGAGAAGCTGTACTAGTTTATTAAAAGGATGAAATCTGTATTGTTTGTTGAAAAGGATGGAAATAGGATTCATCTCGGACCCGTTACTTTCTTGATTTTGAAACATACAGTCTTCTTTTATTTTGTTAGGACAACAGCTTTATGGTCTAGGTAAAGGTTTTCAATGAGCACAATTAAGTGTTCTATAATTTCCATTCTTATCAAAGTTAGTCACAATGTGCTGTAGTCCATACTCAAAGGCCTTTGTGTGGTATTTAAAACACAAATAGACATGCTTCTGATACTCTCTACTTTCAGCCATGTTCCATCTGACACCAGCAATGATGTCCCTATTATCATGTTGTTGTTGTTAAGTGCCATTGAGTCGCAGGTGACTCAGAGAGACCCTATGAAGGAGAATCCTCAACACTTTTGTGTCTCTCATCCTCTCTCCAGGTTCATAGGGTTTCTGGAGGCAAGCTATTTACAGAAGTGGATGCCACTCCTGCTTCCAAGCTATTGTCATAGCCTCTTCTAAATTCAGCTTTTCTTTCTGGCTGTCCCCTATAGATAGATGTACTGTTCCAGTAGATTTGGATAAACTTCAGCAAGATTTTGCTTGTATGTGATATTAGTGAGATCGAGTGCTAATTTTAACATTCTATAGGATTACCTTTTATTGAGAATGGTCAAAAATATGGATTTCTTCATGTTAGTTGGCCACCTCACAGTCCTGAGTAAACTTAGCAAGCACATCTAGGTTTGCATCTGTTTATTGAAATATCTTTATTGGTATCCCATAAATTTCTGGGACCTTATTTTTCCCCCAATTCCTTAAGCATATTGAACTTCCTCTTTTATTATTATTGGTCATATATTACTTTATGAAATGTTCTGTACCAGCTAATTCTTTTTTATATGACTGTGTATTCCTTTTATCTTCTTTTTCAATTATTATTTTATATTAATTTGAATACAAAATATGCATACATTGTGTTTCATTCATACACATTGTGCTTCACACATCCCTTCATTTGCAAAGTGTTCATACCATCATTTCCATACATTGTGTTTTATATAATTAATCATTATTGATCTATGCGCATCATTACCCCTTCTTTCTGGTTCCCATTGGATCTATCCTAATTCCTCCCTCCCCCTTCACCTACTAAATTCTGTGATCCTTTAGTTCCCCTCTCCCTGTTCTCAGACCCCCTACTCACATTGGACTTTATACACATCTTACTTACTAGTTATCTACTTTTTACAATAATAGATTTATTCAGTATTTGTCCTTATTGTTGATTGCCTTTTAGTTGAGCACTACTCATAGCAACCCTATGAACAAAAGACCTGAAGCTTCCCAATAACTATCAACATTTGCCAAAGTTCATTGAGTTTCCGGAGGCTTGTTGTTTAGGAACTGGATGCCACTCGCTTTTCAGTCTCTCTCATATTATGTAATATTTTTCAAAATCATTCTTCCTAAGTGTTGTATGGTATTTTATCATTCGTATGTACCACAGTTTATCAATCCATTCTTTCATTAATGGGCACTTTGGCTGTTTTCATGTTATAGTTATGCCAAATAATGCTGCTGTAAATGAATATCAGTGTACAAATCTCTGTCTTTCAAACAGACACAAGACGTATCTGTATTGAGATTGTATTAAACATGTAGATTGCTTTTGATAGAATTTTCATTTTCACTATACTGAGTCTTCTAAGTTCCTCAGGGTATATTCCTGGCTGTAAATAGCTAGGTTATATGAAATTTCTATGTTCAGTTTTTGAGGAAATTGTAAATGTCTTTCTACAGTGGTTATGACATTGTATAGTCCTACCAACAGTATATGAGAGTTCCGATCTCTCCTTGCTGTCCTATTGAACTTTGCCACTGCTTCTGGGGTGAGATGGTATCTCATTGTGATTTTTATTTACATTTCTCTTATTGCCAGTGGTTTTGAGAATTTGATCACGTGTCTGTTGGTCATCTGACTGTCTTCCTCTGTTAAAAGTCTTTAGACCACTTTGAAATTGGTTTATCAATCGTTTTTTCTTGTGGAGACCTTGAAGTATTCTGTAAACTTTCATTATGAGACTTTCATCTGAGATGTTGTTGTTGTTGTTGTTGTTGTTGTTATGTGCCATCTAGTCGCTTGCAACTCATAGCCACCATATGTACAACAGTCCTAAACTCTGCTCTGTCCTGTGCCACTCTCACTGTCTCTGACACCTACCCCAGTCACTGAATCAATCCGCATCATAGAGGGTCTTCCACTCCTGCACTGACCCTCCACCCTCCAAGCATGATGTCCCTCTCTAAGCACTGGTCCCTCTTTGCAACATGTTCAAAGTATATCAGACAAAGCCTCAGTATCCTTGCCTCCAAGGAGAAGCCTGGTATAACCCTCTCCAGGATAACATGTTTATTTTCTTAGAAGTTCATGGTACATTCAATACACTTCTCCAGCGCCACAGCTCAAGGGCATCAATTCTCCTTCTATCCTCACTAGTCTTTGTCCAACTCTCAGAAGCATAATAACTCAATCTCTTCACCATTCATCATGATGCTGAAAATTGATCCAGTGGTGATATATCTTCTTGATACTGAGCCTCAAGCCATATTGGAGGCTGCAGTCCATGACCGTCTGCAGCAAGTGCTTCAGGTCCTCCTCAGTTTCAGCAGACAAGATTGTGTCATCTGCATAATGAAGATTGTTGATGGATCTTCTACCAATCCTGATGCCATACTTGTCCTCATAGAGTTCAGCCTCCTGGATAATCTGTTCTGCATATAGATTGAAAAGGTATAGAGAGAGGACAAATCCCTGGCATACACCTTTCCCAATTTTAACCAGGCAGTGTTTTCTTCCTCTGTTCTGACGACTGCCTCCTAATCCAAATATATTTTTCACATTAGCATGATCAAGTGTTCTGGGTTTCCCATTCTTCTCAGAGTCAGCCACAGAAAGTTATGATTCATAGAGTCAAACACCTTTGCATAACCAATGAAACAGATAGAAATTCCTTTGGTATTCCTTGTATCAGCTAAGATCCATCTTACATTTGCTACAATATCCCTAGTACCATGACCCCTTCTAAACCCTGCCTGGACTTCTGGCAGTTCTCTCCTGATGTGCTGTTCCAGTCATTTTTGAGTACTCTTCAGCAGAATATTGCTTGCATGTAAAATCAACAATATTGTTCTATAGTTTCCACACTCTGTTGGGTCACCCTTCTCTGTGATGGGAACAAATATAAATCTCTTTCACTCAGTTGGCCAAGTGGTTGTTCTCTAGATTTCCTGACACAACTTAGTGAGCATGTCCAGGGCAGCATCTGTTAGCTGAAATATGTCAATTGGTATACCATCTATTCCTGGGGCCTTATTTTTTGCTATTTCTTTCAAAGCAGATTGAAATTCTTCCATCATCACTATAGGCTCTTGTTCATTTGTTGTTTTATGAAATTCTTCTGTGTCCGCCAATTCCTTTGGATACAGTGACTCAGTATATTTTTCTATCTTCTTTACTATTTCCTGGATCATTTAATATTCTGCCTAAAGCATCCTTGATTATAGCAACTTGAGGTTTGAATTTGTTCTTCAGTTCCTTGGGCTTAAGAAATGATGAGCAAATTTGGCTCTTTTGATTTTCTGACTTCAGCTCCTTGCACATTTCATTGTAATATTTTAATTTGTCTTCCCACACAGCCTTTTACAATCTTCTGTTCAGTGCTTTAGTACCTTGAGTTATTCCTTCTGCTTTGGCTTCTCTGCCCTAGTGCAATACTCAGAGTTTCTTCTGACATCCATTCTGGTCTTTTCTTCCTCCTTTGTCTTTGCAATGACCATTTGCACTCTTTTTGGATGATATTCTTGATATCTTCCCACAACTCATTTGGTCTTTGCTCATTAGTGTTCAAGGTCTCAACCCTGTTCCTGAGATGGTTCTGAAATTCACATGGATAGACTCAAGGTCATATTTTGGTATCTGTAGATTTGGTTTAATTTTCCTTAGATTTAGCTTGAACTTTCATATGACTAGCTGGTGTTCTGTTCCACAATCTGTTCCTGGCCTAGTTTTCACAACTGATATTGAGCTTCATCAGTGGTTCTTTCCACAGATATAATCTGGTGAAATCTATTATGGACCATTTTTTTTCAGTAGGTTTTATTTTTACCCTATTGGAAAAAGTGTTTGACACAACAAGGACTTAATCTTTAGAAGGTGTCATTCATTAATGATATCCTGTCCTGTCTGTACATTTATGGCTGTATTTCTCAGCCTATTGATAGCATAAGCTAGGTTTTCTATGTTTGGTCCCATTTTGTCTCTTATGCTATTTATGGTTTTATGCTTTACCCCTTGCTCTCTGATCCATCTGAAGTTGATTTTTTTATATGATTGGTGATGTGGATCCTGCTTCAGACTTCTGCAGGTAGAAGTCATTGATTTTACACAATTCTAAAGGACAATTGCCTGGCCAACTCACTAGAAGAGATCCAAATTTATTCATTTAAAAAATAAGATGATTCAACAGAGGTTAGAGATTAATGGACAATATACTAAGGATGACAGAAGAAGTCTAGATGCCTTTGAGATGTGGTGCTGGAGAAGAGTCTTGAGCATATCATGGCTTACCAAGAAAACAAATAGTTCTGTCTTGGAGAGGGTGAAACCAAGTCTCTGCTTAGAGACTAGGGTTTTGAAGCTCCCCCTCACTTACTTTGGGATAATGTCTGGGAGAGATTGGTCTTTGGAGAAGGAAATCATGCTCAGAAGGGTAGACGGACAGCAGAAGAGAGTAAGACCACAGATGGGATGGATTAATACAGTAATTGGGGCAATGCGGGTTGGTATGTCAGAATTCGTGAGACTGGCTCAGGACAGGGACTGGCTCAGGACAGGGAATGGTTCAGAGTTGCTATACATAGGATCACTGTACATCTCACATGGCTCAACGGCACATAATAGCAGGTTTGGAAGCCGGAGTATTCATATGTCTCTGGAAACTCTATGAACTTTGATAAATGTCAATAGTTGTAGAGAGGCTTCAGGTCTTTTGTTCATAGGGTCACTATGAGTAATGCTCGACTTGAAGGCTATCAGCAGCAATATAATTAATATCACACGTAAGTAAAATCCTGCTAAAGATTATAAAAAATGACCATAACAGTATATCGACAGAGAACCACTATAAGAACAGACTGAGTTTAGAAGAGGCTGTGGCACTAGGGACATATTTACCAGTATCAGATGAATCTTGGCTGAAATCAGAGAGTACAAGAAGAATGTCCATCTGTGTTTCACTGACTACACAGAAGTTTTTGACTGTGAGGACCATAAAAATTGTGGCTAACCTTGAGACAATGGATAAGGATGTCAGAAGAAGAAATAATGCCTTTAAGTTGTCTTGCTGGAGACTAGTTTTCAACATACCATAGACTGTAAAATTACATATAAGTCAGTCCTGGAGAGAGAAATGTCAAGTTGTTCCATGGAAGCAGACATTTTGAAGCATCATCTGACATACTTTGGCATGTTGCTGGGAGGGACCAGTCCTTAGAGAAAAACCTCATGCTTAGAAGGATGGAGGGACAGAGTAAGACTGGAAGACCAAGGTTGAGATGCATTGACACAATAACTGGAATAATGGGGGTAGATTTGTTGAATACAGATTAGCTTAGGATAGGACAAGGTTTAGAACTATCATGCACAGGGTCACTATGCCTTGAGGACACATAGCAAAAACAAAAAAAGATTTTGAGGGTCTTTTGTTTATATATAAGTTGTATTCTCTCTCCTCATTTATCTTTTGATTGTTTTTTGCTATTTTTCCTTTTATTTTTTTTCTTGTTGATAGATGGTCTTGCCTTTTTTGATATCCATATCTTGTTGGGATGTTGTTGTTGTCATTGTTGTTATGTGCCATTATTAAGTCACCCACAACTCATAGCGATCCTATGTACAAAAGTTTGAAATTCTGCCCTGTCCTGAGCTAGTCTTACTTAACTGCACACAGCTGAACCCATTGCTTCAGTTACTATGTCAATCCATATGAATAAAGGTCAACCTCTCCTGTGATGTCCCTCCACCCTTCCGAACATGATGTCCTTCTTCAAGGACTGATCCCTCCTCGCCACATACCCAAAGTATGTGAGATAGAGCTTCAATATTCTTGTCTCCAAGAACAAAATTGTTTTCACCCTCTCCAAGAGGTCCTGTGTGGTCCTGGTGGCCTATTTAAAGCAAACTTCAAAGCGGGAATGGCATCCACTTAAAAATTTCTTGCCTCTGGAAACTCTATGAAGAGTGTTCAGGTCTTCTGTTCACAGGGTTGCTATGAGACACCTATGACTCCACAGCACTTAACAACAACAACATGATCTAGATCAGGTGCACTTTAGTTTGTAGACTGACATATTGCTCTTTTACATTTTGGAGAGGCTGTTGACAGCTGACTATCCCAATACCATTCGTCATTTGATTTTATGACTGCTGGTGCCAAGAGTGTTGTTGACTGTGGAGAAAGGAAGCTGAAATTGTTAACAACCTCAATATCTTCTCCATCTATCATGGTGTTCCCAATTTGTCCAATCTTAAGAAAGGTGAGAATCTTTGTTTTCTTGATGTAAAGCTTCAATAGATATTGCAAACTACATTTCTTGACCTTCTGTAGGAAACACTTCAGTCCTCCTTAATGAAGCTATTAGTATAATAAAGCAAATATTTTATCTTTCTTGTAGCTTATCCTTTTTAATACTTATGTTGTTGTTGATTGCCTTCGAGTTGAGCATGACTCATAGCAACCCTATAAAAAAAGGCCTGAAGTCCCTCTACAACTATTGACATTTACCAAGGTTCATAGAGTTTCTGGAGGCATGTTGCTTAGGAAATGGATGCTACTCCTGCTTCCAAACCTGTTATAGTATTTTAGTTTGTGCCATTGAGTGGCCTGCGAAGTATAGCCACCTTATGTACAGCAGGTCTGAACCCTTCCCTGTCCTGAGCCAGTCTCACTAATTCTGGCAGGGCAACCCCATTGCCCCAGTTACTGTGTCAATCCACCCCATTTGGGGTCTTCCTCTCCTGCCACTGTCCAGCCACCTTTCTGAGCATGATGTCTTTCTCCAAGGACCTATCTCTTCTGCCCAAAGTGAGGCAGAGCTTCAAAATCCTAGCCTCCAAGAAGAGACTTGGTTTCACCAATTTTTTTTTCTTGGCAGTCCACTTTATGTTCAATGATTTTCTCCAGCACCACAACTTGAAGGCATCTATTCTTCTTCTATCATCCTTAGTCATTGTCCCACTCTCTGAAGCATAACAAGTAATTGAGAAGAACATAGACTGGATTAGGTGCACCATTGCTGCTCTTTTCTCTTTTTATCTTTGTTTAAGACATTTCCTTTTATTCATCTTATAAATAAATTATTTTACTTTTCCTTTATAATACTGATTTATGCTTTTAGTCCTATATCTTAATTTATTTAGAATGGATAATACCATGAATTGAGTCCAGAATCAGATTTTATTTCTATGTTTACATTCATTTTATGTTCAAGACCCAATTAGTATTTATATTTCTAACTCTGCTGTCCTATCTTCTTTCTATTATATTTTCTTATATCAATATGTGTCTAGGTTCATTACTGTTTTCCACATTTAAAAAATAAGACAGCGCAAAACCATTGTGATTATTATAGACATAAGGTATCTAAAGTCTGTCTTCAGTCTTTTTAAATGCAGACACCTGAAATATTGATATCCCCTTAGGCTTTATTCTTAGAATTATGAAGACAAATTTGTAGCAGATATATATTAAGTCTAAACTGGAACTTACTATCTTATTTGAAAATTCTAACTCTTGAAAGGTGTAAGCAAAAATGTGTGACTATGCAACTAGTTGATTATTGTCTGTCACATAGAAACTATAGAATTTAGGTATACTTGGCCAGCTAACTATCAATGTAGAACTCAAAATTCTTTTACGTTAGCCTTTAAAAAGTTCCATATCTTTTTCAGCCATAGAACAGTTAAGCTAAACATCAGACAGAACATCTATTTTCAGAGTTAATATTTTCTTAAAAAGTTACTTAACTTTGATAACTGTTTAATCGAAAGCCTTAACTGAGATATGTGAAGAGATCAGTTAAATGAGTGAAGATTGAACTCTCCAATACCCTGAACTATGTGAGCTTACATCACTGACAAAATTATCCCTTTTGAGAATAAAACATCTTTTTTCTAAAATAAATAAGGCTTCACCTGAAGTGAATATCATCCAAATTATGAAGTTTACATTCTAATGATCCATTCTTAATTTCCAGCATGATATTTAGAGCAATGCTAAGGGTAAACACGATTTAATTATAGAAGTATTGTCTATAAAGCCAAAAGAAAGGGATTATTAAAAAAAATAGGTGAAGAGTTTATCTAATATAATGTCAGGTGCCAGCAAATAACATCTGGAAGTAGATTTCATGGGTGCTAACCTGAAGTAAGAAGAAGTAAGAAGTTAGTTTATATTAGAATGAACACGAGGGATTTATTGATGTGGAATATATGTTGGTACGTGACACAAGATCCCCCCCCCTTTTCTAATGAACACTCTAGCAAAGGCATTATTTCTCCTATTTATGTTCATGGTGAGGAAAAAATACCCTCCTAATTTCAAATAACATTTCAAATAAACAATAACACACCTGTTATTATCACATACCTTGGTTACCAAAAAACACATTTTCATTTTGTTCTCAATTTTCATGTGTATGAATGAGAATCATGGTGATATGTAGCATGGATAAACTTGTATTAATAATTATTTGCAGATAGTGGATAATATTGAGTTATCTGTTATTGCTACTTTTGCTGTTTAATTGTTTTTGTAGTTGGTATTAAGTGCTCTTGAGTTGAGTACAACCCATAATGACCCTATGAACAACCAGTCTGAACACTGTTTTATCCCACACTGTACTCAGACTCTGACACACTCAAGCCTATTGCCACAATTAGTCAACTTACCTGGCTGAGTGTCTTCCTTTCTTTTACTGCCCCTCTCCCCTTTCCAAGCATGATGTCCCTCTCCAAGGAAAAACTTCTAACTACATGACCAAAGTATGTGAGATGAAGCTTTATCATTTTTGCCTTCAAAGAGCCCTCTGGCTGCACCCTCTCCAAGACATATCTGTTCACTCTTTTGATTGTCGGTGGGATCCCCAGTACTCTTTTATAACACTACATTTTAAAGGCATCAATTCTATCATTAATTGCCTTTGTCCATTTCTCAGATGCATAGCAAGTGACTGAAAAGTGAACTATCTCAGTCACAAAACAACAAATATTGCTTAAAACCACTGTTATAAAGCAGGTCTGACAAAGCAAGTGACTGAAAAGTCAGTCAACTCTTTCAGTCAAAAACCACAAATACTGCTTAAAATCACTGTTATAACGCAGGTCTGACGTGGGAAATTGGGAGGAGGATAAGAGTTGTTGTTGCTGTTGTTATGTGCCATCAAGTCGTTTGCGATTCATAGCAACCCTATGTACAACAGCCCTAAACCCTGCTCTATCCTGTGCCAATCTCATTGCCTCTGACACACCCATCCCGATTACCCCAGTCACTGAATCAATTCACCTCATAGAGGGTCTTCCCCTCCTGCGCTGTCCCTCCACTCTGCCCAGCATGATGTCCCTCTCCAAAGACCTGTATCTCCTTACAACATGTCCAAAGTATGTCAGGTGAAGCCCCAGAATCCTTGCCTCCAAGGAGCAGCCTGGTTTAATCCTCTCTACGATGAATCTGTTTGTTTTCTTGGCAGTCCATGGTATATACAATACTCTTCTCCAGCACCACAGCTCAAAGGCGTCAATTCTCCTTCTATCCTCCCTAGTCATTGTCGAACTCTCTGATGCATAACAAGTGATTGCAAAAACCATGGCCTGTATCAGGCGGACCTTAGTCTCCAGAGAGACACCGTTGTTCTTGAGTACTTTTGAGACGTCCCTAACCGCAGACTTTCCCATCGCAATATGTTTTTTGATTTCCTGGCTACTGGTGTCAAGAGTGTTGACCGTGGAGCCGAGCAAACTGAAGCTGTAAACAATCTCAATCTCTTCGCCATCCATCCTGATGCTACCGATTGGTCCAGTGGTGAGAATTTTTGTCTTCTTGACATTGAGCCTAAGTCCATATTGAAGGCTGCAGTCCTTGACCCTCTGCAGTAATTGCATGAGGTCCTCCTTAGTTTCAGCGAGCAGGGTTGTGTCATCTGCATAACACAGATTGTTGATAGATCGTCCACCAATCCTAACGCCACGGTTCTCCACATAGAGCCCAGCCTCTTGGATAATCTGCTCTGCATACAGGTTGAAAAGGTATGGAGACAGGACACATCCCTGGCATACACCCTTCCCAATTTTGAACCATGCAGTGTTGCCCTGCTCTGTTCTGACGACTGCCTCTTGGTCCAAGTATAGGTTTCGCATTAGCAGGATTAAATGTTTTGGGATTTGCATTCTTCTCAGAGTCAGCCACAGTTTGTTATGATCCACGAAGTCAAATGCCTTTGCATAATCAATGAAACACAGATAGACATTTTTCTGGTATTCTCTGCTTTCAGCTAAGATCCATCTAACATCAGCAACAATATCCCTAGTACCACAACCCCTTCTAAACCCAGCCTGGACTTCTGGCAGTTCTCTGCTGATGTGTTGTTCCAGTCGCTTTTGGATAATCTTCAGTAGAATCTTGCTTGCATATGAAATCAATGATATTGTTCTGTAGTTTCCACACTCAGTTGGGTCGCCCTTATTTGGGATGCAAACAAATATAGACCTCTTCCACTCAGTTGGCCAAGTGGTTGTTCTCCAGATAACCATTGCATTGGAACAGATGAAAGAACAAACTGTCTAAAAGGAATATATACTTAGGCATTATACAAATAACAACAGGCCAGAATAAAAGGCATATCATTGCAAAGAGGACTAGGGGTGGGATTAGAGGAGGTATGTAATTGTGCAACAGTAAATTAATTTATTTTTAAGTGAACTGTGGGGGAAGGGAGGAAGAGTGGGTAAAATGTGCAACAATGAATGAATGAAAATCTAACTTCTCTATGAACACAATTGTGTTAAAATCACAATTCAAACAAAATTTTATTTTAAAAATCACATAGCCTGAATCAGGTACACCTCTGTCCTCACATTGACATAATTCGGAGTGTTCCCTGATTGCAGACTTATCCAATGCAATATATTCCCTGATTCGCTCCGTCTATCAAGTATATTGTGGAGCCATGGAAAATGAAATCATTGAAAATGTCAATCTTTTTCCATCTTTTATGATGTTACCTATCAGTTCAGTGGTGGAGATTTTCTCGTTGTTGAACTGCAATCCATGTTGAAGGCTGCAGTGTTTATACTTCTGCACCAAGTACTTTAAATCCTCCTCACTTTCAGCAAGCAAGCTTGTGTCCTCTGCGTAACAAAGGTTATTGATGAGTCTTTCTCCAATCCTGATGCCATTTGTTTTTCTCAGTGTCCACTTTCTCAAATAATTTGCTCCGGCATATGGATTAAATAGGTATGGAGAAAGGATGAAACCCTGACACAGTTTTCCTAATTTTAGACCATGCAGTATTCCTTGCTCTGTTTGTGCAATAGCCTCTTGATCTAGGTATAGGTTTTGTATATGGCTAATTCAGTCTTTTGAAATTACCATTTTTCTCAGTGTTAACCAAAACTTTTTATGATCCACACAGACGGCAAGTTAAAAAAAAAAGTGTTCTTCTTTTATAAACTTGTATCCACCTGTAAGTATGAATATTAATTCTGCAGCTCTTTAATGGAATGCACTTTGCTCTAACATTTATAAACCTGCTACAAGGAGTTCCAGTATTGCCAAGGTTAAGCATTCTACTAATTTCAAGGTGAATTATTTCAACCCAACTTGGGGCTCCAGCATTTTCTTAAGAGGCAAGGAAGGTGAAAGAAAATTCAACTCACATTGTTTGGTCCTATTGTCAGGAAAGGCCAGCCTTGGAAAAAGATATCATGCTGAGAAAGGTAGATAATCTGCAGAACAGAAGATTCTTAGCAGGATGGAGTGACACAGTAATTGCAAGAAGTGACTTAGGTGTCTTAGAGATCATGATTATGGTGTAAGTTAGGGTAAGACTCCACTGTGTTTTGGGTTGTGGGTTTTTTTATTTTATTTTTTTATTGCTGCTATAAGTCTTTATCGATTCAGTGGAACCTAACCACAAAAGAGCAAAGAATTGCATGGGCAACTACTTACCTTCGTACAGATTACAGTGAGGAGCATCTTATGGAAAAGAACTGTGGTGACCTAGTTGTGAGAAGCTGTGCTGTAATCCTGAAGGCATGCATTTCAAAGCGACCAGCTGCTCCATGGGAGAAGAAGAGGCAAACTCATCTCATCCAATTAATTAACTCTGTAAAACTGCTGGAAATTCAGCTATACATTGGTTCTGACTCTCCAGCACACAACAACATCTGTATGATTAAGGATCAATTTGGCATATCTATAAGCAGGGATATAAGAGTGCTCTGGTGATGGAGTCCATAATGAACTGCACAGGTAACTCAGAGCCTGGAAATTTAGCCCTTAAAATCCACTAGTGACTCTATAGAAACAACCGAAGCAGTCACTTCTTTGGTGATTTAGTCTCTTGCTAGAAGATAGCTATAAATTGGTTCATACTCATTGGCGATGAGGAGAAAGAGAGAGGGTGAAAGAGAAGGAGGGGGAGCAAGAGAGAGAGGAGAGGAGAGCAGAGAAGAGGAGAGGAGAGGAGAAAGAGGGAAAGAAACAAAGGGAAAGCTAGAGTCAGAGAACTTAAAAGAATTATTAATTACCTAAAGTCATTTTTTTAAACTCCTAACTGCAGCCGTATGCTTATTTCGGTTGATCATTTTCATTGGCAATAGGCCACATTTTCTTACTTCATATGACTGATGTGGTGAGAATTTGAGCTGCAATCCTGAAGTCACAAGGTTTGAATCCACCAGAGGATTTTTTGCAGAAGGATGGACAATCTCCTCCAGTGCAATTACTGACTCCGAAAATTTGCTGGAGGCTCAGCTATGGGTCAGTTCTGACTCAATGGCACAGGGCACAACATAAACATAGAACTCGTAACTTTTTCATATACTTTATGTTGTGGAGTTTATGTTCTAGAATCTCTAAATTTTATTATTATTTAAAGAGTATTGCATTTTGGTTCCAGTAAGCTTTTACTTTATTTACGCATTGCCTTGATCTTGTGGAATGATGCATTGTAGTTGTAACTACTACTCATGGTTATCTCCTGTGCTATCCTCATGCTCTCCAAAAGATTACTAATTTAAAACCACACAGAACCCCCTGTGCATAGAAAGATCTATGAGTAAAGTTGCTAGGACCAAAATCAGAAAATGTGCAATGAAAAAAATATATATCCATATCTATCTATCTATCTATCTATCTATCTATCTATCTATCTATCTATCTACATATATATGTATATTTACATATCTAACCTTTTTGGCATGCCACGGTTATTGTTGCTAAGTGACATCATCTACAATGACTCACAGTGACTCTATGAATGGATCAGAACTTTGCCCTATTTTTTGTCATCCTCACAATCTCTGCCATCTTCTAAACCATTATCACAGTCGCTGTAATAATGGCCATCTCATTGAGGTCCCTACTGCTTTTGCTGCCATCTACCTTTCCTAACATAAAGTCTTTTTCTAACAATTGGGCCCTCTTGACTACATGTCCAAAGTAGATGAGACTAGGTGTTTTTATAATCTGTCTTGCTTAGGTAAATAACATACTCCATTCAACATCTTCCTCCCTCTAGCCAGTTCTCGATATGATTACTTAGGACTCAATTCCATTTTTTGATGCTTAACACCTCCAGCTTCCACCAGTATCTTACACTGTGGCCCGTTTCTCTTGAGTCTGAGTCTTTAAAATTAATCAGTATTTGTTGTTATTATTAAGTGTCGTCGAGTCAGACGACTCACAGAGACCCTATGAACAAAAGATCTGACCATGTGTTTAACTTTTGTCGTTTCTCCAAGTTCATAGAGTTTCCAGAAAGCAAGCTATTTTGGAAGTGGATGCCCCTCCTGCTTTTAAGCTTGCTTTAATAGAGGAGCTCCACCAAACACTGTTCACCATGGGTAACCAAGTGAGTATTAGAGAGGGTAAAACCAAGTTTCTCCTTGAAAGCAAGGATTTTAAAGCTCCATCTCACATACTTTGTGCACATGGCCAGAAGAGACTAGTCCTTGGAGAAGGACATCATGCTTGGAAGGGTGGAGCGACAGCACAAAAGAGAAAGGCCCTGGGTGAGATGGATTGACACAATAACTGGGGCAATGGGATTGGGTGTGTCGGAACCAGTGAAACTGGCATTGCTGTGAGTCATAGGCAACTTGACAGCACAAAGCAGAACAAGATTAACAGCAGGCTATGAGAAGCCTTGGGTCAATGTACTTTCAAATGCTTAACCAGTCATATGGCTCAGTCTTTCATTCCTCTAAGGCCTGTGGGTTCAAAGATTTGCTAGAAGTTCCTCGAGAGACTCAGACCTGTCAGGGGGATGACTCACATGATTGTAGGTATGCAGGCCAGGATTTTTGAAGAAACTGGTGAGCAATGGGTCCAACTGGATGCAGCAGAAAGCTTGAACACCATTGTGTTGCCGCTCCTTTGTTGATACTTTCACACACTCTCCAGTGTGAAGAGTGCTCTCTTTATATTGCCACTTAAGCTGTTACTGATTTGTGAGACCACGTGTCTGCAGTTAAGATGGCTGCAGACCAGAGAGGACTAACTAATGACTCAAATAAACCCAACTTTTAGGATAACACTGCACTAAGTTTCACCATCCTGGTCTCTAAGAAATACCCTGGTTGCACTTTCTTTAAGACTGTTTTATTTGTTCTTTGTACAGTCATAAAATACCACCACCACCAACACAACCGTAATGTGCAAAATGCATCTGTAATACTTATTGTCCAACTTTTAGATTCATAGAAAGCAATCAAAAATACTATTATTTAAATTAAGGATATCTTATTCTTTAAATTGGTGTTCTTGTCCTTTAGCATTATGAAAAGGGTTAGACAGAAAAATTTCCTAACTCAACTTTTAATATTTTGACTGTTACCGACATTATGTTGTTTGTGGATCCAGTACTGCTTTTGAATTATTTTAACCATTTCTTTCAGGTTTCAGGGGATGTATCATTAATTCCTTTTGTATCTATGTTTATTTCCTATCTTAGAAAAATATGCATTAGTTGGGAAAGACAAAGTTTATAGATTTTACACACACTTTTTTTGTCTCAATTTTCACTTGCCCTGGCATCACTACAATTTAACCTAAAACTCTTCCATTCAGTAAGACTGTTGCTTTCTGTTGTAATCTTATTTCTTTTGAGCCATTTGTACCAGAAGGGCATTCAGGAGAAAGAATATAGACATGGATTGTATTCAAATTAGTTCAGTTTTTAAGGAATGAATATTATCCATTTTTTTCTGTATCACAAGCACTTTTTCTTAGACACTAAAGTGTTTAAACTACTTGCCATGAAATTACCAGATATTGGGATTAAAAACAACAATAACAATAACAATAAAACATAGAAAAAAAGTTCATCAATCAATCCCAAGTACTTTAAAGTTTACTTTAAAGTTTAAATTAGTGAATCTTGGATTGCAATATACATGGAGTCTAACTAACATATTTGTTTAGAAATGAATATCCAGTTTTCAGAAGAGACTCAGATCAGTGGGATTGTGGTAGATGCAGTTAACTGCGTTCTCAATAAGCATCCACATTATTCTAGTGCAAGTTGTCTGAAGGCAACTTTCTAAGAATAAGAAGATCTGGTTAGATATACTAGAATGATTGAGAAGTCACATTCCAAATTTACCCAGGGCAAATTGGATTTTTTTACCTGCCTAGAGTTTTCATAAAATATCCAGCTGATACCACATTATCCAAAAAACCTAGGGCTTTTTCTGCCCAGCGTGACTGCAATGAATCTCAGTTTGTTTTCAGTTGGTGGCACTGTCATCATTCACTGTGACCTACATGTGTGCAGTTTGGTTTCAGGATTAGCTGAAAGACTTTACATTTTACTGAACTACATACTTTTTGCCAGAATTGACATTTAAAAAAAATTCAATCTTACATTGATCTTTGAATATTCAGAGGACACTTTGGCCTGCTTATCAATAGTATTGATGCTTGAAGTTATTTCCTGTATTGAAAGTTATATCTTCAAGAGTAAAACAGAGCACTGATCATTTTAATACTAGAATTATATCAAGTTTTCCATTTTAAACTTTGATGGAGTCAATAGAATAAATTTGACTTTTTTCCTCTTTCTTTCCTTTGCGAGAACATTCCACTTCAATTTTCTCAAACTTTCAAACTTGTTGAATTTATTTTAAATCTCTGTATCTACCAACAAATTAACCTATGTACCTAACCTGTTTGTGTGTTTATATATTATCTGTGCATGTGCCCATATATTAAAATATATTTATATCTTTCTATGGCTATTGCACTTATTGCAAGGTCATTTGTTCTGAGTATAAGTGTATATCTATGGATTCATGGAAGTCATACATACTCAGAAAGATGATATTATTGTTGTTTTTTTAATTTTTTAATTTTTATTTTTTTTCTCATTGTTGTTGTTTTTAAGGGCCATTGTGCAGAGTGTGACTCATAGCAACCCTGTGAACAACAGACCTGAACTCTTTCCTATCCTGTACCATCTTAGCCTGTTGTTGATGTCACTGTGTCAGTGTTTCACTGGGGATAATTCTTTCCTTCTCTGACCCTCTATCTGTATAAGCATGATGCACCTTTCCAAGGAATAGCCTTGCCTGGCAACATATTCAAAATATTAAAGAGGAAGCTTCATCATCATTGCCTCCAAGACCAACTTGGGTTGCACTTTCTCCAACACGTATTTCTTTGTTTTGGGCACTGCATGAGATATTCACTACTCTTCAGAAGCTTCACAGCTTAAAAATATCAATTATTCTGCCATCCTTATTCATTTTCTGGCTCTTTGATGCATAGCAGATGTTTGAGAAGACCATGGCCTGAGTAAGGTGCATCTTCAAATTGATATCATTATTCTTAAGTGTTTTGGAGATAGACTTTTCCAGTACAAAATGTCTCCTGATTTCCTGATTTCTGGTACCAAGAGTATTGATTGCTGATCCCAGCAAGATGTAATAATTGACAACATCACTCCATTTTCCATTTATCCTGATTTTGGCTGTTGGCCCTGTAGAAAGGGTCTTTGCTTTCCTAAAACTGAGATGTAATTCACACCAATTTTTTTTTTAATAAATGCTATTTTTTTTACTTCACGAATTCAAGATGATAGCAAATGTTTTTCTTCAAATTTGAATTATTAAGAATATTTAATGCAAGCTTACATTTGTAAACATGAACATACAAACTTTGTAAGAACTCATAATTTGTATGCCAATGTGAAGTGCTCATTTGCTATTGCAGAAAGGGCTTTCAAGTCCTGCTTGTGTTGTCAACCAAAGGTTTGGCAAAATTCACCAGTTCCTCTGAAGAACAATACAAGAAAAGACCTCACATCAAAAATTACAAAAGCCTTAGAAACCCAATAGACTGTCATTATGAGTCAGAATCATCATTACAAGGGTGATTTGACTTAGTTTTACCACAAGAGATATCCAAGGTACAATTTTCAATAGGAAAATTTAAGAAAATAGAAGATGTATTCGGGGTGTGTGGGTGTGTGTGTACAGAGAAGTTGCGTAAAAAATGTTAAATAGTATTTAATTTATCATCACTGTGTGAGCATCAATGTATGCAAAGTTTTACTCTCAATCACATAACTCATTTCTTTTTATTTTTATTAAAGTTTGTTGTATTTTAAATTTAACAAAAGTTTACAGAAAAATTGGACTTTCATTCATTTATTTTTGCACATTTTCCATCTTCCCTCCCCCAGTTAACATTTTTTTTAATTTATAATTTTTTGTTGCACATTTTCTTCCCTGCTTCGTTTCCCCCTCCCCAGCCCACACAGCAATGCATCCCTTGTTCCATATTGCTGTCATATGGATGATGCCTAATCATATATATATATACTCCTTGTTCTTCTGCAGGAAGCATTTCAAGTCCTTTTCACTTTCAGCAAGCAAGCACAGTTGTGTTGACTTCATAATGTAGGTTATTGATGGGTCTTCTTTAGAACTTGATGTCACATTCCTAGTTATAGAACCTAACTCTGCAATGATTTGTTCAATGTACAGATTGAAGAGTTTGGGAGAAATAATCCATCCCTAAGGCACATCCTTTAGGATTGTATATCATGCAGTGTTCCCTTTCTCCATTCAGCCAACAACTTCTTGATCTATAGATTTCTTATGAGAACAATTAAGTGTTCTGGGATTTTAATTTTTCTCAGTGTTAGCCATAATTTGTTATGATCCACATAGTATAATGCCTTTGTATAGTTAATAAAAGATTAACATGATTCTGCAGTTTTCTTCTTTCAGCTAAGATTTCTCTCACATCAATAATGACATCCGTAGTGTCACAGCCTCTTCTAACTCCTGCATGACCTTCTGGCAGCTCCCCATCAATTTATTTTTCTAGCAGTTTTGGGAAGATCTTCAGTATTATTTTGCTTGCTATAATATTAATGATATTGTTTTAGAATTTCCATATTCTGTTAAGTTATTTCTCTTGAGAATAAGAATAAATATGGGTCTCTTCCAGGTTGTAGGATAGGCAACTGTCTTCAAAATTTACTGTCATGGACTCTGAAGCACCTCCAGGGCAGCATCTGTTAGTTGAAATATATAAATTGGTGTCCCATTATTTCTTGGGGCTTTATTTTTGTCAGTGCCTTTAATGCAGCTTGAACTTCACCCTTCATCACTATTGGCTTTTGTTCACATGGAACTTTCTGAAATTTTTCAGTGTAAAATAATTATTTTTAGTACAGAGACTCTGTGTTTTCTTTCTGTTTTCACTGATGCTTCCCCAACAATTCAAGATTTTGTCCATAGCATCTTTTAATTTTGTAAATCAAGGCTTGACTTTGTTTTTCAGTCTTCCAACTTGAGAAATGCTAAAACAGTTCATTCATTTTTAATTTCTGTCTCTAGTTCTTTGCACATTTCTATATAACATTTAGATTTACCTTATTGATCTGTACTTTGAAATCTTGTGTTCAGTTCTTTTACTTCAGTATGTCTTCCTTCTGTATTGGCTTCTTGAGGCTAACATTACAATTTTTCTAGTCATTTTTGACATCTACTTTGTTTTCTTTCTTTCTTCTCTCTGTAATGATCTTTTGCTTTTTCCTTGTATGTTATTGATAATTCTTCCTCCAAAAATGATGCCACATTGCTCTTCATAAAATCCAGCCTCCTGAATGATCATTTTTTTGCATATAGCTTGAAAAGGTATGGAGGAAAAAAAATCTTTAATACACTTCTTTCCAGATTTTGAACCATGTAGTGTGTCCTTGCTGTGTTAGAACTGTAGCTTCCTGGTACAGGTATAAATTTCACATGAACAAAATCAAGAGTTATGGTATTCCCAATTTTCTCAATGTTAGTAACAACTTGTTATGGTCTACACAGTCAAATAGTCGATAAGAAACCAGTAGGCATACTTCTGGTATGCTCTGCTCTCAGTCAACATCCATCTGACACTGGCAATGATATTCCTAGTGCCACAACCTCTTGAATACCCTGCTTATGTATCTGGCAGTTCTCTGTCCTATACACTATTCCAGTTACTGTGAATAATCTTCAGCAAGACTTTGTTTTCATGTGATATCAGTGATGTTGTTATGTGCCGTCAAGTCACATGCACCTTATAGCAATCCTATGTACAACAGCTCTAAATGCTGATCTATCCTGTGCTAATCTTACTGTATCTGTTACACCTTCCTCCATTACTCCAGTCACTGAATAAGTCCATCTCATCAAGAATCTTCCTCTCTTGCACTATGCCTCCACCCTCCCAAGCATGGCATCTCTCCCAAGGACTGAAAATGACTTGCAACATGTCCAAAGTATGCCTGACAAAGCTTCAGAATCCTTGCCTTCAAGGAACATCCTGGCTTCATCCTCTCCAGGACAAACTTGTTTGTTTTCCTAGAAATTCATGGTATACTCAATACTCTTCTTCAGCACCACAGCTTAAAGGCAACAAATCTCCTTCTATAATCCCTAGTCATTGTCCAGCTTTCTGGTGCATTGCAAAGTGCACTTTAGTTTTCAGACTAACATCATTGCTCTTCAGTACTTTGGAGACATCTCTGACGCAGACTTGCCTCATGCAATTAATCTTTTAATTTCCTGGTGCTGGTCTCAACAGTGTTGATTATAGTGCCAAGCAAACGAAAGCTGTTAACAATCTCAATCTCTTCACCATCTGTCATGGTGGTACCAATCATCATAGTGGTGAGAATCTTTGTTTTCTTGATGTTGAGCTTCAATCCATATTGAAGACTGCAGTTCTTGACCTTCTGCAGTAAGTGCTTCAAGTCTTCTCAGTTTCAGCAAGCAGGGTTGTGTCATCTGCACAATACAGATTGTTAAAAAGTCGTCCTTCAATCCAATGTCATTTTTCTCCTCATAGAGCCCAGCCTCACAGATAATCTGTCCCACATATAGATTGAAAAGACACAGAGGTATTAGTGATATTGTTTGATAATTGCCATACTCTATTGGATCATCATTCTTGTGTAAAAGCAGAAGTGGTAATGTGAAGCTGGCCAAGTCTAACTTCAACTTACTTCATAAAGGGAAACTCTCTTCATCAATAATATCAATAGTACCTAAATAGCTCCAAGGTCAGACATGCCACTCCTCATGCTCTTACATCTTTTCTTACTAATTATTGGATCCAATGCTCATTATAAAGCTCACAGATTTTACTCACACTTGTGGGGATTATTAGGGAAATAGGTTGAGTTGGGGAAAAGAATACCACTCAATGCCTAGGTTTAGTTCAGCTGTCCCAAGGCAGATTATTAGCAAGATACAATTCCTAGGTTAGAAAAAGACAGCAACTCAGTCAACCAAGGAAAGTTTAGGTTCAGTTCAGCAACACAAATATAAAAAAGCCTCTGGTTTCCTAAATTGCCCAGCAAATTTTATCTCAGAGCAATTATAAGTCACCTTTTGCTTCACTCACCCAACGGGTAAACCCTTAAATTGTGGACTTTATTTCCATGGCTCCTCTGGTTGCACCTTGCCACGTTCTCTTCACTGCAGTGCCATAGTGTCTTTACAGTTTCTTCAAAGTCTCTCCACCACTATCACTGCCATGTTCCACAGTATGGAGAGCACTCTCTTATATTGGTCTCAAGCTATTAATGATATGCAAGACCATATGTCTGCAGTTTAAGTAGCTGGATCATGCCCTCAAAGGAGGGTAGTACAATGTCTTTAAATGCCCATTTTTAAGGATTATGGCATCCCATTATGGAAATAAATATTCTTCTCTTCCATTCAGTTGGCAGGGAAGAAAAAAAGAGAGAGAGAAAGAAAGAAAGAAAGAAAGAAAGAAAGAAAGAAAGAAAGAAAGAAAGAAAGAAAGGTAGGTGATAGATAGATAGATAGATAGATAGATAGATAGATAGATAGATAGATAGATATTTTCAAATTTTGCCCATACAATTGCTGAAGCATTTGAACTACTGGTGAAATTAAAAATTGGAAACATTTAGTCACATTCCTCTGTAACAGCACAACATACTATAGGATCCTTAATCATAGACTATATTGAAATTCATTGCTAATGAATCAGGACCAACTCATGTCTTTCCTTCCAGTGAGTTTCTTAAGCTATAAATCACAGGAGAACAGAGTATTTACCAACCCATCTTTTTTTTAAATCACTGCCAGTGAGAGCAGCACATGGTGGTTCAGTTACAAGGAAGCTATAATGATCTCACTATCATGGATCAAGCTGGCTCTAGTCACTTTGCACTGGGGGAAGTCAGCAAGCCTGCTGCCCCAACCACAAGAAGTGGGTCTTATCTCTACACTGCTGTGGTGTTGAACCACAGCAGTGGGAGTGGATTGACATCTGGATCTCCTCATTCTCTTTCTGCTGGGCTGTCACTGACAATGACTTTTGGCCAGAGACAGAAGAATTTTCCTATTGTTTTTGTCTTCACCTACTATCAGCTCTGCTTGCAGAACTTTCTGACTCTCACTCTGGGCTATAATGAAGCTATCAAAAAATCCAGGAAACACACAGCAGCTTTGTTTCTCAGGTCTCGAGGTTTCTAGTCTGTCTATCTTGGGTTGGTGGGGTTTGGGTTTTGGTTTTTGGTTTGTTGGTTTGTTGTTTTTTTTTTTTTCTGTGTGTGTTTGTTTTCTATTGTCAGAGTATCTTTCTGAGCTTGTATTTGTTGCATCTCACGAATTATCTTGCTATGTTTGGAGAGAGGGAGACAGGAAAAGTCGAGCATGCCTACATGCCAAAAGCAGAGTACTCATTTTGACTTATTTATCTTGTCTTAAAATTAAATAGAGATAGAAATCTTCTACTAAAAATATCGTGCATTTAACTTTAGGATTTAAATACTAGGTATTTAAAAAGAAAACTACTATTTCTTCTGTTTTATTTATGAACATATTATGATCAAGATAAAAAAATACACACGTGAAAGTACATTTATAATATTATACATGCATTACATACAGAACAAGCCCTAATAGTCCGACCTGTGTTATGATTATGGCGTTTACAACTGATAGGGTGTTAATGTCAATGTTTCCAGAAAATGAAAGTGAAATAATCTTTTGTAAACAGCATTTTTCCTTCTTGGAATTTATGGCATGTGTATTCAGTTCATTCTCATGAAGGCATAACAAGCCCTCTGAGGATGGAGCTTTTTGTGATACCTATTTTATTAAATGTCAAAAAGTGTAAAGTTGATGATGCATGCTGAAGACCTGTGGAATGCAATTTGTTATCTTAGCTAGTCTCTCGCCTTCATACATTTTTTTTCATTTCTCTCTCGCTCTCGCTCTCTCTCTCAGATACACAAGCACACACTTACTAAAGATCTTTAAAAGATTTATATCATGCAAGTTTTATACCAGCAAACTCACTAATGGCTTTTACCAGTGAATCCCTCAAGAGTAATTCTGCCTTTTAAATGTCAAAATATAGCTCTTCAACTTTACAAGAGAAGAAATTTGGTGTGAAAAGTTTAAGAGTAAAGGTGAAATCACATATTAAAGGAAATATCAGCTCTAGTAGTTCAAGAACCTTATTCGTCTGTGGTAAGTTAAACATGGCACAGCATTGTCAACCTGTATTTCCTCAGCAGTGACTTTCCACATGTCTAGAAGTGCAAAGCAGATGTCTCATGGTTTCAAAAACAACTGAAAACAAAGGAATTACTTAAGCTATGCCTCCAGCTTATCTTCTTGCTTATATAATTTAAAAATATCATTTTATTTCTTGTTATTCAGAGTCACATTGCAAGAGTAAAAAAAAAAAAATCAGATAATTTCACAGGATTATTCTTTTGCTAAACCCAGTGAGTATGTCAATAGAAAATGGAATGAGGTCATTATAATTCCTGCTTTCTCAGTGTAGATATTTGAGGCAAGATTGTAAAATTTTTCTCTTAGAAATTCTCAAGATAGCATGAGTCCAAAGAAAGAAGAAAAAAAATGTGACAGGTTGTTTCAAGGTTATATATTTGACATGCTTTTCTTAATTTAATTAATAAAAACAAAATCTAAAACATAAGTACTATTGTCATCCCCATTTCAATTTTAAATTTGTGCATCCCACTTTAAAATCGTCTTTTGTCATGTAGCTACTAAGTGATAAAAACTTGTACTCTCACTATCCCATGTAGGTAACCATTTTGCCTTTTCTTGCTTTCAAGCTCCAAACAGAAACACCTATAACTCTTGCATTGTTTAATTACTTTTCAAAATCTTATCTACTATTTGAGATATATAGATGTTATTAAGTAAGATATTACTTTCAAATTTATGTAATAATAACATGTTTTTTTTAAAGTTTTTGATTGATGCAAATAGTCAAGTGCTTAACTCATAATTGAAAAGTTCACACTCTGAATCCCCTCAGCAGTACCTCAGGGGAAACATTTGCTGAAAAGATGTGGGGAAAAAAGTTACTGGGAACACACCCATAAATACACATAGCTTTTACAAAAGATATACCTATATAAGTGTTATATTTATACCTAAGAATATAAGGTTATGTACAAATGGTAAAGTTATGAATACTTCTTAGCCATACCAAAAGCATTGAGGGAATGAGTTGTGTGTTGGGAGCTCAGGAACATTTTTTCTAGATACATAAAGCACAGTTGATATAATATACAGACCACGAGGACAGTGTTTTGCATTCTACTATGGCAAGCAGCAATTGGATTTTTAAAAGCTTGTGATAACTACTATAGATTCAAGTAGTGGTCTCTCCTTGCCCAGAATAAGTAGAATAAATAAAGAGAAGAAGATAAAACAAAGCCACACACGGAAGCAAACAACCATGAGCACTAATGGGCCCTGTGAACCTCAGACTCTGCTGACCCAGGCAATGAAAGCTAATGCCTGGCTACAACTATCCAGAGCTCTGACAAGGATCGAAATGGAGACCTTGCATAGAGTTTACAAATAATGTAAAACAAAACTCACAATCTTGAACAAGACTAAGTCAGAACTCCTGACGCTCTTTAACGTTAACAATTTTTCAAGTCCAAGATTGTGACTCAACATTTAGACAAACATTAGATAGCACTTCAAGGTGAGCAATAGTGTCAGAGAAGTACACACTTCTTTGAATAATCAACTGTCCAACATGGAATGTGGCAATATGTGCTGAGCATTAAAGTCCAAAGTTTTGAATATGTAGGAAAGAAGAATTATTGGAAAATGGAAAAAATTATAGGGAAGAAATGGGATGAAGGTTATACTATGGAAAATGGAATCAATGTCATGAAATGAAATATGCGATGATGCAAATTGTTCAATGGAAAACTCATTCACTCTACAAACTCTCACACAAATAACCCTCAAAATTTTCTGAAAATATTGATAACTTGAACTTTTCACAGCAACATATAAAATTAATCTCATATTAAACCAAGATGAAGTAATATTTATCAAATAGCTACTAAACTCTAGATTTTATAACATTTCTGCTCCATTTTAATGAAGTCAGTCATTAAGCAGCATTAAGATGTTAAACATAGAGTCACAGGTGAATGAACTAGTAAGTGACAAAGTCAGATATTTATCTTAATCTTTCAGTTCCATAGAAATACTTCTGTTTCATACTATTTATTTAAAACTTAAGGTAAAACAAACAAAAACATTTACATATACTGTTTCTGAATGTTACTGAGTCATTTATAACTCATTGAAAACTCAAGTAAAATAAGGACAAATATCTTATAAGTTTCTAACCTGCAATTTTTAAGGAAGGAGATTACCAGATCTCTCAAATATCGACAAAATATTAAAAAGTACCTTAACCCAATTTGATAAGATGGTTTTCAACACTCACAAATAAATGGAAGAAGAGAAAACAAAACAAAACAAAACAAAAAAAACAAAGCGAACAAACAACAAACCCAACAAAACACCTACAAATGTTGTTGTGGACTTTGGAGTCAGAACCGACCCATAGCTCACCCTGTGGTAGGTTTTCAGAGGCAGTTTATCACACAGGAGGAGATTACCTATCCATTCCCCATCTTTTCCCAATTGATCAGCTTCTGGTCTTGAACCTCGTGCCTTTGGGATTGGAGTGCAGCTTTTTGCCACTAACACACTGAAAGGAAATAAACATGTCTAAAACAAAGTTATTCCTTATGCAAAAAAAAATGGAAAGGAATTTTAACTGAACTGGTAACCAGTTAGCGACAAGAATTTATTTAAACTTGAGATATATTTGTTTTTTTCTACCTTTTCCTACCTTTTTGCAAATTTATTTTAATAGAATTGTATTTCAGACTCATATTTCCAGTCCATTAGACCATACAGCCTCATATTTATATATTAAAAAGTCCCAAACTAAACCCAGACCCCCGAGAGGAAACTCATTCATAATGATGGTGACTTTATGTATATCAAAGCAGAACTGTACTCTTTAGGTTTTTCGATGACTGATTTTGTGTGTGTGTGTGTGTGTGTGTGTATTTTGGTTTTGTGAGTTTTGGGGTTTTTTGAGAATCTGAAGACCTTTATTCTGATAACTTTTGAATCTGAATACCTTTATTCTGATAACTTTTGTGTGGATGTGTTGATTCAAATAGTCAACCTTTCAGTTTCTAGCCAACTTTCTAAACAATTGCACTACACATGGGCACAGTGTAATCTAGTATGCTTTTCTCATTTATCAGTATTTGACAAGTGGTGGTGGTTGTTGTTATGTGATAAGGGCATTAACAAAAAATTATTTCTTTCTGGTTTCTTCAATTATTTTGCTTCTGTAATGTCTAGAATTGAGAGAAGGGAAGAAGAAAAGACATAAGGAAAAAGGAAAATAAGAAAGAGATGTAATTTCTCTGTCTGGAACTATTTAATCACTTCTATCAAATAGATTGTCTTTGTCATAGATAGTATCCAAATATTTTTTTTGCAGACCATATTAGAGAATTGGATAAATGAGAAGAAATTGATAAAGGATCGCATGTCCTTAAGTAATACAGTTAAAATCAAAGCAAGCCTGCATTAATAATTATTAATACCATTATTAGTACTTCTTTGTTCATCTTTATTCATTGTCCAAGTTTCAGATATATTGAAAGTGATCAAAGATGAATCAATAAAAAAGATGAATCAATGCTTTTGAATTGCAATGTTGCAGAAAGTAATGATTAACCCATAGACTCACAAAATAAAAAGTTTCTCTTGGAGGAAGTGAAACCATGATTCCCTTGAGAAACAAGGAGAGTGAAACTTCATCTCCCATGATTTGGCATGTTGTCAAGAGGGACAAATCCTTGGAAAAAGACATAATTTTAGGACAAGTGAGGGCTCAGAGAAAGAGAGGAAGCTCTTCCTCAGAATGAATCAGCATCATCACTTTAAGAATGGGCTTAATGTCAGAAATGGTGAGGGTGGTTCGGAACAGGGCAAGGTTCTGATGTACGGCTCATGGGGACGCTGAGTCATAGTCACTTGAAGGCACACAGCAAAAATGCCTTCAGACATTGCATGAGTCAGATAATAATCTTTACAAAACCTCATGTGTATGAAAAGGATATTTTATACCAACTTATTACACTTAAATTACCCACATTAGGAGCTGAAACTTTTTAATATCTATTATTTATCTTGATTTTATAAAATTTGGATGTTGCTGTTGCTGTGTCCCATAGAGTGAGAACTGACCCATGGCTGATGCAGATGGTTGATGGAACTTCCACCAATCCTGATGCCACACTTCTCCTCATAGAGTCCAGCCTCCTGGATAAACTGTTCTGCATATAGGTTGAAACGGTGTGGAGATAGGGCACATCCCTGGTATATTCAATACTCATCTCCAGCACCACAGCTCAAAGACATCCCCTTTCCTTCTGTTATCCCTAGTCATTGACCAACATTCTGATGCATAGCAAGTCATTGCAAAGATGCTGGTGGGGTTCAGGTGCACCTTAGTCTCCAGACTGACATTGTGTCTCTTCAGTACTCTGGAGAGGTCCTTGAGAGCAGACTTTCCCAGTTCAATTAATCTTTTGATTTTCTGTTGGTGTCAAAAATGTTGATTATGGAGCCAAGCAAACTGAATTTGTTAACAATGAAGGATGTAATCGTTAATCTTTTGCAGCAAGCACTTCAAACTTACTTTCAGTAAGCAGAATTGTGTCATCTATATAATGTAGTTTGTTGATGAATTTTCCTTCAATTCTAATATCACATTCATCTTCATAGAGCTCAACTTTTCAAATTACTTGCTCAGTTTATAGATTGAACAAGTATGGTGAAAGGACACAACACAGACACACTTTTCCTTATTCTAAAACATGAATTGTTCCATTGCTCTATTCAGACAATAGTCTCTTGATCAAGATAGAGGTTTTGCAAGAGCACAGTTAAGTGTTCTGGGATTCTTAGTCTTCTTAATGTTAGCAATAATTTGTTATGATCCACATAGTCAAATGTCTTTGCATAGTCAATAAATCATAAAAAGAATTTTTTTTTCTGTAATTCTCTGCTTTCAGCCAAGAGCCATCTGACACTGAGATCCCTGGTATCACTGCTTCTTCTAAACCCAGTCTGAACTTTGGGCTATTCTCTGCCAAGGTGTTGTCCTAGCTATCTTTTGATGATACTCAGCAATATTTTTCTTGCTTGCAATATTAATGATATTGTTATATACCTTCCCCATGCTGTCAGATACTTTTCTTGGCCATGAGAACAAATATAAACATTTTTCAGTTGCCTAGGCAGATTTCTTCAAAATTTTCAGAATCATAATAGCGTGCAATTCCAAAATATGGCATACAAAGACAGATGATGGAATGGTTTATAAACTCATATAAAGTGAAAGAGAAGAAAATTTACCTATTGCATTGTAACAGTAAATATGCACTGTCTCAATATTAGAGTGTAGAAGTCAATTTTCCAAGCTAATTTAGCACATAGGGTTATTGTTTTGGGGTTTTGTTTTTTGTATCTGTGATTGATTACGTATTATAAAACTCTTAGGAGACAGGACTAGCTCCCTTACTAACCAGCCACTCTGGGAGAAGAGACACAGGTATGTGGTATAGATATTAGTAACTAGCCAGTATTGAAACTTCACTTTTGAGAACTTTCAACTTCCCTGGGCCTTTTCTCTCAGTAATATATGTATGTTAAAAGTATCACTTCTGTGACTTTGCCTACCCCTAGGGGAAACTGTCTCCCTTTTTCAAATTATAAGACAGAACAGAAAGGTGGGTTTATTACATCTGGGCAAAGGGATAGACACCAGTTCCTTATCTCTCTAACGACAACTAGAGAGAAGCTTGCCATCAGAAACAGAGAACAGAGCTGCTCATAGATTGATTACCAGTAGGTCATATTTTACTGCCCCTGGGAACTCAATCAGATGCAAGACTGAAAATCCACAACTTACCACTAGCATTATTAAAACAAGGAGCTGTCAACAGCTTTTGTAGGTACAACAGAAACTGCTTTACATATACCAAGAAAGAGTTGTAATATCAATAAAGCAGCAGGCAACTTGAAATATTTTGTGAAAAAACCATGAACCACAGTATTTTTCTGTCTGCTTAAAATTGAGATTCATAAATGTGGCCTAGTGGCAGTAAGTTGTGCTGCTGTCTTGATGGCATGCTGTTCGAGGCCACCAGCTACTCTGCTGGAGAAGGATGGGCAATCTCCTCCCAGGAGCTTAATTGACTCTAAAAATGTGCCAGTGGGTCAACTGTGGTTTGGTCCCGACTCCAGGATAGACAACAATAACAAGAAGATCATAATACATAAGCTTAAACTGCTTACCAAACTGTTCTGTAGAAGAAGAGTACAAGTGGTTATGATTGGCAAATCCCATTGATTCTGTCAAGGTTTAAAAGTTTTAAAACCTGTATCATAAATGCTCTCCAAAAATTTATGCTATCAAAACAACAAAAGAAGAAATAGACAAAGAAAAAGATCTATGTTTAAAAATGTCCAACATTTTTGGCACCAACAATCAGGAAATCAAAAGATGAATTGCATTGGAAAAATCTGCTATCAGGGACCTCTCCAGAATACTGAGAAGCAATAATGTCAGTCTAGAGATTAAAGTGCGTCTTACTTCACAATTGTTTGCTAAGCTATACCCTGGACAATGACTAAGAATGGTACAAGAAGAACCGATGCCTTTGAGTTGTGGTACTGGAGAAGAGTCTTGAACATACCATGGACCAAGAAAACAAAGAGCTCTTTCTTAGTGAAGGAGAAATCATGTTTCTCGTTGGAACCTGGGATTCTGAAGATCTGTCTCAAATCTTCGGGCACATGGCCATGAGGGCCTGGTTATCAGAGAAGGACATGCTTGGAAAAGTGGAGAGACAGTGCAGGAGAAAAAGTCCCCAGATAAGATGGATTGACATAGTAACTGGGGCAACGGACATAGGTTTGTGTCAATGAGACTGGGGCAGGACAGGCGGACTTTAGAGCTGTTGTATATTAGGATTCCTAAGAGTTTCAGGCAACTTGATAACACATAACAACGACAAAAACAAAGTATAACTAATTTTAAAATTCATTCAAATACACTGATATTTTTAGTTGTTGTTGTTGTTGTTATGTGCCTTCGAGTCGTTTGTGACTCATTGCGATCCTATGCACAACAGCCCTAACCACTGCTCTATCCTGCGCCAACCCAACTGCCTCTGACACACCCATCCCGATTACCCCAGTCACCGAATTAATCCATCTCATAGAGGGTCTTCCCCTCCTGCGCCGTCCCTCCACCCTCCAAAGTATGATGTCCCTATCCAAGGACCCATCCCTCCTGGCAACATGTCCAAAGTATGTCAGACGAAGCCCCAGAATCCTTGCCTCCAAGGAGTAGCTTGGTTTAATCCTCTCCAAGATGAATCTGTTTGTTTTCTTGGCAGTCCATGGTACATTCAGTACTCTTCTCCAGCACTACAGCTCAAAGGCATCAACTCTCCTTCTGTCCTCTCTAGTCATTGTCCAACTCTCTGATGCATAAAAAGCGATTGCAAAGACCATTTTAGTAGCAATATAAAAAACAGACCATCCATTACCTTAATCTTATTTTTATTGAAAATAGAAAACAACTGAATTCCATCTTTAGTTCAAAACTCTAAAATTTATTTTTCACCTGTTGTTGTGTAATGCAGACTCAGGACTGACTCATAGCAGACCCTCCGGATGGTTTTCAGAGGCATTAATTGTATGAGAGATTGCCCATCCTTTTTCCATGAAGCAGCTGATGGCCTCAACCCATGTTCTTTCAGGACTGTAGCAAAGCTTCTTGACAGTAGATTACCAGAGGTCCTAGCATTCCAAATATTTGGAGAATTTTACAACTTTTTGCCATCTCTTGTCATCCTTTCCTGTTTACTTCCTCAAATATCAGAGTAATATTACATGTTTCCAATAATTTTATCAACCATTCTTTCTGTAAATATTTAATAGCATTTTCAAAGGGGAAGGAATGAATATTTAAAAACTCTTTTTTAAGTGTCTTTCATGCTATTGTCTTTAATCATCAAAGACACGTTTTGAGACAGATATTAATATCACAAATTCATTAATAAGACACGGGGAACTCAGGGAGATAGAGCAAATTTTTTAACAATTGTTAATAAGCAAGAAGAATTTGAAAGGAAAAGAAATCAATTTCTTACATACTTCCAACTGAAATACAACCAAAATGCACCTTAATATTGAGAATTGTGACACTAGCTCACACATTTTTGTGTATTACACCAGGAAAGATTAATCACCAGAAAAATACATCATCATCATCATCATTCATGGAAATTTGTGCCCTATGTTGTGCCATCCTCACGATCTCTGTGTTGTCATAACTACTGTGTCAATCCATCTTGTTGAGAGTTTCCTTTCTTTCACTGGTCCTCCATAATATCTTTTTTTCCAAGGACTAGCCAGCGAGTCATGCAAAAATAGCCAAACCTGCAATGTCTTGAATATACACAAAGAACAAAATTATGAAGTGAAATATATCAGTACTCATTAAGATGGTACAGGACCAGGTTATATTTTATTCTGTTATGTCTAAGATTGTATCAGTCAGAGCTAATTCAAATGCATATAACCACCACTTTTCATAATAATATAAATAATATTGTTGTTCTGTACTGTTGAGTTGAAAATGACCCAGAGTTACCCCTCCAAATGGTTTTCAGAGACAGCTAATCATGTGGGTGTAGTTGCATGCCTTCAGAATTACAGTGCAGCTCACCAGATATAAATAAATTATTATATTTAAGAAATATGTATTAGTCTGTGACATAAGTCATGTAGTTAAAATTTCATGTAGCAATGATATACACATCATGCCAGATGTTTTAAGAAAAAAGGAAGCTGTTGTTTTGGTACTGGAAGTCTAGATCAAGGGTTATTAAGCAAAATATATTAGATGACAATTAGAACTCCTTAAAATCACAAATCGCATGAGAAAATAACACAGGTTAATTAATATTATCAAAGTACTGTAACAGGAATATTTTCTTAATTATGCTTGATTTTGAACATAAGAAAAAATCAGCAAAATTATTTTTAAATAAACAGCTATGATATGAAAAATAGTTATTGTTTAACTATTATTATTCACAAATATGTAAGTAAAAAATGCAGATCAGAGGTCTATTTTCACCATTATGTTGAATAAATCCTGTCACAGTCTGTTAAAGAATATGAAGAATATGTATCTATTCTATATTTCTAATAAATAAGAATAGGCTATTTTTTTATTAATTTGATTACCAAATGAATATCATTCATAGTTTAATTATTTTAAGCGGAACCTGTTACTACACTTTTAATGATGTGTTTAATTTGTCATTTTAACTCATTATTTTTTCCCAATTTCTCCACAAAAGTTTGTGAATATTTTGAGCTAACTTTCTCTCATTTCAAAAATTCCTTGGAGGCTGGAGAAAGTGTGTATTTCAAACTTCAGAGTATTTTATAAAAACAACAAAGGTAGCATTTTATCTGTTACCTCTTTGCACTCTGTTTCTGCACTGATGTGAGAAGGCCAAGTCAGTTGGGGATCTGGGTTTTAACTTTCTTACAAGAAGGTTACCTTCCAATATTGGACAAATATAGAATTTTCCAAAGAGAAGTATTTCATTCAGGTAATACGATTAATGCCAAGTCCCAGAAGGTCATTATCCATTTCAAGTCAGTTGCAATGACATCCGCCTCAAGCAACCCAGAAGCACAACTGATTGTTCTAGTTTTATAGTTAGAATATAAGATCTTACTATAACTTTGGGTTTAAATCAGTAAAACTATTTAATTAATAAGAAGAGCTAAGTCTTTGGGAAGAAATAGTAAGAAATATTAATCACATTAATTTCATTAGAAGGTAATTGGGTGA
>NW_006399773.1:17969966-17999072 GCF_000299155.1 Elephantulus edwardii
AGGAATTTCTAGGTCAAATGGTATTTCTATTTGCAACTTTCCATAGTAGTTGTACCATTTTACATTCCCACCAACAGTGAACAAATGTTAATTTTTAAAGTGTGATTTTGAGCTGCAATTCTAGACTGGAGAGTCATTTGAACAAATACAGAGAAAATTCCCAAGTCATTGCTCTATGACTAGTTTTTGTATATTTTATCTATTGAAGCTTTGTTCTGCTTTTAAAAAAAAATTCTAAAAATGAAAAAGAAAAAAAAATCAAGCTAAACTATGTATGATAGCCTCATTCATTCACTCACTCCCACCAAATGATAACTTGTAGTGATCCGTCATGGGCTTTCAGAGACTATAAATCTTTACGTGATGAGACTGGTTTGTTTGTTTGTTTGTTTGTTTGTTTTTTTCTCCTAAGAAGTGGCTCATAAATTCAAACTGCTGATTTTCCAGTTTGCCATGCAACTCAAAATGCATTATAACACTAAAGTTCATCAAAAATACCATTGTTTGTGTTGTTGTGTACCATCACCTTGGAACTGACCAATAGCTGATCCTCCAGTGAGTTTCAGAGAGGGCTAATGACATAGAAGGAAAATACTCAATTAAAATCCATTATAATAACTGTTGCCCTTGTTGGTTTCTTATTACTTCAATTGTGTCCCAAGAGTGAAAAGCTATTTTATATTCAATTTCTGTATTTGTTATACATTGCTTAGCAGGCAATAAACAAAGTAGGTAAACTATGGAGATTTTGTTCACAGGATATCTGGAAGATCTTAGCTAAAGTAGATGTAGATTTCACAATAATGTAACCTTCTGTCCCATCTTCTTGCATTCCTCCCTTAGACTTAAGCCTTATGAAAGAATTCTCCAGTCTTCTTGCAGCTGACAATAATCTGGTTATGCTTGATCACTTTGGTTGCAAAGAACCCAATCTATAGATAAATTCTTGGCCAATTTAGTAACTTTACATTCTAACAATTAATTTTTTCCCCCAAAACTTGTTTTAGAACAGTTAAGCAGAAAATACTATTATATTTCAGATACACAATTTCCATTTGTAAAATATGATTTGGAGTTAGGTTTTATTACAAAAAAACTCGAACTTTTTGCCATGGAATTTTTTTCCAAAATTATAGTGAGAGTTATCTGCCCATCTTTCTCTCTCAAAACAGCTGGACAACTTGTACTACCAAAGATGCTTAATTTTTTATTTTGGAAAGAGAGTAAATATGTGGATAGTCATATCTGACCTCTACCAACTCCTCCACAATGTGAAACCATTGCTTTTGACAGCATTAGCAACAATAAACTGATTTCTATGGGGTCAGACATGTGCTTCACACTCTGCACCACTTTCTGTTAATCCAAAACCAATTTTATTGCTATTTCAAATCTGAAATCCATTGTTATAGCTCACAGACCACACAGAACCATATTATGGAAATGAAAAGGCTGTAATTCACTTTAGTAGTAGTAAACAGTCTGGATAGCTTCTGAAATGCTCTCACAAGTACCTCAGCCTTCAGCCTTGGAACTTTAGGCTCTTATTTCTACCAGTTATAACTTTCCCCTCCTCAATCCTAAAACAAACAAATAAAACACCCAAAAAAACCCTAAACAAACAAAAAATAAAACTTGGGCAAAATCTCTTTGTTTGGGTTCTATAGCATAGCAACACCAAAGCACCACCTCTTCAAGACCCTAGTTTTCTACTCCTAGGTGTTCTGACTGCTGCTCTTGTCTGGTTGATGTAAAAATCTCTCACTCTGAAGGTTGTACTGCATACTCTTACTTCTCAAAAGTGAGAATCTCAAAATTTGTTTATTGAATCTGCTCTATTTAGTGGTGAGCCTAGCCAATCCCTTTGCAGATAGGCTAATATGCCTGTTCGCTTATTACAGCCTGTCTTCATGGCAAAGTCAGACTCAATGTCTAGTAAAGTCATTTTGATCAATAAACCCTTAATATCAAAGTTTTACTATGGAATCTGTGTT
This sequence comes from Elephantulus edwardii, assembly GCF_000299155.1. Lineage (NCBI taxonomy): Eukaryota > Metazoa > Chordata > Mammalia > Macroscelidea > Macroscelididae > Elephantulus > Elephantulus edwardii. The sequence continues at coordinate 17,971,961 of NW_006399773.1, forward strand.
GGAGTTGCTGGTTATTTTGAATCACATTCAGTTATTAATCCATCATTTGAGCAATTGATATTTTATGAAAAAAATAAATAAAAATGAAAGTGAGGACACCCTTAGCCTATATACCTGCATCTATACCCATATACATATCCCTTTATGTGTCTATCTCTCTATCAAGGGAATTTTAACTTATGGAAATGCTTTACAATTATGAAGAAATGGCTTATCTCTTTGTGCAAGCTGGCAAGTCACAAATCCAGAGACCAGCTGTTTTTCTGAATACCTTAGTTGTATTCAGTGGTTGTAGAGTCTGTTAAACCCCAAACATGCAGGTCAGAAAGTAAACTGTAAGATTTTATTGGCTGATGGGGTTGCCAGGTTTGTAGGGTGGTAGATCAGAGACTTCAGGAGGGTTTATGTCCTCTAAACCAGATATTAAACAACATAAAGAGTACTGGTCCCAGAAGACAGTGAATTTTTCCAGAATATTCATTTATATGCTGGATGCAGGCCACCCTTCCCCAAAGAAACTACCTTTTCAACTGATTGCTTTCCTTTTATCTATCATAAAGCAAAAAGTGATTAGAATGTCTGGCAAAGCACTCAGAATCATAGCTGAGCAAATATGACATATAAGTTAACTGTTATATCATCTCTTTCAAAATTAAGCATAAATAGAGTTTAACTCTGGCATATAAAGTCTCAATGGCAGTAACATTCTGTTTACGTATAGTAACAATTGTTGTTGAGTACCATAGAGTCATAACTGACACATAGTTGAGCCTCCCGCACATTTCCAGAGGCAGTAACTGTACAGGAAGAGACTGCTTATCTTTCTCCCAGAGAGCAGTGAGAGGAAGATAACTGCTTACCTCTGCATTGGCAGTGCAATTTCTTACCATTAAGCTACCAGATCTCCTATAGTAGCAATGTTGTTGTTAAGTGCTGTTGTGTCTCAGGCAACTCATAGTGACCCTATGAAGGAGAGTCCTCGACACTTGGGTGCCTTTCCTGCTCTCTCCAGGTTCATAGGGTTTCTGGAGGCAAGCTATTACGGAAGTGGATGTCACTCCTCCTTCCAAGCTTGTTTTTATTGGGGAGCTCCACCCCATTCTGTCCGCATTGGGTAATTAGCCATTAATGCATTTGACACATCAGTGTCACAGTGTTCAGCCTCACAGCAACCACAAGTGACAACTGTACAGCAACTTGTACACCAGGGCTATACAACCTAAAGGAATGTCTGAACAAAAACAATGAAAGACAGGCCTGAGGCCCTTTGGCCCTCAGGCCCTACAGTGTTTTCCCAGCCTGCCACACCCAAATGCTGGCAAACCATAGTAGCAATAGTTACTTTAAATCAATTTGTTTTCAACTACTTTATTCATGAATAAGAAAAGAAATAATTCTTTTTTAACTTTTTAGCAATAAAATGAAACTGAAATAATATTTAATATCCAAATTTTCTCTTGTTTAAACATTGAGATATGTTATCAAGAGTGGCCAGTCCTTGGAAAAAGACAAAGGAAATGCTAGGAAAGGTAGAGAAGTTCAGGGAAATAGCCTTAGGAGCAGCCTCATCAAGATGGCTTTACAAAAAGACTGCAACAATGAACGTGGGTATCTTGATGACAGCACGGGATAGGGCAGTTTCAAATCTGTTGTTCATAGGGCCCTGTAGTTATAATCTACCCATTGTCACCTAACAACAGTATTCTGTATTTTGGAAAAAACAATGTTAAAATTTCAGATTTAGTATATAGCTTCTTTAAATATTGCCACACAAGGCTTAAATTTGTTTTTCAGTTCTCTCAGCTTGAGAAATGTAGAATGAGTTCTTCCCTTTTCATTCTCAAATTCCAGCTCTCTGCGCACTACATTATAATACTTTGCTGACTTTTCTCTGTCCTCCTAAACTGCCCTTTAAAATCTTCTATTCAACTTTTTTACTTCAGCATGGTTTCCTTTTGTTTTAGCTTCTTGATTCTCCAGTACACTTTTTAGTCTCTTCTGATATCCATTTCAACTTTGATTTTCTCCTCTATTTTTGTAATAACCTTTTGCTTTCTTAGCAGTGGACCAATAGGAGACATCATGATGGATGGGGAGGAGATTGAAACTATCAACAGCTTTATCTTGTGTGGGTCCACAATTAACACACTTGGTACCAGCAGTCAGGAAATAAGGAGATACATTGCACTGGGAAAATCTGCATTCAGGGACCTCTCAAAAGTATCGAGGAGTAATAGTGTCAATTTGAAAAATAACATGACAATGATTCAGGTCATAGTCTTTCCGATCAGGTACCATGTATCTGATAGCTGGACAATGAATAAAGATGGCAGAAGAATTGACTCCTTTGAGATGTGATGTTGGAAAAGAGCACTGAAAATCCCATGGACAGTGAAGAAAACAAACTGATATGTCTTGGTTAGGGTTAATTGCAGTGCTCTTTAGAGGTAAGAAGGGTGAGACTTCTCCGTACATGCTTTGGGCATGTTGCTAGAAAGGGCTATTCCTTGGAGAAATACTTGAAGCAGGGAAGGAGGGAGGGTCAGCAAAAGAGAGGAAGATGCTAAACCAGGTGGATTGACACAGTGATTGCCATAATGGGCTCTTGTGTGTTGGGATGTTTGAGGACGGCAAAGGATAGAACAGGGTTCCAGTCTTTTCATTCACAGGGTCACTATTAGTTGTACTTGACTTGACAGCACCTAACAACAACAACATGGCACCTAACAACAAGAACATGCTAGACAAAGCTTAGTCGTAAATTTTTCTTTAGTTTATTAAACATTTAGGTGTCTCTAATTCCAGACAGAAATAGTAAACAGTTAAAAATGAGACTTTAAATGATTTTGTTCTTGTTGTGTACCATAGAGTTGGAATCAAGCCATAGCTGAACCTCCCATGGCTTTTCCAAGGCAGTTAATCATGTGGGAGGAGAATGCCCATCATTCTCCTGAGGAGCAGCTGGTTGCCTCAAACAACTTGCCTTTGGGGTTGCAGCACAGTTTCTTACTACTGGGCCATCAGAGCTTCCTTAAATTACTTTAACCATAATTCAATTGATAAATATTAATAAAATTGATTATTTTTTGTAATAGGATTTTCAATTGAAGCCATACATTTTACTTACTTTAAAAATAACTTTCGAATAAGACACCAGCTGCTCCTTGAGAGAAGGATGGTCTTGGAGCACAGTCACGGTTGGCAAGAAAACAAGTAGTTCTGTCTTAGAGAGGGTGAAACCAAGTTTCTCTTCGAGGCTATGATTTTGAAGCTCCATCTCACATACTTTGGGCATGTGGCCAGAAGAGACACATCCTTGGAGAAGTACAACATGCTTGGGAGGGTGGAGGGACAGCACAGGAGAGGAAGACCCTGGATGAGATGAATTGATACAGTATCTAGGGCAATGGGGGTTGGTGTGTCTGCATTAGTGAGACAGGCTCAGGACAGAGCAAAGTTCAGAGCTGCTTTACGTAGAGTTGTTATGGGTTGCAGGCAACTCGATGGCCCATAACAACACTAATAACAATATATTTTGTGTTTTATTTTTTCAGGTTTTGAGACCTTTTTAAATTTCAATCTAGTTTTGACTAGCAATAAAAATTGAAAACAGTATCCATTATGATTTTTTACTTATAAAATTACCTATATTAAGAAGATGCTGGAAATTTAAGCCCAGTGTAAAATTTTTAGGAGGAAAAGGGGCTCAATCAAGAAAATAAGTTTTCACATAGATAATTTTTATTTAAACAAACTATTAGACTGATTATCATTTTAATACAAATTATTTTATTGTTTAAATTCAAACTAATAGCCTATTAATATTGGACTCATATTTTTTGTAATATTTTCTCAGATTATTAGAGCACAGAGTTGTTCATTTGCTTCATTTCCATAACCAAAGGTGTTAAGCTATTTCAAAGAATTCTATCCCATTTAACTAAATGAATTGAGAACAAATTAACATTTAGTTTCCTAAAATTTAATCTAATCTCAAAAATATGTATCTTCTTTTAAGGTTCCTTAGTTGAATTCTTAGACACTAACACTCATTTCCCTGTTTGTCATGTCTTCTTAGTTACTAGTTCCTTCTCTCTTTTGAAAAAAAAATATTTTATATCACACCAATATCAAAGACATATATAAGAGATTTTTGCTTGGCGCCTTTGAGCCAGCTTCAATTTATAGTATTCCATTGCATAACAAACTGAAATTCTATAGTGTTCAAGCTTGTCTTTCAATCACCTTATCAATCTCTAATCCAACACCTTCCATTCCTCCACTGACTCTTCACCTTTCTAAGCATTATATCTTTTCTCCAAGGACTGGCCTCTCCTAATAATATGTACAGATTATGTGAGATAAAGTTTCACTACCTTGCTCATAGGAGTACTCTGGTAATACTTCATTCAAAATAGTTTTGTTTTTGTCCATAAAATACAATACTCTCCATCAATGCCACAATTTGAAACCATCAATTGTTCTTTTGTATTCTTCATTCATTCTTTAACTTTCACAGGCATATGAAACAATTGAAAATGCCATTGCTTGAGTCAAGAATGTTCTAATCTTTGAAATAATGACTTTGTTTTCTTGTAATATTGGAAGTTATTTCACCAGTGTTATAAATAACAGCAGAGTTATCAGAACTCCCAGACAACAACAAACTAGGAAGAAGGAAAAACCATGCACTTCTGAAATAATGGACTCCTGAAAACTCTACTAATAGCATCAGATCATTGTTTAATACAGTGTTGGAAGATGAGCCCTTCAAGTTGGAAGGTACAACATGTGGCTGGGGAAGAAATGCCTCCTCAAAGTCTTACTGATTTTAGGTGCCATAGAGACCAGCAGGACTCTTAGCAACTCTATGAACAAAATATCTGAACCCTGCCTTGTCCTGTACCATCCTCTCATCTCCGAAATACTTGAGCCCCACTACTACTGTCACTGTGTCAATCTATCTTATAACGGATTTCCTCTTTTGCAATTTCTCCATCTTTCTAGCATGATATCATTCATACTTTGGACATGTTGCAAGGCATAATCAGTCCTTGGAGAGGGATGCTTGGGAGGGTGGAGGGAAAGTGCAGGAGAGGAAGACCCTCAATGAACTTGATAGATTCAGGGACTGGGGTAATGAGGATAGATGTGTCAGAGACAATAAGATTGGCGTGGAATAAAGCAGGGTTTAGGGATGTTGTGCATAGGGTCACTATGAGTCACAGGTGGCTCCCCGTCATATAACAGCAACCACCACAGTGGCATATGCTGGTGACCTAGTGGCAAGAAGCTGTGCTGAAATACTGCTAGATTCCACCAGCTGATTCGTGGTGAAAGGGTAGCCAATCTCCTCCTATGAGAATAAATATTTCTGAAAACCAATTGGAGGTTCAGCTATGTGTTGGTTGCTACTCAAGGGTACACAATTACAACAATATATATTTAAGGATCACTGGTGGCCTCGTGGTAAGAATCCGCTCTGCAATCTAAAAGGCATGCGGTAAGAATCCATTCAAGTCTGTCAGGCAGCCAGTAAAATGAATAATATCACTGTTTCTCTCTATCATGGCTGAAATTAGTGAATACCAGAAAAGATGTTTGTGTTTTATTGTCTGTGCAATGGCGTTTATCTGTGAAGATTTTGATAACCTGTGGACAACATTGAAAAGAAAAGGAATTTCATGTGCTCATGCAGAAACTTTGTACACATCACAAAACAGAAGTTCAAACATAAGAGGATACTGTACTGTTTAAATTCAAGAAAAGTATATATCAGAGATGTATCATTTCATGATATCCACTTTAAACTGTATGATGAGCAAATGACTCAAAATTCTGGACTAAATGAACTTAATGAGGCATTAGAATTGAAGAGAGATTTATTGGAAATCCTGGAAATGCACGTGATAGAGGCTTAGTTTCTGAAAGTAAAAACTTGAAGCCTTTATTGATGGAGATAAAGTTCCTGTTAAAATTCAGCATTTTAAAATAACAACCCGGAAATCCTCACAAATGAACCATTTTGCAGCGTCAAGATAAATGGAGCAAACATTGAAATTGTCAAGTACTTCTTCTACTTGAGTCGTATTCATAAAATCAAAGTGTGTTACTTTGGGGTAATTTACTGCAAATGCATTTCAAAGGGTTAAAAAACAACGATATCACATTAAGGACTAAGGTGTATCTCATCCAACTCAAGCATTACTCATTGCCTTCAAGTCAAATTGGATTTATAACCAACCCTCCAGTGGATTTGCAGAGGCTGAAAATCTCCCAGGAAATTTTGTATCTTTCCCTCCCGAAGCCAATCTTGAATTTGAACCACCAGAGAGGCATCACCGTGCAAAACTTAAAGAGTAACTCTTTACAGACTATGCCAGTACAACTCCACCTACCTGAACCAAGTCACTATATTTGATCAGAAGAGGAGGTGACACATTTTATGTCATTCCCAGAGATTTGTCCATTTCAAAATACCAGTCTATTTTACTCACTAATGTCTATGATGTTGACTTTTAGGGTTTAATTTCCTTTTATCATACCTTTCAATTGTCATACTTTTAACAGTCTCTTGGTCTAGGTACAGGTTTTGCATGAACAGAGTTAAATGTTCTGGGATTCCCATTCTTCTCAATATCAACCAAAATTTGTCATGATTTACACAGCTAAATGCCTTTGCATGCCATAAAAGCATAAGTAGACATTTTCCTGGTATTCTTTACTTTCAGTCAGGATCCATCAGACAGACATCAGCAATGATGATCAGTAGCGGTACTTGCATGTGCTTTAATGGTTTCATTCAACAATTTCCACATTTTGTTGGATAACCTTTCTTGGGAAAGGGAAAAATATGGATCTCTCTCAGTCAACCATCCAGACAACTATCCTCTAGATTTCCTGGCATTGATTGGTGAGCACATCCTGAGGTTGTAGCTCATGTGATTGATAGTCTCTGAAAACCCACTGTAGCAGGTCAGCTATGAGTTGGCTTCAACTAAACAGCAATGAGAAACACCGAAACAGGTAAAAACGGAGAAGGCAAGAAAAGAGAGGAAGTTATTAATAAACACTTGTTGCTGGTTTTCCCCATTTTGAGACATGTCATATAGTCAAAGACGGTTTATTCGTGGTTGGAAGTGTAATTTATTCTGCAATTTTAAGATTGATTCTACTTTAATGAGGGAGGTCTGGGGGCTTGGAGGCAAGAATTTGTATTCCCAACCCAAAATTATGTGGTTCAAATTCGCCAAATGCTCTGCTGGGTATGATGGGAAATCTTCTGCAATGTTATTTACAGTCTCAGAAAACCCTCTAGAGAGTGAGTTAGGAGTGAATTCCAACTGAATGTTAAACAACAACAACTCCTTTGAGGAAACTTCTCCAATGATTTGTTTTTTCACAGATGTGGTCAATCTGATTCCTGTGCAATCCATCAGATGTCCATGTGTAGAAATGCCTTTTGTGTTTTTTAATAAAAAGATATTTGCAATGCATAAATCATTGAAAGTAAAAAAAAAGTATTTGATATCCCTTTCATTTCTGTTATCAAAACTATAATTTCTGACTACCATTTCTTCCTCATTGTCTAAAACTTTGCAATATGGGCACTAATAAAAATTAATACATTTTGATTGTATGTTAGATGAAATTTGGACTCATTAGTTGGTTGCTGCTGTTGTTAGGTACTGTCAAGTCAAGTACGAGCCTATAAACAACAGATTTGAATAGTTTCTTATCCAATTACACTGAAGAATGCTGAACAGTAAACTCATTTGAGATTTATAGTTTCAGAAATATCATACATGGTTATTATGGGTAGGAATTCATTCAAGAACACTGCAATTTTTTTTATTAATTTTACTGAAAGTTTACAGAGACTTAGCGTTTCCAGTCATTCATTGTTGCACTTTTCTCCCCACCCACCACCTCCTCCCAAATCACTCTTCCCCTTGAAAAGAAAAAGAAAAACTCTTTCCACTCCACTATGCAGCCTTCACTTTGGACTTCTATAATGACAAGAATACCCATTCCTATATCCCTTTTAAACAGTTCTCTCCTTCCTCTGTTTCAATTCAATATAAATCATTCCTCCACTCGTTTTCTGTCCTCCCTCAACCCTGATGTCAGTCCCATTTTATAACAGTGGCCTAGTGGAATATTTGTCCTTTTGTGACTGAGCTATTTCACTCAGTGTAAGGTTCTTCAGGGTCACCCGTTTTGGATAATACTTCATGGGTTCCTTGGTTGTCAATGATTCATAGTATTCCATTGTGTGAATATACCAGAGCTGCTCTATCCATTCGTTTGTTGGTGGACATTTAGGTTGTTTCTAGCTCTTTGCTATTGTGAACCAAGTCACAATAATCATGGACAGTGCATTTATTTTTTTTAAAAAAACTACTTTGATTACTTAGTTTTGGTTTATTGTTGTTACATCATTTCTAGTTGGAACCAACTCATTGTTGACAATACAGTGCATTTTTAAATGCTGTAAATCACATGGAAGGAAATTGCCATCTTTTTCCTGTGAATCAGGTGTAGAACTGAACTGTCTTTGTTGTTGGCAGTGCAACTCCTTAATATTAGGCTACCAGAACTCCCTATATTTGGGTCAGTTTGTTTTATTCTGTTAATTAACCATCAATGATTATAATAATCACCATTCAGATTTTTTTAAGAAAATAATCATAAATAGACCTTTAAGTGTCATGCTTCAATTATCTGTTTCATTCTGAAATTTTTCTCTATAATAGAATGCTATTGCTGCAAATGATTTAGATTATATAAATACGTAAGTAAGGTCAGTTTAAACTTAAAACATGTTAACATATCATTTAAGATCAATCTAGAATTACTAAACAAATATAAATTCTCTCAAAATTATTCACATTTTGTGAGAATTTCTTTGAGAAAGTAATTTATGAAATATATTTTAAACTTTCACTGAAATCATGACATTTCTTTAGAAAACAGAAGTTAACAAAGTGACTTGGATTTCCATTTGTTTATTATTGCACATTTCCCACTACTCTCCCTTCAGTTCCCTTTCTCTTTTAAAGATTCATTCATTGTTGTACAATGTTCAAACCTAGTGACTCACCTGACAGCTTACATGTCATGATATTCTGAAAGAAAAGTTCTGTTAGTAACTCTATAGAGAAATGTCTGACTATGGGGAATGAGAAAGACAAAACTTAAAAAGAAAGCCACAGAATGGGAAAAAAAAATTTGGTAATAACATATCTGAGAATGGGCTTATATCTAGAATTTATATACTACCCCAGCACCTCAACAAGATAAAGGTAAACAACTCAATTGCAAAATTGGCACAGAATTTGAACAGACACTTCACCAAAGAGATTTAGATGGTGAACAAACATGTGAAGAAATCTTCAAAATCCCTACATCTAAGAGAGATGCAAATCAAAACAACTATGAGATGTCATTCCACTCCAGTAACAAAAGTCAAGTACAACAGAGATGCAAACAACAAATGCTGATGAGGTTGTGGAGAACTGGAACCCTTATTCACTGTTGGTGGGAATGTAAAATGTTGCAAGCACTATGGAAGGCAGAATGGCACTTTCTCAGAAAGTTAGAAATAGAAACACAATTTGACCCAGCAATTGCACTACTGGGAATATACCCTGAAGAAACCAAAACTCACACCCAGACAGATACACGCACAACCATATTTATTGCTGTGTTGTTCACAATAGCAAAGAGATGGAAGCAACCCAAGTACCCATCAACAAATGAATGGATAGAGAAGCTGTGATATAATCAAACAATAAACACTTCGCAGCAATGAAAAATAAAGAACTCCAAAAATATTATACCAAATGGGTAAACCTGGAGGACATTACACTTAGTGAAATACCTCAGTCATAAAAAGACAAATATTGCACAATGCCACTGTTATAAAACAGGACTAGCATGCGACTTGGGGGGAAAATAACAAAGGAGGGGATAAATAATGAACACTCCATTGAAACAGATGAGTGAAAGAACTCTTTAAAAGGAATATGTGATTAAGTCATATTTACATGACAACAATTCAAAATAAGAGGTGCATAGCAAAATGGACTAGATTGAGGGGAGGGAGGAAATTGTACACCAATGAATAAATCTTTAAAAGAGAAAAGGAACTGAAGGGGGGTAGGGAAAATTGTGCAATAATGAATGAATGGAAATCCAAGTTTTCGGTAAACTTTCATTAAAATTACAATTAGAAAAATTATTAAAAAGCCCAACGTAGATCAATTTTTCTATCTTCTGGAGTATTTTTTGCCACATAAAACTCAGTTCCCATTCTTCCATATGAAGACATCTAGCTGAAAAGGAAAGAGAATTAATGATGGAAGAGATAAACTTGAAATGATACAGTTAATTAGAAGCTATGTCTCCTATGGCTATATATTATACCTAGGAGAGCCCGAGCTTAAAGGTTATACTACTAATTCTCTGCTCAAATGGTACTTTTATTACTCATTAAATATCACTCTCTGTGTTATTATTTTTAGCCTTGACTTAGAAATTGTGGACGTGAGACAATAAAAGAGCTAAAACCCTAAATCAGGTAATAGGTAAAAAGTTACAGCTAATTGTTTTTTATAAATTGCTTATCTGTCAAACTCATAAAAAATAGGAATCTATATATTTATGTAGAAATAAATTATAAATATACGCTTTCTAAAATTATAAAAGTGGATAATACCAGTTCTTCTATTTGTCTTCTGTCTAATATTTTTGTTTTTAGGATCAGAGAGATATTGCTATAGGAGGCAAATAGCTTAATAAATAAATCTGTTGGTAGTCTTCCATGCATACCATTGGACAACTTATAGTATAGAAGAAAGTGCTTTTTTTGTGGATGGTTAGTGTTATATAGTGTGAAGAAAAAGGAATATCCTTGTTCACTATGAGACATAATGGACAGTATGGCACATAACAATATCGTACTTATTAAATTCTTTCCATTTTTAAATATAATTTTTTTATATAAGAGATAAAACTAATAGCAGCTGTCCATGATTCAGATTGGCCAGCTGCTGCACAGGAGAAGGCCTCTGAAAACCCACTGGAGAATCAGCTGTGAGTTGGTTCCAATTCAAGGGCACAAAACAACATTAAATTGACATTTAAATGATACAGTCAAATACACATTTGATTAAAGTATTATAGAAGTCTAGAATTAGATTATAAATAGAAATATACTGAAGAAGTGAAATTTCTGAATTTGTCAAGACATGTTTTCTTATACGTTCATTAGTGTAATTATTAATTTTAGAAAATTTAACTTGCTTATTGATCTATTTTTAACTTTCAATTTTGCCTTAGTTAAATTGGAGCTATGCTACACAATCTATCTTGATTTGTCAGAGAATCAATAGCAAGTCATTACAATTATATTCTGCAGGTTAACAAACATTCTCCCATCAATGACATGTAATTATTATAAATTAATTAGTATGAATTAAACATCTGCTTTTAAAATGAAGTTTGAATATGAAAATGATGTTTTATATCTTCTGCATCAGATGTGATTGACTTGTTTATGGATCATTTCTTACATTTATTAATGCAATTAAGCAAATTTACACACAAATGAATATGCTTTCCTAATGCAGAAAATTGTAGGACAATTTATTTAGCCTTTTTTTTTAAAAAAAAAAAAACTAACTAAATCTTAACTGAGTCAGTAAATATTGTCTACATGTAGAAGTCTGGAAAGAAAGTTCAATCTGCTTTAACAGTATAAAAAAAACTACTGAAAATGCTATTGGGCAAAGCTTTATTTTGACACAAATAAGGATCTCTGTGAGTCAGAAAAGGCTAAAAGATGCATAGATTTACAATTTTTACCCTATATTATGATTCAAGAAATTGGGATATATGAATCATATTATACTTTTATAGTACAGGCATTAACATGGACAAATTACAATAATAACGACTTTCACTTTTTTTTATTTATTTTTATTTTTATTTTTTTTACAGAGGTTTTGGATTTCCATTCATTCATTGCCGCAATTTTCTCCCTTCCCACCCCTCCCCACCAGCTCGCTTCCCCCTAGAAAGAGAAAAAAAAAGAAAAAAAAAATTCCTTCATTAGTATACAATTCCCACGTCCCTTCCCCCCACCCCCCACCCCGAGTACATTTCCCTATGCAACCTTAATTCTGGATTCCTGTGCTAACCATAATACTCAATCACTTATTTTTATAAATGCCAACACACCACTGTTTACATGACTGCATGAGGAGTGTTAAAAATAAGTGTGGGCACTCTGGTGGCCTAGTGGCAAGAAGCTGCATTGCAATCCCCAAGGCATTCAAATGCAGCTGATGTTTTGCTGGAGAAGGAGGGCCAACCTCCTCCTGTGCCTGTTGGATCTCATCCAATGGTACACAACAAGAATATAAATAAATAAATAAATAAATGCAACGTATTTAAAAAAAAACACGAAACAAAATACGTTATCTTTTTAAAAAATAATGTAAACATTCCTTAGCAAACCTAAAAAAAGAGATTAATATTGTTAATGGCCTCAGCTTTCTTGGCTCCACAATCAACACTCTTGTTACCAGCACGAAGGAAATCAAAAGGTGAATTGTGCTGGGGAAATCTGCTGTTTCAGATATCTCCAGAGTAATGAAGAACAATTATGTCAGTCTAGAGACTAAGGTGCACCTGATTCAGGCCATAGTCTTTGCAATTACTTGCCCTGCATCAGAGAGCTGGACAATGAATGACTAAGAATGATAGCAGTTCATGGTATATTTAATACCAGAATCACAACTTAAAGACAGCAATAATTCTTCTATAGATCTGTCCTGGAAATGGTAAAACTAGGCTGCTTCTTGGAGGCAAGGATTTTGAAGCTTCCTCTGACTTACTTTGGGCATGCTGCCAGGAGGGACTAGTCCTTGGATAATGAATGGCATTGTGTTTGAAAGGGACAGCGCAGGAGCGGAAGACACTGTGTGAGATGGATTATGTCAGTGACTGGGGCATGTGTGGGATAGATGTTCGCAGACAATGAAATTAGTTCAAGATAGACCAAGGTTCAGAGCTGTTGTACATAGAATTGCTGAGTCCCAAGTGACTTGATGACATATAGCGACAAACAACAACATGACTTCATTACTACTTTGAATATGGTGGTGGGTCTAAGGTACAGCACAAGAGCATGAGTTCGCACATAACTGGAGCTCTAGCCAGCTTCAGCCAGCTTTTAACCATGAGCTACATGAAGGTGGACCAGGCCATGTGCCACGGTTTGCAGCATAGGTCTCCCTTGGGAAGCGGGTAAGGATAGTAGGTTCTGCCATTAACCTACACTCTGTGAGTGCCGCTGATGATTCCCCTGCTTTTCCTGAGTTGGACTACTTCAACAGTCCTTGTCTGTCAGCCAATAAACTCTAGGTGTGATTTAAAATAATAAAATAACAAAAAGTACTAAGAATAATGGCTTAGTCAAATTGACATATTATTTAACCAATATAATCAATAGTACTAGAGTGTAAACTTCTACATCCTTGCTATATCCCTGTAAATGTGAAATGTCAGACAATGAAATCATTCCCATTTGGTGTGTAGATATACAATGCATGCTTAAAGTGTGTATAATAGACATATTGTGATGATTAAGGTTATAACTTCTCAGTGTGATCAACTATGAAACTTCATAGTTTGTCAATTACATTGGGGTCACTTCTTCCATGGAAAAAGCAGTCTTTCTCTCTCTCTCTCTCTCTCTCTCTCTTTCTTTCTTTTTTTTTAAAATAGCTAGTCTAGATACATGCTTGGATTACCTGTATGAAGTACTTCTATTGATACTATCTGCTATGAATTTGCAGAGTTCGTTATCTTCCATCTTGATGACTCATATATTATTGTTTTGATTCAAGTATCTTAAATTGACAACGTATTAACAATGGTAAAGTGCTGTTGTTGTTTCTGTTGGATACCATCAAGTAAAGTAAAATAAAGAAAAGTAAAGTAAGACCCATAGTGACCCTCAGAACAACATTTCTGAACCCTCTCCTTTCCTGTGTCATCACCACAATCTCTGACATTAGCCATTGTGCCAATACATCTCGTTAAGGGTTTTTCTTTTTTTTTGTTGACCTCTTTTTCTTCTTCACCTTTCTAAGCAAAATTTCTTTCTCCAAGAAATAGTCTTTCCAAACAACATGACAAAAGTATGTGAAACTCAGCTTTACCAACTTTGTCTCCTCTGGCTTAAACATTTCCAAGACATAGTTCCCTGTCAGTTTGCTGTACTGAAGTAGCCTCTGGGTGATGTGACTATGATCAAGAAGTTCTCTGATCATACTATGTTCTCCATCATGCTAAAGCAGATAGCTTGATGAACTAATGGAAAAGGCTCATAAAGATGCCATTCTGATGTCAGATAGGTGATGATAATTTGCATCATTGAACGAGGACCTCCAACAGGCTTTATATACTTTAACTCAACATCCAGTATATGTATTTGTCTCTCCAGTATCATGAATTCAGGAATTAAGGGGTAGAAATGGGAATAGTACCATCAAGCATAGCTCCTAGTCATATTCTCATAAAATACTTGCTTCGTGTTACTGCAGTTCTTTCCTTGTGAATTTAGAATATATAAGTTAAGAGTTCTACCCTGCCAATTTATATTGTTCATACCTCTTAGTGAAGGCAAATGAAAGAATTGCTGTGTCATCTGGTATCATAGGTCCTGATTATTAAGGAGAAATATGATTGTTCTCTGTGATGAAGGTAAAGGAAAGTGTACTTGAAATATAAGATTCCTGATGTCATCTCTTAGTACTAAAATACCTTGTGATTAAAATAAACTAAAATGTGCAGAAATCAGTTCTTACACAGGTACTACTGGCCCAAATGCTTCAAGAAAATTTTGGTTTCTCTCACAAGGAAAATAACTTTATCTAGCTGACATTATTGTTGAAGAAAGGAGTTGCAAGATGGATAGTGGAATTGGGTAATACGTAATGGTACAGAAGATTCTCAAGCAAAAAGTTAGCAGTTTGAATCTTCTATCCAGTAAAGCTTTAGCCATCGAAACCAGTGGAGAACTGTTATGAATCAGAATCAACCTGATGATAGTGGGTAAATATGATTTATAGACACATCAGTTGCAAAAGTTCAGACAGGAATTATTATGAAAATTCCTTTGCTATATGTTTACATGAAATATTTTGGCTTTTTACGCTTACAAAACATAAGATATAAACAAGGGTATTATATTTCTTTAGTTAAATATAATAAATCATTCATTGTACAAAATTCTGTCATACACACATCAGCCTGATTTCAGTCACGAATGCCATATTTTCTGGTTACTGGTACTCTTTTGATTCCTTCTTTCCAGTCAGCAACTATTATTAATGAACCTTGATTATCTGTTTGACCAATTTCAGATTGAAATTTTGTTTTGAAATCCTCAATTTCTTCATCATTGACTCTAGAGATTGGATTATGTATTTTAATAGTAGTGATATTAAACAGATCTTATTTAAATGTGTTTTGATAGCATCCTATCACTCACAGATCTATACTTCAGGATAGATCTTGAAATATTCTTTATGACTCTGAATGCACCATTATTATTGAATTTGTGATTCTTGGCATAATATATCATATAATTGTCTAATTAAAAATGGCCAGTATCAGTCAATCTCAATTCACTAATGCCTAAAATGTCTATCTCTATGCTTTCAATTTCATTTTTGACAACTTCTCATTTGCATACCTCCACACTTTATGCATTCTATGTTCCAATTATTAATGGATATTTGCAGCTATTTCTATTTTGGGGGCTTCCCAACCTATGAGCTCATACACTAGCATTATATACAACAATGTTCTTCTGTTGTTCATAGAGTTTTAAAAGGTCTGTTATTTCAGAACTAGTAGGCTAGTTCTTTGTAAAAAGAGCAAGGACCTCATGTAGATGACCAAATTTGACCTTTACAATTTCACAGGGGGACACTGTCCTCCCTTACAGCATCATTAGCACAAAATCAATTTCCATGAGGTCAGACAAGTTCTTTACACTCCTATACCTCTTACTACCCACATCAGCTTCAATTAAACTGCTTTCTGCGTTCAAAATCCTATGTGATATCTAGCCAACCACAAAGAACAATATTGGATAAGTCAAAAGTTATAATACAGATTAATAACGGAACATAGTCAAGGCAACCTCCAAAACGCACACACAGGCACCTCAGTGTCAAATCTCATGGCTCTAACTGTTCTCAAGTTCTCAGTCGTGTCAAAATTGGCTCTCTATCCATTTGTCCTACAAAGTTATCAGTTCTGCCAATATTGGCTCTTAACCCAATTGTCGAACAAAGTTCTCAGTCCTAGCAATATTTGCTTACCCTCCCTCCAAAGTCCAATCTCAAGTCAATTCTCCAGTTCAAGCGTGGCTTCTGTCACCATTGTGAAGTATTTCCTACATTTTCCTATCTCCCCTTCACTGGGATGGGGAAGGTTTATTTCCTCTTTTCTAGTGGGGAAGGATTCTATCTCTGCAACTGGAGTTGTTCATTTTTTTTTTTTTTTTGGCAAGACTAGTCCATCCTCTTGTATATTGTTGAAACTTGCCAATTCCCTTGTTCAATTGTAGACAGCCAATCTCTGTGGATAGGCCAACAAGCCATCTTCACATAACTTCATTCATCCATATAGCAAAGTCATGCTAGAAAAGCCATATTGAAAGACAAACTCTGTATCCTGCTTCTTAGCCTGTCTTATCATGGAAGCATGAGTCACCCTGCTGTCATTTAAAATACTAGTGGTATAATTTCCACCACGACAGCAGCATGCAAATCACCACAGTACAGAGAAATGACAAGATCTGAGCTCATAATTTGTTGTTGTTGTTAGGTGTTGTTAACTTAGGTATGACTGATAGAGATGGCCCTAAGAACAAAGAATCTGAACGCAGTCTGACTCATCACCTCTGGGATACTATGTCCCATTGTTGTAGTTATAATCTATCTCATTGAAGATCTTCCTCTTTTTCCTGACCCTTCACCTTTACAAGCAGAATATCCTTTTCTAAGGACCAGCTGCTCCTAACAAAATGCCAAAAATATGTGAGAAAAAACTTTACCATCTTTGTCTCCGTAAAGCACAGTTGCACTTTGTCTAAGACGTATCTGCTCTTTTGGCAGTCCATAGGAGATTCAGTGTCCTTCTGCAGCACCACAACTCAAATATATCAATTCTTCTTCTGTCATCTATTGTCACTGTCCAACTTTCAGGTGCATAAAAGCAAACTATAAATCAAGCATACATTTAAATACAAAAAACCCAAATATTTCTTGTAAGATTTATATATTGCAATAACAAAAACACTGACATTTCAATCCAAACCTATACTTTAGGATCATTTTGATCTATATTATTAAATATTTTATAGTTTCACTTACTATAAATATTGAAATTTTACATAATTTATTTCAAGTTTAAATTGGTTGCACAATGAGAATTTTAGTGTATTAATTGCATATCAAATTAAATTTATTGTTTCCTATATACTGAGTCATTGTATCAAAGGAATTGGCAGACACAGAAGAATTTAATGAAACAACATATGAGCTAGAGCCTATGGTGATGAAGGAAGAAGTTCAAGCTGCTTTCAAGGAGATAGCAAAGAATAAGGCCCCAGGAATAGACGGTTTACCAATTGACATGTTTCAGCTAACAGATGCTGCCCTGGATGTGCTCACCAAGTTGTGTCAAGAAATCTGGAGAACAACCACTTGGCCAACTGACTGGAAGAGATCTACATTTGTTCCCATTCCAAATAAAGGTGACCCTGTTGAAAACTATAGAACAATATATATTCATCGATTTCACGTGCAAGCAAGATTCTGCTGAAGATTATCCAAAAACAACTGGAACAACACATCAGCAGAGAACTGCCAGAAGTCCAGGCTGGGTTTAGAAGGGTCTTGGTACTAGGGATATTGTAGCTAATGTTAGATGGATCTTGGCTGAAAGCAGGGAGTACCAGAGGAATGTCTATCTGTGCTTCATTGATTATGCAAAGGCATTTGACTATGTGGATCATAACAAACTGTGGCTGACTCTGAGAAGAATGGGAATACCAGAACACATGATCGTGCTAATGTGAAACTTTTACTTGAACATAGAGGCAGTCGTCAGAACAAAGCAAGGAAACACTGCATAGTTCAAAATTGGGAAGGGCATATGCCAGGGATGTGTCCTGTCTCCATACCTTTTCAACCTGTATGCAGAATGGATCATCCGGGAGGCTGGGCTCTATGAGGAAAAAAATCGGGCATAAGGATTGGTGGAAGATCTATCAACAATCTGCATTATGCAGATGACATAATCCTGCTTGCTGAAACTGAGGAGGACCTGAAGCGCTTGCTGCTGAAGGTCAGGGATTGTAGGCTTCAATATGGATTGAGGCTCAATGTAAAGAAGACAAGATTCTCACCACTGGACCAACTGGCAGCATCAGGATGGAGGGTGAAGAGATTGAGATTGTTCACAGCTTTAGTCTGCTTGGCTACACAATCAACACTCTTGGCAGCAGCCCCCAGGAAATTAAACGGTGTATTGGGACAGGAAAGTCTGCTGTTAGGGACCTCTCTAAGGTATTGAAGAGCAACGATGTGTCTCTGGAGACTAAGGTGCATCTGGTACAGGCCATGGTCTTTGCAATCACCTGTTATGCGTCAGAAAGCTGGACAATGACCAGGGAGGATAGAAGGAGAATTGATTCTTTTGAGCTTTTGGAGAAGAGTGTTGAGGGTACGATGGACTGCTAAGAAAACAAACAGATTCATCCTGGAGAGGATTAAACCGGGCTGCTCTTTGGAGGCAAGGATTCTGAGGCTTCGTCTGACATACTTTGGATATGTTGTAAGGAGAGACCAGTTCTTGGAGAAGGACATCATGCCTGGGAGGGTGGAGGGCAGGCACAGGAGGGAAAGGCACTCTGGGAGTTGGATTGATTCAGTGACTGGGGTAATCGGGATGAGTGTGTCGGAGACAATGAAATTGGCACAGGACAGAGCAGAGTTTAGAGCTGTTGTACATAGGGTCGCTATGAGTTGCAAGCATCTCCATGGCACATAACAACAACAACATATTGAAAAATTAGTTACAACTTGTTTAAAGTAATATTGTTGCTACCTCCTATACCATGGAGTCAGAAATTATGTTACTTACGCTCCAGTGAGTTTTCTGCACAAGTAATTGCAATTGAGCAGATTGCCTATCCTTCTCTCTCCGAGCAGTTTGTGGCTTCAAAACGTACCTTTTGGATTACAGCCCAACTTTTTGCCTCTAGGCCGCCAGAGCATATATTATACATTTTCTATTATATTTCCCCATAAGAACTTTTTTTCTTTTTAATTATAGCACCAGATCTTTCTTCTGAAGTACCTCTGGCTGCTTTCAGCTACCAACCTTTTCTTTACTAGTTGACCTTTTTAGCCCAGAACTACTGTTTATAGTTTAAACTTAGGAAGGGGTCTGGGGGAAAGAATGATGAAATGATTATAGGATTATGACAGGATAGAGGAATTCCAAACCAGAGATAAAACATTGTGTAGTTTGAAAAAGCACATTTCCCAACACAGCCACTGTGTTAAAGGAACCATGATGTTATGCAGTATTTGTCCTTTTGTGATTGTGATATGTCACTCAGCACAATGTCCCCCAGGGTTAACCATGTTATGTAGTATTTTATGAGCTCCTGTGCTTTCAGTGCTGCTCAGTAGCTATTGAGTGAATATACCATACTTTTCCTATTTATTTTTTGATAGGCACTTCAGTTGCTTCCATCTCTTTGCTATTGTGAATAATACAGCAATAAACATGAGTGTGCATCAGTCTGTTTGGGTGGCAGCTGTGGAATTACAGGAGGGTTGGGGAAAACTAAAAATGAGATGATAATAAGTATTGCATTGGAAGAGATGAAGGAAAGAACTGTTTAAAGGACATAAATGATTAGGCATTGTTTGTATAACAACAGCCCAGAATAAGAGAGAGATGCATAGCAAAGTTGGAATGGGGAAAAGGGAGAAAAATATGCAATAATGAATAATTATTTAAAAAAATAAACTAGAGGGGTAGGGATGAAAATGTACAACAATGAATAAATGAAAATCCAACTTTTTATATAAACTTTTGTCAAAATCACAATTAAAAAGAAAGGATAAAGAAAGAAATACACAGAATCCATCTACTTATAAAGTAGTAGTCTGTACACGACCTGCTTGGAAATGTGGAGGGTCCAACAAGAAGAGGAAGACCTTCAATGAGATATATTGACAGCAGCAGTGACAACTAAATACGTAGAGATTGTGAAGGTGGTGCAGAGCTGGACAAGGTGTTTGGTCTGTTTTTCTCACGGTTGCTATGAGTGATATCTATAAGATATTTTATTCAGCAAGTTTTAATTTCCATATAGCCATATTTTATCCCATGAAAGTAGTAAATATTCGACATTTAACTGTGATTGTTACTGTGGCTGCTGTTAGGTGCACAAGAGTTGACCACGACTCATAGCAAACTTGTGAAAAACAGACTGGAACCTTGCTCAATAAGTTATCCTTATGATCTCCAAAGTAGAGTCCCTTTTTTGTAGTAATTGTGCCAATCTAATTTACTGAGGATCTTCCAGTCTTTCTATGACCGTCCACCTTTCCCAGCATGTTGTTTTTGTCCAAGTACTTTCCCCTCCAGACGACATGCGGAAAGTATGTGAGAGAAAATTTATTCAGCGTTAATTCTAAGGAGCATGCAGAATGTACATACTCAAAGAGAAATTTTTCTTTCGGGAGACCACGGGAGGGGGTATTTATTATTTTTCACCAACTATGCACTTCAAAGACTGTTCTTTTCCTTTGTTATTCTTATTCACTGCCCAACTTTTGAATGTGATCAAATAAAGGTGAAATAAAAGGCTCAGAATCGAAAGTCTAATTGTTAGCATTTTTCTTTGTGATCTAGGATTGATCATCAAGTCTGGGTTAAATTACTTTCTTTACTTAAATGTAGATTCAGATCTTCCTTCATTCTTGAGATATTTGTTGTCAATAGTAAAGTAAAAATGATTGAATGAACCATTAAAATTAATTAGATAATAATGATTTCCTGTAACAGTTTAGTATATCATGTACCTTTGGGTTTAAAAATCTTACTATGTCCTTAATTTAAGTGTTACAGACTCATTTACATAAGTTAGTAATACATATGATAGTTTTTTAATTAAAAATATAAAAAGAAGTAAAACAATGTCATTGTTTATGAACCTAAGTTTATATTCTTATATTTTTATATAATTAATATTTTGAATGCAATCTAAATTTTGAGTGGATAAGATTTCAGTAAACATGTTTACTTATTTTCTTTCAACTCTCACAGTTATTTACACATTACGGTGCAACTCCCCTCATTCTGAGTCTAGCTTCTTTGTTTAGATGTTTATGGACTTCACATTGTTCCTTGTTGTTTTTTGTAATGAGTCACTTCTGACTTTTGGCATCCTTCTGTATTACAAAGTAGCCTGTTCCATAAGGTTTCCTGGGCTTCTTTTATTATCATGGAAACAGAATCTAGAATTACCTCAATAACAATGGATTTGTTTTATTATTATTGTTTGTACATTTTTTATGATTTTGTATATTAAATTAATATTTGTATACTTGCTGCTATTGTTGTTTTTAGTGCTGTCGAGTTGTAGACGACTCTTAGCCACCTTACAAACAAAAAATCTGATCACTTGTATAACTTTCATCGTTTCTCCGTGATCACAGTTTCCAGAGGCAAGCTATTTCGCATATAGGTGGTACTCCTGCTTCTAAGCTTGTTTTAATCCGGAAGCTCCACCAAACACTCTCCACCATGGGTAACCATTAGCACATTTGACACAACAGTGTCACAGCATTTAGAATCACAGCAACCTCAAGTTATCTCTGTACATCAAATGGACAGACCAGTGTTATACCACTTAGAAGAATGTTTGACCAAAATAAACTTAAACCAGGCCTGAGTGTCACAGATTAAAATCACTCACCTTTGGCTTGGTAGCATCACTTTCTATCTCCTAGGCCAACAGCTTTTAACTTTCCTATCCTATTTCCAAGAAGGGTGATGAAAAAAAATGTGGAAATTATTCAATAATTTAAATAATATCACATGCAAGAAAAATATAACTGAATATAAAAAATAGCTGACAGAGAATATAAAGTATTGAAAGGAACTGCTAGTTCAAGCTAGTTTTAGAAGAGGCTATCACAACAGGAATATCATTGTTGATGTTTGATAGAATGTAGTTGAAGAAGAGAATACAGAGGAATATCTGCATTTTATTGACTATGGAAACACATTTTATTGTGTGAATCACATATAAATATGGTAACATTGAGAAGACTGGGAATCCCAGAACACTTTATTTTGCTCATACAAAATCTAACTCAACCAAGATGCTGTCGATGAAACAGAGCGTAGGAGCACTGCATGGTTTAAAATGAGGAAAGGTGTGTATCAGGGTTGTTTTCTTTCTCCAAACCTATTCAATATGCATGCTGAGCAGATAATTCCTGAAACCAGTCTCTATGAAGAAGAATGTGGCACAAGGATTGGAGAAAGACTGATCAACAACCTATGTTATGCAAGTGACACAACTTGTTTGCTGAAAGTGAGAAGAACCTGAATCCCTTGCTGTAGAAGATCAAAGACTGCTGCCTTCAATATGGATTACATCTCAACATAAGAAAACAAAAGTCTTTACCAATGGGCCAATAGACAAAATCATGATAGATGGAGAAATGATTGAAATTGACAATGATTTCATCTTACTTTAATCCACAATCAACACTCTTGGTATCAGCAATTAGGTGATCAGGAGACATATTGCTTTCAGCAAGGCTATCAGGGACTTTTCCATATGGAAAAGCAACTGATTTCCGTTTGAAGACAGGCATACCTGATTTGGGCCATATTTTTTTTCAATTATTTCCCATGTGTCTGACAGCTGAACAGTTGGTTAGGTTGACAATAAAAGAATTGATACCTTTGAGTTGTGGTGATGGAGAGGAGTATTAAATATACCATGAACTTCCAAAAGAACAAACAGATATGTCTTAGAAAAATGCAGAGTTATCCTGGCATCAAAGATGGTGAAGCTTCATCTCTCATACTTTGGCCATGTTGCTTCTAGGAGAAGCTAATCCTTGGAAAGGTATATAATCCTTGGAAAAGGATACCATGCTTGGAAAGATCAAGGGTCAATGAAAAAGGAGGGAAAAGGATAGCCCAAAGAGATGAGTTGACATGACTACCGCAGAAATGGGCGCAAGTGTGTCAGAGATAATGAAGAAGGCATAAGATGGGACAGTGTTGACATCAATTCATAGGGATGTTATGAATCATATTCAGTCCAAAGGCACCTAATAAATAATAACATTTATTTAGAATAATCATATTTTATTTATTGTTGTATATGTTCAGAAACATTGGTTTTGAAAATATTTTTCTTGTATACTGTATTATTCACGATAAAATATAAGGGACTAATAGTTTTTTCTGGTAAATAAAGTGAAATATGCAACTAGTAATACTTTCACTTTTCCCCAATATAGTTATTTTATTGAGATTTTAACGAATGTTTATAAAGAGCTTGGAATTCCATTCATTTTTTGGTTGCACATTTTCCTCCTTACCCCGCCCCCAGTTCGCTTTGTTGTTTGTTTTTTTTTTTCTTTAGTTCTTTAGTTGTTATACAGCCTCCACCCCCCCTTACTATGTAGCTCTTATTCTGGACTCTTGTAATGCCAATAATATCTAACCATATATTACTTTTATATAGTTTTCTTCCTCATCTGTTCCAGTGCTCCTCTTCTCTTAGTTTGTCCCCAACCCCTATGCCACTCCTGTTTTATAACA
Organism: Elephantulus edwardii; assembly: GCF_000299155.1. Lineage (NCBI taxonomy): Eukaryota > Metazoa > Chordata > Mammalia > Macroscelidea > Macroscelididae > Elephantulus > Elephantulus edwardii. Next base: position 17,995,919 of record NW_006399773.1, read on the forward strand.
GTGGCATTATGCACTATTTGTCCTTTGGTGACTGAAATATTTCACTCACCATAATGTTCTCTATGGTCACCCATTTTTAATACAATATTTCATAAGTTCTTTGTTTTCAGTCCTGTCTGTCTAATTGAAATATTCCATATTTAACTACTTCTTATTTTATGTAGGGAGAAGGATTGGTCATCCACTTCTGAAATAGCAGGCCTCTGAAAACCCTGTTACATTAAACTTTATTTACATATAGTAATATCTCTTTCAGGTATTACTTTTTCATATTCCTTAACAGTTTCGCTGTTCTTTTTCACAGAATCTTTACATATCTGCCTAAGCATGCATTATTTTGTATTTATATGCCATTAATTGTCTCTTATTTACAACTGTTATAAAAATTTTTATGTCCTTTGACAAGTCTTTAGACATTTTCTGTTCATTTATTTTACTTCTTAATTTTTCCTCTTTCTTTTGGCTTCTCAACACTTTAGTGCAGTAATCTAAGTCTCTTCTGACATCCATTTTTTTTCTTCCTTCTTCCTCTGTAATAATCTCATTCTGCCTTTACAGGTGATGTCTTCGATGTCATCCCATAACTCACCTGATCTCCAATCATTGGTGTTGAATGCCTCAGACCACATGGATATAATTTTTAAATTCAGTTTAAATTCAGGTGGGATAGACTCAAAGTAGGATTTTAATTCTTGTGAACTCAGTTTTCATTTTCTTCTGCTTCAGTTTCAGCTGGCATGTGATCTTCAATTCATATTGAAGACTACATTCCTAGACCTTCTGCAGCAAATGCTTCAGGTTCTGCAGTTTCAGCAAGCAAGGCAAGCAAGGTTTGTATCATCTGCATGACACATGTTGTTGATGTGTCTTTTTCCAATCTTGATGCCACATTTCTCCTCATAAAGTCTAGCCTCCTGAATGATATGTTCCACATGCAGCCTGAAAAGGTTTTGAAATAGGGCACATTCCTGGTGTACACTCTTCCCAATTTTGGACCATGCAGTGTTTCCTTGCATCCCTAACTCACTCCTTTGCTGGGTTTGAACCATGCACTATATCCTTGCTCTGTTCTAATGAGTCCTTCCTGGTCCAAGTATAGATTGCACATGAACACAATCAAGTGTTCTGGGATTTCCATTATTCTCAAGGTTAGCTACAATTTGTGGCTTCACACAAAAAAGAAACACAGCTAGCTATTCCAAAGGTACTCTTTGCTTTCAGCCAAGATGTATCTGACATTGGTGATAAGGTATCTACTGCCACAGCATCTACTAAACTTATCTTGTACTTCTGGTAGTTCTCTGTCAATGTAGTGTTCCAGTTATTTTTGGATAATCTTCAGCCGAATTTTGCTTGTGTGTGATATTAACGATATTGAGTGATAACTTTCACACTCTATCCAATTGTTTTATTTTGGGATAGAAATAAATATGGATCTCTTCCAGTCTGTTGGCCAAATATTTTTCCTCTAGATTTCTTGGCACAACCTGGTAAGTATGTCCAGGGCAGCATCTGTTTGATGAAATATGTCAGTTGGTATTCCATAACTCCACAGGACCTTATTTTTTTGCCAATTCTCTTGAAGCAGCTAGAAAGTTGTCCTTCAACACCAGTGTGTCTTGATAATATGCGTTTCAAGAAAAATTTTTTTGTGTGTGTGTTATCCAGTTCTTTTTGGTACAGTGACTGTATACTCTTTCCATCTTATTTTAATGCTTCATGAATTATTCAATATTTTGTCCATAGTTTCCTTAAGTATTACGACTCAAGGCTTGAATTTGTTCTTCAGTTCCTTCAGCTTAAGAAATTCTGAGTGTGTTCATTCGTTTTGTTTTTCTGATTCAAGTTCTTTGCCCATTTAATTATAGTACTTTGTTATGTCTAACTGGGCTGCACTTTGAAATCTTCTCTTCAGATCCTTAACTTCTTGCTTTGGTATTTGTATCTCTTTATATAATAGAATAAGTCATCTAAGCTTGATCTCAGTTTGTCTCTGATGAACTTTTATGAGAGTAAAGAGACCCCACATAAGCAAAGCACTTCTGAAAAACAAAAATGAAGTAGGAGGCATAACCCTACCTGACCTCAAAACCTACTACGCAGTGGTAGTGACCAAACAGCATGGCACTTGTTCAATTACAGGCACATAGACCAGAATAATAGAATTGAGAAAGCAAAAATGAACCCAGCTCTCTATGGTCAACTGATACTCAACAAGGAAATAAACCTATCAGAAGGAGAAATGACAACCTCTTTAAGAAGTAGTCCTGGCAAAGCTGGACTCTTACCTGCAGAAAGCTGAAACAAGATCCACATGTCACATCACAAAAAATCAAATCACAGTGGATCAGAGACCTGGTGGTAAAGCCCAGAGTCACTTGTGTTTTTTATAAAAAGTATTCCAATGAAGAAATAATGGATTGTACAAAATCATAAATATCTGTTAGTTTGAAATCTAGCATCCTAAAAGTAAACAAAAATGAAACAAAATTTATTGCAAGTATTAAATTCAGTAAAGCAGCAGTAATATGTTCAATGTAATTGTTTTCTTTTTCTATGAGGTCAAATTAATGAGTTTTTCAGATAGAGATAAATATGAGTTACACTATTTTAAAGTTCATGCATGGTAATTCTATCTGAGTCCAAGTTATAAAACAAATTCTACTATTTTATTTCTCTACTCTTTAGCATATAAAGTGATAATCACAGTGTATATTTATTAAGGAAACTCTCTCAGTCATTACCATCCAGTTTTAGTTGATTTAGCTTGCCCTCCATTGAATTTCTGAGGATGCAAATTTCATTGGAACATTTTGCTACCTTTCTCCAAGGTATGTATGATTCTGCTGAGTCCTAGCAATCAAATCACAAAAAGAGGAGATAATAAAACTCTAAAATATTTAAAAAAATATTAACTAATAGATAAGCTGTTTCAGTGAGTAATCACAATTACATAAGGTTTTGGTAACAGAATTAGGATATGGAAACGTTAGAGTCCATATTCCTAATACCAAATTTCAGAAGATCTGTTTAAGAACACTTTATTTTGGTTGTTTAAACAGTAACCCTATAGATTGTTAGTAGCAAAAATATCAGTCTTCAACTTTACCTTTTTATCAATGTTTTGTATATTAACTCCAGATCTTTAATAATA
>NW_006399773.1:18000332-18018413 GCF_000299155.1 Elephantulus edwardii
CCAGTTGTTAAAAGAGGGAAAAATTTAAGCAAAGGTATAACAAATAATTTTGAACATTATAATGTTTTAAGCTTAAGGCTAGAAATATTAACAATATGATCATTTCCAATCCAGAGATACATGTTCCAATGCAGTTCCTATTTTCTATAAATGGTTTTGGTAAGAATAACAAAAATTATGTTCTAATAAGGAAGATATCACATTAATAACTAAAATACATAAATTCTTTGCACCCTCCTCTTAACCAGCATCCAAGGATGCTCGGTTCTTACATTACAATTGATTTAATAAGAGGGATTTTTCTGTATGGTTAATTTTCAATTGTTAAAGATTGTACAAGTATTCCCTTTTATATTTTTAAGATTTCTTCTTTCATTTTTAATTTACTTAGGATGGTACAGTCTGGTTTTAGACTATATTTGTTTATAATAGAATTATACCTATTTTATTGTTGTAAGTATGAAGGTATTAAACTACTCATTATATTTCTTTATTTGTTTAGTTTAATTGTTATGGTTATTTTTATGCTATCTCCTCAGGTGGTACTTTGGCTATTTCCCTGATGTAATGCTGATTAGCCTTACCCTAATGAGTACTCTGCCAGATTCCCAATGGATGCCTATAAACAGTAGAACTTAGTTTAGCATTCAAGTCTAAATAATTGTTAATTTCTTTCTTAATTCCAGACATTACCAAGGGATCATTTAAATATAATTATTAAGTATCTAGTATTACAATCTTCTCAATTTTGCAAATACAGAAATTCACAAATTAAATTACATGCCATTTTGTTTAAGTCTTTACCATCTGTAATAATAAGACACTAGTGGTAAGAAGCTGTACTGAAATCCCAAAGTCACACAGTTCGAATCCACTAGTTGCTTTACAGGAGAAGTATGGACAATCTCCCCGTGTGCAATTAACTGCCTTAGAAAACTTGCAGGAGGTTCAGCGATAGGTTGCTGGTGACTTGATGGTATGTAGAAACAAACCTCAAGACATGATGTAGTTTTGAAATGTTCACATTTGATAATCTAAAGTCATCTATGTAATTTAAGTATAAAAGTGGATTCAGTTTCTGTAAAAGATAAATCATTCAGGCATTTGTTGCATGTTATCAAGCATAGGAATTACTGAATTTATTTACAAGTAAAAACTTCAAAGTCACTTGCAATACAAGTTGGTAAAATGAGGCACTGTTTCTCTTAAGTTGATTGCAATTCATAGCACCCTACATACTACAGGCACTGCCTTCTTCCCTGTCCTCATTATCTCTGAGGTGCTTAAAACCATGGTATAAGTCACAATGTCAATCTATGTCTTTGAGGGTCATCTTCTTTTTCAATGACACTTTCTACTTACCAAGTATTATGTCTTTCTCCAGAAACTGTATCTCTTGTTGTTGTTGCTGTTGTTGAATGCCTTCGAGTCAAGCACAACTCATATGGACCCTATGAACAAAAGGCCAGAAGCCCCTCTACAACTATCAACATTTATCAAAGTTCATAGAGTTTCCAAAGGCATATTATTTAGGAAGTGGATGCCTCTCCTGCTTCCAAACCTCTTAAAATCATGTCCAAATTATATGAGACAAAATCTCACCATCTTCACATCTAAAGAACATTCTGACTGAATTTCTTCACAGACCGATTAGATTTTCCACCCTTTTTTAGATGTCAATGACTTCTTCCATTTTCTCTGCCAACATCTACCTTTAAAACATCAATTCTACTATCATCCATACACTTTTTCCAACTTTACATGCTTATGTTATTCTTAGATGTCATTGACCCAGCAATAACTCACTGTGACTCTAAACTACAGATTGGGTTTTTGCTCTGTTATGCCCTATCTTTACACTTTGTGCTATGCTCAAGTACACTTGTCTGTCAGTTTACTATATTGTGGTGACCGGCATGTTGCCATGATGTTGGAATGTATACCACCAGTATTTCAAATGCTAGCAAAGTTATCCATATTGGTGGACAAGTTTCAACAAAGTTTCCAGACAAAGAAGCAGGATGAGCCAACCATTTCTGTAAATAACAGACCTTTGAAAGCACTTTGACTAATAGAACAGTGGAAATTCCATAGCTTGCTGCATTGATCCACAAATAAGAATCCTTGGCTAGGAAGTTTGCTAACCTGAAGGTCTGGTGTCTCTTGTTCTACCAGTTTCTTGGTGGGCAAAACATTGGCACTCTTATGTGATTTACAGCCTCAGGCAACATACTAGAGGGTCTGCTATGAGTTAGTTCCAACTACGTTGCAATGAGATTGAGCTTAGTTTGTGTTTTTGAAAGGGGAAAAATTTGTCTGTTTTAACTGGTTTAGCTTTTTATGTTTTGGAGTCTTTTGTTTTGTTTTTTGGTGTTCTCCCCCCCCCCATTAATTTAAAGAGCACAAAATCAAGAACCATCATACTAATAGAAAAAGAACAAGTCTAAGTCATGCTGAAGGGATTGGTAAAAAAGCAAGAATCCAGGTCTTGTTAGAATGTTGTTGTTGTTATGTGCCTTTGAGTCATTAGCCAGTCTCATTGACTCTGACACACCTACCCCCATTGCCCTAGTTACAGTATCAATCCATATAATACGTCTCAATTAATCATCTCATATATCAAATATTCTCATCTCATCTCTCCTGTGCTGTGTCTCCAACCTTCTGAGCATGAAATCCTTCTCCAAGAATCAGTTCCTCCTGGCCATATGCCCAAAGTATGTGAGATGAAGCTTCAAAATCCTAGCCTCCAAGAAAACTTGGTTTCAACTTCTCCAAGGCACACCTCTTTGTTTTCTTAACTGTCCATGGTATGTTTAAGACTCTTCTCCAGCATCAGAGCTCAAAGGCATCAATTCTTTTTATGTCTTCCTTAGTCATTGTTCAGCCCTCTAATGCATAGCAAGTAATTGCAAAGACCATGGACTGAATCAGGCACACCTTAGTCTCTAGACTGGCATCATTTCTTCTTAGTACTCTGGAAAGGTTTCTGACAGCAGATTTACCTAATGCAATTTGTCTTTTGATTTCCTGACTGCTGGTGCCAAGAGTGTTGATAGTAGAGCTGAACAAGCTGTAACTGGTAAAAACCTCAAACTTTTCTCCATGTATCATGATGCTGCGAATTAGTCAAGTGGTGAGCATCCTTGTCTTTTTGATGTTGAGTTTTAATCCATATTGATGACTACAGTACTTGACCTTCTGCAGCAAGCACTTTAGGTTCTCCTCAGTTTCTGCAAGAAAGGTGTGTCATCTCCATAACATAGAATGTTTATAAGTCTTCCTCCAATCCTAATAAAACCGAAAAATCCTCATAAAACCCAGTCTCCCAAATCATCTGTTCTGCATATAAAATGAAAAGTTATGGAGACAAGATACATTTCTGACACATATCCTATCATATTTTGAACCATGCACTGTTTCCCTGCTCTGTTCTAAGTACTGCTTCTTGATTCGAATATTAATAGTTTTCAAAAACCAAATGCAGTCCTGAACATACTTACTTGTCTATGATATTTAAAAACCAGCTATTTAGTAAACCAGCTGGAAAATATTTATATCTGTGTCTATTCCAGAAAAGGTTATGTAACAGAATATTGAAATTGTTTATCAATTTCACATACAAATGAAATATTTTATGATGATCATTAAAAAATGGCTCCAATAGTTCACTGGTGAGACATTTTAATAAATTAAGCTAGATGCACAAAGACCATGATACAAGTCATATAACTAATTATTTCAGACGGATATTGGTTGAAATATGAGAATAACAGAAAGATATTTGCTTGTATTTTATTTACTATGGAAAAACATTCCACTGTTTGCATCATAATATACTCTGGATAACATTGAAAATAATAGGAATTCCAGAGCATTCAACTGGACAAAAATCAATGTGCTGAGCAAATAATTAAATAATAAAAACAATATAAAAAGAAGCTAACATATCAGGACTAAAAAACCTTAGCAATCTGGGATATGAAGATGAAACAACCTTGCTTCTAGAAAAAGAAGTCTTGAAGCATTTCCTGAGGAAGCTCAAAGACTGTATCTTCATCATGGATTACATCTCAGTATCAAGAAAATAAAACTGGACGAATAGGTTGTATTAAGTTTAATAGAGAAAATACTGACTTTGTCAATGTTTTTATTTTACTCAGATTTAGAACCAACGGTCATAGAAGCAACTAGCAGCCATAAAGTGTTAAAGAATAAGGATGTCACTTGGGAATAGCCCAAGCACAGGAGAGGCTCCGCAGATTGTGAGAATAAAGCATGATTGAGTAGTTTTTGTTCTTTTATATATACTATGTTGCATCAGGATTGGAGGAAGATTCATCAACAGCCTATGTTATGCAGATGACACAGCCTTGCTTGCTGAAACAGAGGAGTACCTGAAGCACTTGCCTACAGAATGTCAAGAACTGCAGCCTTCAATATGGATTGAATCACAACATCAAGAAAACAAAAGCTCTCACCACTGGGCCAGTTGGCAGCATCATGATAGGTGGTGAAGATATTGAGATTGTTAACAGCTTTAGTTTGCTTGACTCCACAATCAACACCCTTGGAACCAGCAGCCAAGTTATTTTTCTTTTCTGTAATATGCCTTTCAAACTTTGATATTTTGCTTATTTTGGATGTGCACATATCAAAATTCCTTTAGTTAGATCCCCAACACTAAAATTCATTACCACTAAAAAGAAAAACATTAAATATTGGTATACTCAATTTATTTCATTATTTATTCATAATATTTCAAAATAATCATTAAAAATGGAAAATGCTACTATAATTAAATATACTGATTTTCTACCTTTCTGCTAAAACGATAGTGGTTTGTTCTTTTTTTTTTTTTTTTTTGCATGTGGCAACAAAATGATGCATAATGATTTATATAGGAATGTTATATTTTCTCCTTTGAAATGAGTATCAGAGTCCAGAGTTCTCTTCCAAGCATTTGGTGATATATTACAGAATTGGATTTCACTTTTTAAAAATCAGTGGTAATATAATAAAAAAGTCAAGGATATGAACTAGAAAACAAGATTAGTGAGACATATTACAAAAGCAATTTCATTTAAATGCCATGCTTTGAGAAAATATACCTAAAGTTCATGGTCATAAACCCAATATTAAAAAAATGGAATTTAATTATATACTTACAACTGAAATAAAGTTTTTATCAAAGACAAAAGTGTAATAATACAGGAAGTAAGTAACAAAGTTATAAGCTTATTTCAACAAAAGATATTGGTAGGAAGCCTAAAAAATGAGAAAATTTCAGGGCTGTAATAAGTACTGCTATGAGTTGCAAGTGATTCAATGGCACAACAACAATACAAGGAAGAAAATAGAAAACTTCTAAAATAACAATACAACAAATATACTATAAACATACGGACTAAGTAGTATTACCTGACAGTGAATTTATTAAAAAAATCTTCACTTTCAAAAGTTATCATAAAGAAAAATATTTTAAAAATATCTGAAGAAAACTCTCCCAATATTTATTGTTTAATTTAATGAAGAGTCTTTGTACTATAAAGTTACTTAGTTTATGCTTGAAGTTAATTCTTTGAAGGTCTCATTAGCAAATTGAGTAACCCACCTATTGCTTGAATTTCTCAATTTCCAAGAAAAAAGAACATAATTTTCCCCCCCCTTTGAATATGCCTATTCTCTGAGGGACCTCTGGTGGTCTAGTGTTAAGAATCTACACTGCAAACCCGAAGGCATATGGTTTCAATATACAAGGCATTTTGCAAAAGAAGGATGAACAATCTCCTTCCATGAAAACCTGCTATAGGATCAGCTATGGGTTGGTTCCAACTTATGGTTTCTGTTGTGTTGTTAAGTGCCATCAATTCTTAGATGACTCATAATGTCCCTATGAATAAAAGACCTGAACATTTAGGACATGACAACAAAAATAATAATAAACAATAGTCTCTTTTCTATCGTGGATATGTCTCCAACGATTTCTTTTTACTCCATAGATTTTTTTCTACTCATTTAAGTGAAATGGACATTGTATTAATCACAGTTTTAGAAAGATTATGTTTATCAATCTTATTCTTCAACTTTTTCAAGAAGATAATTCCCAGCCAAAGTTCTTGTACCTGGCAAATCTTTCTATTAATTGAGAAGGAGAAATTATGCCATTTACAAAAGAGTAGGAACTTCAGGAATTTGTGAAAACAAGTATATATAAAATATGATCCAACATGGGAAATCTAGACAGCATTGTATTGCATGAAAAATCTGAGTCAAAAAAGGACAAATACTACCTAAAAGCACTGTTTTAAAAATGGGAGAAAACCCAAGCAAGATGGGTCTAACTGTTACAAAAAGGGAGGAAAAGAAGGGGATGATAAAAGGAGTACAGTGAAAACTCACTACAACTGCAGAGTTGAGTGGAAGATGGGGATGATGGTACATAACAACAATAACTTACTTCTCCTGTGCTGTCCCTGAACCTTTCCAAGCATGTGCTCAGAGTACGTGAGACGGATCTTCAAAATTCTTGTCTCCAAGGAGAGACTTGGTGGGTTTCACCTTTCCAAGGCAAACATATTTATTCTTTTGGTGGTCTAAGATATGTTCACTACTCTTCTCCAGCATCACAACAAAAAGGCACCAATTCATCTTGTGTCATCCTTACTTATTGTCCAGCTTTCTGATATATAACGAACAGTTGTGAAGACCAAAGCCTGGCTCAAGTGCACCTTAGTCTCTACACGGATACTACCACTCGTCAGTACTCTGGAGAGATCACTGACAGCAGACCTCCCTAATTTGTCATTTGATTACCTGACTACTGGTGCTAAGGGTGTTATTGTGGAAACTGAGCAAACTGAAATGATTCACAATTTCAATCTCAATTTTTCACTGTAAAAACGATGGACTAGCTTGACAGATTAAACATATAGATGGCCCTATATTCAAATGGCTAATTCGGTACTGATATTATTGATATGACTTGTGATTACAGTAGCCTATACATCTGGTGAAATCAATGACATTGTTCTATAGTTTCCACACTCTTGTGGGTCAACTTTCTTTGGCATAAGAACGAGTATAGAACTCTTCCAGTCAGTTGGCCATGTGGTTGTTCTCCAGATTTCTTGGCACAACTTGGTGAGCACGTCCAGGGCCGCATCTGTTAGCTGAACTATGTCAATTAATTGGTGTACCATCTATTCCTGGGGCCTTATTTTTTGCCATTTCATTCAAAGCAGCCTGAACTACTTCTTTCATCACCATAGGCTCTTGCTCATATGTTGTTTCATGAAAATCTTCTGTGTCTGCCACTTCCTTTTGATACAGTGACTCAATATATTCTTTCCATCTTCTTTTAATACTTCCCGGATCATTTAATATTCTGCCAAAAGTGTCCTTGATTATAGCAACTCGAGGTTTGCATTTGTTCTTCAGTTCCTTGAGCTTAAGAAATGCTGAGCGAGTTCGGCCCTTTTGATTTTCTTACTCCAACTCCTGTAAGCAAGTTTCTATGGAAGATTATCCAAAAATGACTGGAACATCACATCAGCAGAGAACTGCCAGAAGTTCAGGCTGGGTTTAGAAGGTGTCGTGGTACTAGGGATATTGTAGCTGATGTTAGATGGATCTTAGCTGAAAGCAGGGAATACCAGAGGAATGTCTATCTGTGTTTCATTGACTATGCAAAGGCATTTGACTGTGTGGATCATAACAAACTGTGGCTGACTCTGAGAAGAATAGGAATCCCAGAACACTTATTCATTCTAATGCAAAAACTATACCTGGACCAGGAGTCAGTCATAATAACAGAGCAAGGGATCACTGCATGGTTCAAAATTGGGAAGGGCATATGCCAGGGATTTGTCCTATCCCCATACCTTTTTAACCTGTATGCAGAACAGATTATCCAGGAGGCTAGGCTCTAGGAGGAAAAATGTGGGGTTAAGAATGGTGGAAGATCTATCAATAAACTATGATATGCATATGGCACAACCTGCTTGCTGAAACTGAGGAGGACCTGAAGAGTTTGCTGCAGAGGGTCAAGGATTGTAGGTTCCGATATGGATTGAGGCTCAATGTCAAGAAGACAAAGATTCTCACCACTGGAACAATAGGCAGCATCAGGAGGGATGGTGAAGAGCTGAGATTGTTGACAGCTTTAGTTCCCTTGGCTCCACAGTCAACACTCTTGGCACCAGTAGCCAGGAGATTAAAAGGTGTATTGCCATGGGAAATCTGCTGTTAGGGACCTCTCCAAAGTGCTGAAGAGCAATGGTGTTGCTCTGGAGACTAATGAGCGTCTTTGCAATCATTTGTTATGCATCAGAGAGTTGGATAATGACCAAGGAGGATAGAAGGAAAATTGATGCCTTTGAGCTGTGGTGCTGGAGAAGAGTATTGAGGGTATCATGGACTGCTAGGAAAACAAACATATTCATCCTTGAAAGGGTTAAACGAGGTGGCTCCTTGGAGGCAAGGATTTTGAGGCTCTGCCTAACATGCTTTGGACATGTTGTAAGGAGAGACCGGTCATTAGAGAAGGATATTATGCTTGGAAGGGTGGAGGGATAGCGCAGGAGGGGAAGGCACTCTATGAGGTGAATTGATTCAGTGACTGGGTTAATTGGGATGGGAGTGTCAGAGACAGTGCATTTGGCACAGGACAAAGCAGAGTTTAGGGCTGTTGTACATAGGGTCGCTATGAGTCACAAGCAGCTGGACAGCACATAACAGCAACATTAACAATATACATTTGGTGCAATGATAGTTCTTGGGTTATTTTATACTATAATTAGATAATTCTAATCTTATGTAAAGGACTTTTGAGTTCACTTTCTGGACAGTGAACATCAATGTAGCTACCACTTTTCTCTCAGTGTCTAATGCCATTGTACTAGTGTGTTGTTAGCCTGAATGCATTCAGCTGTTGACTGAGAAGTTGTCTGCGCTTGGGACGAGGTGTAGTAAAAATGGTTATTGTTTGTTGTTACAAAATGAAGGAGAAAAATCTAATAGTTTTCTTTTGCTTCTGCTAAGATGGAAAGAAAATTGAGAAGCTATTTTTTTGCCTGAGACAAAAAGGTAGAGAGTGAAGAATAAAAAGTGGATGTATTTCTCTTAAAGTCCACATATTATTGCTTTTTTATGTCATAATATTGTGATATGTTGTAAAAATTATTTAAGTTTTGTGTTAACTTAATGATAGTAAATGTTGTTATATGGAGATACACTGTAGATTATGGAAAGCATATGTTGTTATTGTTGATTGCCATCGAGTTGAGCACGACTCATAGCGACCCTATAGACAGAAGACTTGAAGCCTTTCTATAACTATTGTCTTTTCTTGATGGAAAAGACTTTTCTTATCGTCCATCTTGATGGATATTGATGTATTCTTCGTAGCAACGTCAATAAATACTGGGTATTATAATGACTGGAAATACTATAGATTATGTAAATCATACATCCTTTATACCTACCATCAGGAGATTAGGAGACATATAACACTGGGGATGTCTGCTGTCAGGAATCTCTCCATATTCCTAAAGAGCACTCATGTCTGTTTAAATATTAAAGTGTGCCTGATTCATTCAATTACCTGATATACATCTGAGAGGTGGATGGTATGAATAACAGAAGAAAAACTGATGCATTTGAGTTATTGTGATGCAGAAGAGTGCTGAACATCACATTGTTTGCTGAATGTATGAACATATGTAATTTAGAAAAAGAGAAACAAGAACATTCCTTGGAGACAAAGTTGATGAAAATTAACCTTACATATTTTGGACTTCTTGTTGTTAGGAGAGACTATTCCTTGTAAAAAGACATCATGATTGGAAAAGTAGAGGGTCAGTGAAGGAGAGGAAGACCGTCAGAGATTGATGCTGTATCAGCATCACTGGACTCAAATGTTTTAAGGATGATGAGGATGGCTTAGGACAGGACAGCGGTCAGATCTATTGTTCATAGGATGACTATGAATCATACTTGACTCAAGGACACTTAACAACAACAATAACACAGATTATAGGTGTGGGGGGAACCGTGAGCTTGCCTTCAGCATATCATTAAAAGGCAAGAAATAGAAAATTTGCTCTGAAAAAATGTTTGCAATAAGTAGTACAATTTAGAAGACTGTATGGGGCTTAGCCTGGGAAAGATTAAACCCCACCCAATACTCTGAGGAGAGTTGCATTTGAAAGAGGATTAGTAGAAAAAGAGGGAATTTGTCATTGTACTGAGGCAAAATAAAATCACTACCCATCAGAGTCCCCTTTCCAGGACTTAAAAGAAACTAGCAGGTTAACGCATAATGTCCACGTGGGTCCACTTGATAAGTAGAAGTGGAAGGCATGGAGTAATGAAAAAGACAGGCTGAGTTTGGAAGGGTTCCTTTGGCACTGTATTACCTATCTTAATGAATATATAGTGGAGAAAAGTTGCTAGCCTGTCAAACAGGGAATTCTGGGGAATCCTGATGTGTTGACTTAGACCAAGTTGGGATAAGGCTGAGTGAAGGGACCAGCTTGTCTGAAACTCAAGAAGTATGGATTCCTGAGTTTACAGCTGATAAACTCAGCTACAATTTACACCTAGCCAAAGATGGCTGGAGATGAGTTGATCATAATTTAACTAGATGAAGATAAGTTGTTTCTGCTATAAAGTGTTGATTGCTGTAAACTGCTGATTTTCAGTGCACTGGATTATGTTTCAACTATAATGGAACATTCAGAGAAAAGGACCTACTTATTCCTCAGAATACTGGTTCAATATGAATGGGCAAAATAAAAAATTGGCTACACAAAATGGGAGAGATTAAGATATAAGGAGTGAAGTAGCTGGTTTACACACTTGTGTTAATGTAGATGATTATAAGGGGCAGGTTGATCCTTCTGATAATGAAGTACAATGGATAGAAATGTCAGTGAGTCATATGTGGTGTTAGAACTACAGAAAGTGGCATTTTTAGCCTCATCTGGGAATGTGATGTTCAGCTGCCTCAACTACAGACACATGATTCATTGTTGCTCACTGTCTTCTACAACATCAGCACCTAGGCCATGGTGAGAGAGGAAGCTGGAGAGACTGAAGAAAAACAATGACAAGCATAGCCTGACAGAGCCCTGGAGTCCAAGTCAGAATTAAGGGTTTTGTTTCTGGACAATTGAAGGAAGAGTTGACTTATGACTATTATGAGAAGAAGCTTGCTGGATTAAGAAAAGCAGATGTGTATTGTGTTACTAGAGTTCACCTAAAATTTCACTGTGTGATATTCTTTGACTTCCCCTGTCATACCTCCAACTTTTTTTTCCCTTAATAAACCCCACAACTTTTGCAATGAGTGTCAGATCTTGTGATTAGTAGAAGTAGGTCTAGCAAGATGAGGGATTATGTCTTATATGGAGATCAGTTTTACATGCTGACTTTGAAAACCTACTAGAGGGTGAGATAGATAGTTTCAATTTGATGGCACATAGCAACGGCAGCAACAACATATATATCCCAGATTAAAGAAAAAAATAATAATAAACTTAAAAATATTTTATTTACTATATTCAACACTTTTAGTATGCCCATCAAAGTTTAAAATATTATTATATTATTTTGATAATCCTTTTAGACTGTCCTTTTTCTTCATCAGGATGATGTGTGGATTCTATATCCATCAAACCCAACAGAAAACTCACAAAAGTAAAGTTATACCACCATCAGGAGGAATTGACAAATACTGCATTTCAGTAAGATATTTTAATAAACATCCCTTAGAAGTTAATGAACAAAACTTAAACAGTTATGTATATGTTGAAGATTAAATACCAAGTAATATGTTTAATCTAAGAGACATCTAACTAAATCAGATATTTTCCAAGTAATGCTGTCTCCTTGTCAAATATAAACTCCAGATAAAATCTATTACAGTTTTCTAAATCTTCACTAAGGCTTTCCATTTACAATTTAAGCTATTATTGTATTTTAAGATGTCAGCAACATATCCTGATTTTTCTCAACACTTGATGGGTTTTTTTGTATATTAAAGAGAATGCATCTAACATTTAGAGATTTGTGAAAGTTCTGCACTTGTCCCCAGGTCGACTGTAAAATATGAGTAGCTGTATCCACAACAGGAAGTTTTTAAGTTTCTATGAATGGAAATGTACTAACCTTTGGTAGCTGACTCATTCCAATAATTTTAATCATGCGTATTTGGAGTCTCTAGGTAAAGAAAGCATCTGAAAATTCTCTGTACCTTTTGTTTCAGATCCATAAATTTTTTCCAGCTATTGAATTGTATATAAATTATTTACAGACTAAAACTACAGGTGGGTTTGAGCGGCTCAGTGGAAAAGGAAACTCTCAGAGATCAAAACTGTAACTTCTTGACCAAACACTCCTATTTTTCTAATGGGTTTTCTCTGAAATACAATTACATAAAATTGAAGCAATTCTAGAAAGCTTTCTGATACATATGTTGTTGTGTACATAGAGTCGGAACTGACCCGTAGCTGGCTTCCTGGTGAGTTTTCAAAGGCTGTTAATTGCATGGGAGGAGATTGCCCATCCTTCTATCAGGAAGCAGCAAGTGACCTGGAACTGCATGCCTTTGGGATTGCAGCTCAGCTTCTTGCTACTGGGCCACCAGAGCTCTCTTCAGATAATAGGAATGACATATTCACTTACAAGTTCAACCTGATCTATGAGACTTCAAATATCTTATTATTCCTTGTCTGAGTTAGATATGAATATTTTATAATTCGAACTCCATATAATTTTTGTTACAAGTGTCAACCATAAACTTAATTGTCTCAACTCATTGCCATTGAGTCAAAACTGACTTAAACTGTCCCTCCAGTGGGTTTTTGGAGGTTATAAATTGCACAGGAAGAAACTATCCATCTTCTTCCTGAGGCATCAACTTTGGGATAGCAGAGTGCAACTACCTATGGACTATGTCACTTGAGTTCCTTAACATTATTGTACCTGGTGGGAAAAGAGCACACTTATTTCAGTTGATAAAATACCACTGTGAAGCAAATAAAAATTGGTGTATGAATCATAGTTTGTGAATCTTTCTCTACTCAAAGCAAACCTTGTCTATATGACTTGTCATATATACCAGTTAATTTCATGAAGTCAGTATTCATCAAATTCCAGCATCAGAGGATGTTGTTAAAAAGAAAAGAGATATTTCATTTAGCATAATGTTCTCCAGGTTTACCCATTTTGTATAATATTTTATGAGTTTCTTGTTTTTCAGTGCTTCATAATATTCCATTGTGTGAATGTACTCCAACTTTTCTATCAATTTGTTTGTTGATGAGCACTAACACAATCACAAGAGGACAAATACTGCGTATTGCCACTGTTATAAAACAGGAATTATATGGAAGGTAGGGTAAAACCAAGAAAAGATGGATAAATAATGCACATTGCATTGAAACAGATGAGGGAACAACTGTTTAAAAGAAATATATGATTATGTATTATTTGCATGACAACAGTCCAGAATAAGAGGTGCATAGCAAAGTGTACTGGGGGGGGGTGTGCAGAATTGTGCAACAGTCGAAGAATTTTTATAAAGAGGAAGTGAACTGGGGTAGTGGTAGGACTAAAAATGTGCAAAAATTAGTGAATGAAAATCCAAATTTTCTGTAAACTTTTATTAAAATCTCTATCTAAAAATAAAGTGTAACAAAATTTAAAAAAAAGAGAATAGGAAACCAATGCCTTTAATAAATATAGATACAAAATTTTCAACAATATATATTTTAGCATATAAACTCTATCACCATCAAAAATGGAAATATGCATTACAAAGAGTGATCTATTTTTAAAATATAAGGTGAATTTATTGCTGAAACAGGAATTGATGCCATTTATGCTATTAACATATTAAGATATAAAGATAATTTTAATAGAAACAGAAAAAGAAACCAATAAAATTTTATAACAGAGAGAAGCCTTTGATGAGCAGCATGACTCCCTCTGGACTCTGCCATTAGAAATATGGTGGCTGAGAGAACGATGAAGTAACTGAGAGATACATGTTATTTGTAAAATGAAGGAATAAGTAGAGTTAATATTGTAATTATCCTCAAATTGCTTCATAATTTTAATGAAATCTTAAAAATCAGAGCCATGTTCTCAGAATTTCTACAGTCCTCCAGAAACTCTTATAGAAATCAAGATGACCTAGAGTAGTCAAAACAATAAAACAGAGTAAGAAAAATTCAGAATATTTCCAATAATTGATTTTAAAGTTTACTGTAATGATTATCAATAAAATGTCCATATTCTTAAGAATAAAATCTTACAAGATCTCTAGATACATAAATATGTACATTGTATTGATATTTAGTAAAATATAAATGCTATTTAATAAGTAAAGAAAAATATTTCCTAAAACATTACTGTATCTGGTAGGAGCTGTGGAGTCGGGCACAACTCATAATGACCCTAAAAACAAGAGAGCAAAATCATTTCCTATCTTGTGCCACATTTACAATCTCAGACATACTTGAGCCTATTGTAGCCGTCACTGTGTAAATCAATCTGGTTGAGGGTCTTATTCTGTTTATCAATCTCTTCCCTTTTCTCAGTATAATGTCCATCTACAAGGGATAGCCTTTCCTAGCAGTATGACCAAAGTATGTGAGATGAAGTATGTTTGCCTCCAAAGAGAACTCTGGCTGCAAATTCTCCATGACATGTCTGTTTGCTATTTTGGCAGTCCATGGGCTATACAATATTCTTCTCTAACATCATAGATCAAAGGTGTCAATTATCCTTTTGACATCCATATTCATTGTACAGCTCTCTGATGCACAGCAGGTGACAGAAAAGCTCATGGCCTGAATCAGACACTCCTTAGTGCTAAAACTAACATCATTGCTCCTCAGTATATTGTTGATATTTGTTATCATGGTTAGGTACCATGGAGTCAAGTATGACTCATAGCAACCCTATGAGCAAAAGATCTGAACCTTGTTCTATCCTGTGCCGTCCTCACATTTCCTGACACACAAGAGCACTTTGCAGCAATCACTGGGTCAATCCACCTTGTTGAAGGTCTTCCTCTCCTTCACTGACACTTCACCCTTCCCAGCATCATGTCCCTCTCCAAGGAAGAGCTCCTTCTAGCAAAATGCCCAAAGTATGTGAGGAGAAGTTTCATCATGATTGCCTCCAAAGAATACTCCAGTTACACCCTCTTCAAGATATATCTGTTCTGTTGGCTGTCCATGGAATGTTCAGTGCTCTTCTTCAACACCAGCTTGAGAAATGTAGAGTGAATTCTTCTCTTCTTATTCTCCAATTTCAGTTCTCTGCACATTCCATTATAATACTTTGCTTTGTCTTCCAGAATTGTCCTTTGAAATCTTCTCTTCAGCTATTTTACTTTGTCATGCTTTCCTTTTGTTTTGGCTTCTTGATGCTTCAGTAAAGGATTAATTCCTTCTGACATATATTTCTTTTTTTTGTTTCTCTTTTTTATTTCCCCTCTGTTTTTGTAATGAAATTTTGCTTTCTTTACGAATGAAATCCATGATATTATCCCATGACTCATTTGGTCTTCAATCATTGGTATTCAATTCCCCAAAACTATTTCTAAAATGATCTTGAAATTCAAATAAATTATTCAGGATCATGTTTTAGTTCCTGTGGACTTACTTTTATTTTCTTCAACCTCAATATGAACTTGCTTATAAATAAATAATTTAACTGACCCATAGTTCACCCTGACTAGGTGTTTTTTTTTGTTTTTTTTTTTTTTGGTTGTTTTCCTCTTCACTGCTAAAGTTGGGATTCTTCAACCATTTCTTCCACAAATATAGTTAATTTAATTTCCGTGGACTCCATCAGGTAATATCCATGTTTAAAGTTTTCATTTGTGTCTATTTTTAAAAAGGTATCTGCAATGAATAAATGTTGTATCGTTTCCACACTGTTGAGTCAACTTTCTTTGGGATAGGAACAAATATAGATCTCTTCCAGTCAGTTGGCCAAGTAGTTGTTCTCCAGATTTCTTGGCACAACTTGGTGAGCACGTCCAGGCCAGCATGTGTTAGCTGAAATATGTCAATTGGTATACAATCTATTCCAGGAGCCTTGTTTTTTGCCATTTCCTTCAAAGCAGCCTGAACTTCTGCTTCCATCACCATAGGCTCTTGCTCATATGTTGTTTCATGAAATTCTTCTGTGTCTGCCAATTCCTTTCGATATAGTGACTCAGGATATTCTTTCCATCTTCTTTTAATATTTTCTGGATCATTTACCATTCTGCTGAAAGCATCCTTGATTATAGCAACTAGAGGTTTGAATTTGTTCTTCAGTTCCTTGAGCTTAAGAAATGCTGAGGGAGTTCGTCCCTTCTGATTTTCTGACTCCAACTCCTTGCACATTTCATTGTAATATTTTGCTTTGTCATCCCGTGCTGCCTTTTGAAATCTTCTATTCAACTCTTTAGTATCTTGAATTCTTCCCTCTGCTTTGGCTTCTCTGCACTCCAGTGTAATTTTCAGAGTCTCTTCTGACATCCATTTTGGTCTTCGCTCCCTCTTTTGTCTTTGCAATGACCATTTGCACTCTTCCTGGATGATACCCTTGATATCCTCCCACAACACATCTGGTCTTTGTTCATTAGTGTTCAAGGCCTCAAACCTGTTCCTGAGATGGTTCTGAAATTCAGGTGAGATAGACTCAAAGTCATATTTTGGTTGCCTTGGCTTTGGTTTAATTTTCCTCAACTTCAGCTTGAACTTGCATATGAGTAGTTGGTGGTTTGTTCCACAATCAGCTCCTGGCCTAGTTTTCACATCTGATACTGAGGTTCTCCAGCGGTTCTTTCCACAAATGTAATCGATCTGATTCCTTTGCATACCATCTGGTGAAATCCAAGTATATAACCTGCGATTATGTCTCTTAAAAAATGTATTTGCTATGAATAAGTCATTGATTGTGCAAAATTCGATCATTTTCTCTCCAGCTCCATTTCTGCCAACGAGTCCTTGTTTTCCAACTACTCAATCTTATTCTCTGTTCCCAACTTTTGCATTCCAGTCACCCATTATTATCAATGCATCTTGATTGCATGTTTGATTGATCTCCGATTGTAAAAGTTGGCAAAAATCTTCTATATCCTCTTCCTTGGCTCTGGTTGTTGGTTCATATATCTGAATGATAGTGGTATTCACTGGACTTCCTTGTATGGGTATGGATATTATCCTGTCACTGACAATATTGTACTTTAACTATGAAGCTAACTCCATTTTTCCTCACCTTTTCAGCTGCAGAGTAATATATCATATGGTCATCCGACTCAAAAGGCCCCATGCCAGTCCATCTCATCTCACCAATGCCTAGTATGTCAATATTTATGTGTTCCATTTCTTCTTTAACAATACCTAATTTTCCTACATTCATGGTTCTCACATATTATATCCCAATCACTAATGTCTGATTACAACTGTTCCTCTTCCTTTGTATTTTCATACTTGAAAGCTCAACCTCAGTTGTCCTTCCTGTTATCGACATGGGTTCTGTTGTACATAGGGTTTTCAGAGGCCTGCTTCTTCCTAGTCTCTCTTAATGCGAATGTTCAGATTTAGAGAAGTATCAGACAGACCAGCAAGGTAAAGGTATATCCCTTAATGTGGAGTTAACCATTAATGTCAGTATTGTCCCTGCCTTTGGCACACGTGTCTTTACCCACTTACTGCCCTGCTCCACTATCCACCAGGATACCTATTCACTTCTACCCACGCCCTTCACATCTATCTTCCATTGACCAGCCCTTGATCTAATAGCTTATACATCAAGCTTCCTTGGCTTCTGTGATTCCAAACACATCAGCTGCTCATAGTTCTTTATGTTGGGACCAATGTCTCTGAAGTTTAGTTGTAATGTTTCCTGAGCAAAGGTGATGCCTCCTATAGAACTGGTGTGTAGATAGGTTTCACATGCAAGCAAGATTTTACTGAAGATTATCCAAAAACGACTAGAACAGCACATCAGCAGAGAACTACCAGAAGTCCAGGCTGGGTTTAGAAGGGGTCGTGGTACTAGGGATATTGT
>NW_006399773.1:18019350-18056995 GCF_000299155.1 Elephantulus edwardii
AGGGTGGAGGGACAGCGCAGGAGGGAAAGGCCTCTATGAGGTGGATTGATTCAGTGACTGAGGTAATCGGAATGAGAGTGTCAGACACAGTGCTATTGGCACAGGACAGAGCAGAATTTAATGCTGTTGTACATAGGGTCGCTATGAGTCGCAAGCGACTCGGTGGCACATAACTACAACAACAACAACAATAGTAGAGTACAGTTTTCAGAGTCCCTTCTGACATCCATTTCAATCTTACCTTTCTTCACGATGACACTCTGACATTTTATGGGCATGTTATAGAAGGGCCCAGTTTTAAGACAAGGACATTATGTTTGGAAAGAGAAAGAAATAATCTCAAAAAAATGGATTGACACAGTAGCTGAAATAAGGACTCAAGTTTGTTGGACAGTTTAAAAGTGGCACAAGATTGGTCAGGATTCAGATCTGTTGTTCATAATGTCAGTATGGTCATAGTCAACTTGATGGCACATAGCAATAACAATACATAATTATAGCCTCTAAAAATGTGTGTGAGTCAACTCTGATTCAGCTTTAAATGAGAGCAATGACCATATCAATGACTTCTAATTATGTACATACCTTTCTAATATCAAATACTTATCATTCCTCTTTTGTCTCTTAATAGCAGTACCTTTTTTCCCCTCTAAATTTAATATTTTATGGGTAACCATTTTCAATAATACAAATTTCAGTTGTTGATATCTTCCATGTATAAATTATTGTCATTGAGTTGAGTGTGGCTCATAGTAACCCTATGAACAATATATCTGAACTCTACTCTTTCCTGTGCCATCTTCCTCATCTCTGACATAAACACTCTCATTGTTGATATCATTGTATAAATACATCTCATCCAAGGTCTTCCTCTCTTTTTATTTCCTTTTACCTTCCATTTTTCCAGATATCATGTCTCTTTCCAAGGACTAGCCCCTCCTAAGAACATGTCCAAAATATGTGAAGCAAAACTTCAGCATTCTTGCCTCCAAAGAATACTTTAGCTGCACATTCTACATGACATATCTGTTCTTTTGAGAGCCCTTGGAATATTCCATATGTGTGTGTGTGTGTGTGTGTGTGTGTGTGTGTGTGTGCGCGCGCGCGTGTGTGTGTGTGTGTGTGTATACATATAATTCTTTATTAATTTAAGGGAGCTCTTGTGACCTAGTGGCAAGAAGCTGTGCTGCAATCCTGAAGGCACGCACTTCAACGCCACTACCTGCTCAGTGGGAGGAAGATGGACAATATCCTCCAATACAATTAACTGCCTCTGAAAACCTGCCAGAGGGGCTATATTTGTTAGATCTGGTGGTCTAGTGGTAAGAAGTTCTGCATTCCCAAAGATATGTGATTCAAATTCCCCAGCAGCTCCATGGGAGAAGGATGGGCAATCTCCTCCTGTGCAATTAGCTGCCACTGAATACTCAGTGGATGGTCAGCTATGAGTTGGTTCTAACTAGACAGCACCCACCAACAACAGTAGCATTTGTTAGATTACCTTGACTATTCTGTTTTCCTTGCAACGATATAACAATAGGACAATAATTTATGAAATATATATTGATGCTGCATACCACTTTTTATACACCAAATACTAGACAGGTGGTAGCCTCTCAAATATCTTCATCGAGAAGAATGCAGCATATTTAAAAAAAAAATCTTAACTTGTTTGGACCCATGGGACAGTAGAAATTGGTCCAATAATAACAGTAATCACATAATAATTGTTCTTCAGTGCTTCAGGGCTCATAGTAGCATTTATCTATTATAATGCTGGGTTTAGAACTTAATATATAAAATTAATGAAAATATAAACAATGAAATATTGAGGCAAAGTCAATTTGTGAAAAAAAAATAAAAGCCCTTGAGGAACATGAAATCAATAACTGAGATCCCAAACTGCTTAGACCAATGACAGCTTCATAATTTCTGATCCAAAGTAGAAAATGTTTAAATGCTTTTAGAAAATTCCAAGCAAAACTAACCAAAAATTCTTACAAAAACTTGTGAATACTATGAGTACAAAGAATCTTTTTTTTTTTTACCAATTGTACTTGCTTAAAATAAGTACCTAATGATGATTAACAGGAACTCTATAGCAAACAAATGCACATTGTTTTTCCTTGATTTTTTGCTCTTGACCCATTGTTAACTCTTGAGTAATATCCTCACATACTCCGAATGTTATATGTATAAATCTTGGGATTTAAAGTACAATGTGACATAAAAAAGGGTTTTCCTTAAAAAGTAGACTAAAACAATAGCCACCTTATATTTTGATAGCTACTAATTACTTGTGATTTGATTTTAGCCTTTTTTAAGCACAATAACTATTTCCCAGTTTTGATTTACTATTTTGTATTTCATAACTCTCTCTACACATTATTTCTTGCAATTTATTTAACATATTTTTAATATTTTACCAAAGATTTTCAATAAAGCCTAGACATTTTAAAATAATAATGATATGTAGTTTAAGAAGAGACAACAATGCATGCTAATGTTTTTGTGTAATTGGCCAGAATTAGATATTAACTGAGATACATTCTTGCTGAAAATCAATTACTATGTATTTTCTGAAATTCTGTTATTTCTGTAACAGTTAAATTTATTTATTTCTTCTTTTCTTTCCTCTCCATTTTTTTAAATTATGTTCTATAACAATGTCCATGTTAAAGAATAAGGTTACTGCATGGCAGGTTTTATTTACATAATAAAATGAAATTAATTGAATCATTATTTACAATAAAAGTAGATAAAAATTACAGAATTTAACATTATTGTGCTGGTATTAAAAATAGATTTCTACAATTCATTTTTTTTCCAAGTGAATTATTTCATAGTATACTACAGTCTTCAATATGGATTGAGACTCAATATCAAGAAGACAAAGATTCTCACCACCGGGCCAATTGGCAGCATCAGGATGGAGGGTGAAGAGATTGAGATTGTACACAGCTTTAGTTTGCTTGGCTCTACAGTCAACACTCTTGACACTAGCAACCAGGAAATGAAAAGACATACTGCAATGGGAAAGTTTGCTGTTAGGGACCTCTCCAAAGTACTGAAAAGCAATGGGTGTCACTCTGGAGACTAATGTGCACCTCATATAGGCCATGGTCTTTGCAATCACTTGTTTTGTGTCAGAGAGTTAGTCAATGACTAGCTAGGATAGAGGAGAATTGATGCCATTGAGCTGTGGTGTTGGAGAAGAGTATTGAATATACCATGGACTGCTAAGAAAACGAACAGATTAATCCAGGAGAGGGTTAAACCAGGCTGCTCCTAGGAGGCAAGGATTCTGAGGCTTCATCTGACATGCTTTGGACATGTTATAAGGAAGGACCAGTCCTTGGAGAAGGACATCATGTTTGGGAGTTTGGAGGGACAGCACAGGAGAGGAAGACCCTCTATAATATGGACTGATTCAGTGACTTGTATAGTCAGGGTAGGTGTGTGGGAAACAGGGAGATTGGCACATGATAGAGCAGGATTTAGGGCTGTTGTACATAGGGTTGTTATGAGTCGCAGAAGACTCGCTACAGATAACAACAACATATTGATGTTGACATTTTCTGTAATGAACATAAATTCCTATTCTAATTATACGATACTGCTTACCATTACCACAGAGATGTATCTATTAAGACATGTACTCCATTTCTGTGGTGGAAGGGGAAAAAAAGTTTCCTAAACAGGATTTCACCCAGGCCCCAGGCCCTACGCCAGCCCAAAATCCCATCGTCTCATCAATGATTTTAAATTCTCACCCTGAAACAGGCCTCTGCCTTTGCCCTTAGTCTAAGGCTCAAGGCCACCCACTTTTGAGGAAGATACAAACAATAACATACAATAAAAAGGACCCCAGAAATGTCCCTTGCCTCACTGCAACCAAGGCGAGACCACCACCGATTCATCAGCCAGCCAGCTAACTTCCAGAGTAGAGACGTGATGCTGAACCTTGTGCCATGAGTATATAAAAAACCAGAATGGTTACCCATAGTATACAGTGTTTGTTGGAGCTCCCAGTTGTAAAATAGGTTAGGAATCAGGAGTGGCATCCACTTCCTAAAACACATATCTCTGTAAACTCTATGAACTTGGGGGAAAAAACGATAGCTATGGAAAGACATTAGGTTTTTTGTTCATAGAGTCACTATGAGTCAACCTTGACTTGATGGCAATCAACAACAACAAAAAGGATATTTACCCAAGATGTTAAGACCAGTATAATATGATCAACTTTAAAGTTTACTAAGTTTAAAAGGAAGTAACATATAACTCTATAGCATCTTTTCTTTCTTAAACAGAATGCATGAAAAAGCATATTGCCAGTTATTTATATTGTTTTGTTGTTTACTTAACACCTTGGGAAAATTTATAAATAGAAAACTTTGGGAGAAATTTAGTTTTTTTAACTTTAAAATAATTGTACTTTGACAACTACTCTTTTACTTTATTAAATGTGACTGTAGTGACATAAACATCAACAGAATGTATCTGTTGATAACATATGGGACACATATTCAGTACTTTTTTTATAAAAAACTCTACTGTGAAAAGAACTCATTCAATTCATGCTGATAATAGGAAAATAATATTATTCAATATATAATTAAAAAATAAGTAAAGACTTCTAAGAAATATTTTATCTAAAAATATTCAACTTTTAAAGCAATTATTCTATATACTTTTGTTGTTCTGTAGTTTTCTAGAAGAACTAAAAACACACAAGGTCAGAGTTTTAGTACCTTCAGTATGAAAACACATGATGTATCTGAGTGAGACATACTTTTGAAGTGATAGATTATTAATATTTGTTGTTGTAGTTGTTATGTGCCATGACCCCTAAACTGTGCTCTATCCTGTCCCAATCTTACTGTCTCTGACACATCTACCCCCATTACCCAGTCACTGAATCAATCCATCTCATTGAGGGTCTCCCTCTCCTGTGCTGTCCCTCCACCCTCCCAAGCATGACATCCCTGTCCAAGGACTGATCCTTCCTTGAAACATGTCCAAAGTATGTCAGATGAAGCATCAGAATTCTTGACTTCAACGAGTAGCCTTGTTTAACCCTCCCAGGTTGAGCCTGTCTGTTCTCTTAGCAGTCCATGGTATATTCAATACTCTTCTCCAACACCACAGCTCAAAGGCATCAATTCTCTTTCTATCATCCCGAGTCATTGTCCAGCTCTCTGATGCCATAGCAAGTGATTGCAAAGACAATGGCCTTTATCAGGCGCTCTTTAGTATCCAGACTGGCATCATTGCTCTTCAGTACTTTGGAGAGTCTAGCAGTAGACATTTCTAATACAGCATGTCTTTTAATTTCCAGACTGCTGGTGCCAAGAGTTTTGATTGTGGATTCAAGCAAACTAAGGCTGTTTACAATCTCAAACTCTTAATCATCCATCATGGTGATACCAACCAGCCCAGTGGTGATAATCTCTTTTCTTGATATTGAGCTTCAATCCATATTGAAGGCTGTAGTCCTTGACCTTCTGCAACAAATATTTCAAGTCTTCCTCAGTTTCAACAAGCAAAGTTGTGTCATCTGCATAGTGCAGATTGCCTATTAATATTCCTTAAATCTTGATGCCACATTTCTCCTCATAGAGCTCTGCCTCCCAAATAATCTACTTGCATATAGATTGAAAAGGTATGAAGATAGGACACATCCCTGGCATACACCCTTCTCAATTTTGAAATATGCAGAGGTCAAGGTAAATATAAAGTGTTTATAGTATTAACAAGTATTATTTTGCTGAATCTAATAGTGGTCATTGACAGGAATAGTTACACATGGGTATTTATAAGTATTTATTTCACAGGCTTGCTACAATCTAATTTTATGTATTCTAAGGCATTTGACTGTGTGGATCATAACAAACTATGTCTGACACTGAGAAGAATGGGAATCCCAGAACACTTGATTGTTCTAACGTGAAACCTATACTTGGACCAGGAGGCAGTCATCAGAACAGAGCAAGGGAACACTGCATGGTTCAAAATTGGGAAGGGTGTACGCCAGGGATGCATCCTATCTCCATAACTTTTCAACCTATATGCAGAACAGATTACCCGGGAGGCTGGGCTCTATGAGGAGAAATGTGGGGTCAAGATTGGTGGATGATTTATCAACAATCTGCATTATGCACATGACACAACCTGCTTGCTAAAAATGAACAGGACCTGAAGCGCCTGCTGCAGAGTGTCAAGGACTACAGCCTACAATATGGATTGAAGCTCAATATCAAGAAGGCAAAGATTCTCACCACTGGACCAATTGGCAGCATGAGGATGGATGGTGAAGAGATTGAAACTGTACACAGCTTTAGTTTGCTTGGCTCCACAGTCAAGAGTCTTGGCATCAGCAGCCAGGAGATTAAAAGGCGCATTGCTATGGGAAAGACTGCTGTTAGGGACCTCTCCAAAGTACTGAAGAACAATGGTGTCTCTCTGGAGACTAAGGTGTGTCTGATACAGGCCATGGTCTTCGCAGTCACTTGTTATGCATCAGAGAGTTGGACATTGACCAAGGAGGATAGAAGGAGAATTGAGATGTGGTGCTGGAGAAGAGTATTGAGAATACCATGGACTGCTAAGAAAACAAACAGATTTGTCCTGGAAAGTGCTAAACCGGGTGGCTCCTTGGAGGCAAGGATTCTGAGGCTCCATCCAACGTACTTTGGACATGTTGTGAGGAGAGACCAGTCCTTGGAGAAGGACATCATGCTTGGGAGGGTGGAGGGACAGCTCAGGAGGGGAAGGCCCTCTATGAGGTGGATTGATTGAGTGACTGGGATAATTGGGATGGGAGTGTCAGAGACAGTACAATTGGTACAGGACAGAGCAGAGTTTAGAGCTGCTGTACATAGAGTCGCAAGCGACTCGATGACACATAACAACAACAACAATTTCGTATATTCTTGGTACCAAGAGTAGAGGGATCAATAAACATATTGTATCAGGCAATCTGCTGTCAGTAATCTCTCTTTAACTACTTGTGGTGAGCTGGTGGCCTAGTGGTAAAAAGCTGCATGGCAATCCCAGAGGTGAGTGGTCTGAATCCACCAGGTTCTCTACTGCAGAAAGATGGACAATTATCTTTTTTTTTTTTGGGGGGGGGGTTAGTCGTCTCAGGTATGTGGTCTGCATGGCATTTTGCTTGGTCTCTGGCAAAAGGTTAGAAAGTTCTTTAGTTTTTTGCCAGATTTACATTTGTTTATCTGCCTTATATCCAGACTTATATTAGTGGCCTGTTTTACTTGCTGGCTTTGGATATATCAGTATACAAAACCAGCTGTTTCTAATCCTAATTTCCAACAATTGTGTATGTGTCAACATCTGAAACCTGAAGCTGACAATATCCAGAATCTGTGTCTGTGAATGGCAAAAGTTCATTTCCCATATTTTGGGTGTGTTGTTAGGAGGGGCTATTACTTGGGGAAAATACATTATTCTTGGAAAGGTAGAAAGTTAGAGGAAGACTCTTAAAAAGATAGATAGCCACAGTGACTAACAATGAGCTCAAGTTCAGGTACCAGAAGTATGAGGATGGGGCAAGTTTCAGATACATTTTTCATAGGTTCTCGATAAGATATAGTTAACTCAATGGTACTTAAGATAGGAATAACAACAAATCAGCAATTTAAGGCTCACAAATTGTTTTATTATTTTGGAGTATCAACATAAGAAGTAAAATGAGGAAAAGAAGAGAGAAATTATATCCATGATAAATTGCCTCCATAAACAATTGCTTCATTTGCCATGGGACCAGAAGAAATGAATATCCAACTACCCTTGTTGTTGTTGTATGTGCCATCGAGTCACTTGTGACTCTTAGCGACCCTATGTACAACATCCCTAAACTCAGCTCTGTACTGTGCCAATAGCACCGTTGCTGATATGCCCACCCTGATTACCCCAGTCACTGAATCAATCCAACTCATAGGGGGTCTTCCCCTTCTGTGCTGTCCCTCCACCCTACCAAGCATGATGTCCTTCACCAAGGACCTGTCCATCCTTGCAACATGTCCAAAGTATGTTAGATGGAGCCTTAGAATCCTTGCATCCAAGGAGCAGCCCAGTTTGACCTTTTCCAGGGTGAATCTGTTTGTTTTCCTAGCAGTCCATGGTATATTCAATACTCTTTTCCAGCACCACAACTCAAAGGCATAAATTCTCCTTCTATCCTCCTTAGTTATTGTCCAACTCTCTGATGCATAACAAGTGATAGCAAAGATTATGGCCTGTATCAGACCCACCTTAGTCTCCAGAGAGACACCATTGCTCTTCAGTACTTTGGAGAGGTCGATAACAGCAGATTTTCCATGGCAATACGTCTTCTAATTTTCTGACTACTGGTGCCGATTGTGTTGACTGTGGAGCCAAGCAAACTAAAGCTGTGAACAACTCAATCTCTTCACCATCCATCCTGATGCTGCCAATTGACCCAGTGGTGAGAATCTCTGTCTTTTTTAATTGAGCCTCAATCCATATTGGAGTCTACAGTCCTTGACCCTCTGCAGCAGTCGCTTCAGGTCCTCATCAGTTTCAGCAAGCAGGGTTGTGTCATCTGCATATTGCAGATTGTTGATAGATCTTCCACCAATCTTGACCTCACATTTCACCTCATAGAGCCCAGTCTCCCAGATAATCTGTTCTGAATACAAGTTGAAAAGGTATGGAGACAGGTCACATCCCTGGCGTACGCCCTTCCCAATTTTGAACCATGCAATGTTACCCTGCTCTGTTCTGATGACTGCCTCATGGTCCCAGTCAGCCACAGTTTGTTATGATCCACACTGTCAAATGCCTTTGCATAGTCAATGAAACACAGATTCCTCTGGTATTCACTGCTTTAAGCTAAGATCCATCTAACATTACCTACAATATCCCTAGTACCAGGACCCCTTCTAATCCCAGCCTGGACTTCTGGAAGTTCTCTGCTGATGTGTCATTCCAGTCGTTTTTGGATAATCTTCTGTAAAATCTTGCTTGCATATGAAATTAATGATATTGCTCTATAGATTCCACACGCTGTTGCGTCACCCTTCTTTGGGATGGGAACAAATATAGATCTCTTCCAGTCAGTTGGCCAGGTGGTTGTTCTACAAATTTCTTGGCACAACTTGGTGAGCACATCCAGGGCAGCATCTGTTAGCTGAAATGTGTCAACTGGCATACCATCTATTCCTGGGGACTTATTTTTTCCTATTTCCTTCAAAGCAGTTTGAACTTCTTCCTTCATCACATAGGCTTTTGCTCATATGTTGTTTCATTAAATTCTTCTGTGTCTGCCAGTTCTTTTCTATACAGTCATTCAGTATATTCTTTCGATCTTCTTTTAATACTTTCTGGATCATTTTATATTCTGCCAAAAGCATCCTTGATTATAGCAACTCCAGGTTTGAATTTGTTCTTCAGTTCCTTGAGTTTAAGAAATGCAGAGCGAGTTTGGCCCTTTTGATTTTCTGACTCCAACTCCTTACACATTTCATTGTAATATTTTACTTTGTTGTCCTTTGCTGCCTTTTGAAATCTTCTATTCAGCTCTTTAGCATCTTGAATTCTTCCCTCTGCTTTGGCTTCTCTGTGCTCTAGTGCAATTTTCAGGGTCTAACTATATAGAATTATTACAGTCAAAGTGAGGTAAATGCACACTGAAATGACAATGTCATGGAATTTAAAATTTGTGACTCTATTGAAATAGAATGAACCTCCAAAAGTACTGCCTTAAGATAATCTTTAAACCTCAAACAAATATATATATATCTCATGATGTTTTCCAATAAGCATGCATTCCAAAATCCAGACCCACTACCATCAAATGGATTCAGTTTCATAGTGACCCCACAGGACAGAGTTGAATTGTACTACATTGTTTCAAAACTGTTATAGTTACAGAAGCCAAAATCTTTAACCATAGGCAAAGAATATCTGATTGGGGCATTACATTAGGATAAGAGCTATTTTTATGGGTTTAAGTTGTCAATAGTAACTTAAAGAAGTTGATGAAAAATCTAGTTGCCAGTGAGTTTTTGTCAAATAATTCTTGTGGCATAATGTCTAAAGCACTGAGCTACTAACTGATAGGTCAGTGTTTCAAACATACCTTCTTCATAGGGAAAAGATATGGTCATTTACCTCCAGAAAGATTAACAGTCTTGGAGACCTTATGAAGCAATTTTACTCTGACCTATTGGGTTGCCACATGTGTGAAGCACTTGGATGGGACCAGGAATTATATAAGTTTTTCATCCCATTGGAGGAACAAGTTAGAAAAGGAGAACGAGAAAAATACAACTTGAAGAATGCAATTAATTTCATTGTACTGTATTTGTAGAAATTTTTTAATTTGTGCATGTTCTGCTGTGTATAGTCTCAATGACAAAATAGAAATGTAAAATAAAACTAACTTAAATTGCTATTGAAATTAGCATTACAAAATTCCTGCATGTACATATATGGTACCTGCATTGCACATGCAGAGAGAGAATGGATCTCAAATTTCCTGGCCTCCATTCAGATGTTAACAATCAGACACATACATACATCTACCCATGTAGGTGAGTGCTACAATCATCTGTGATTGAGCTGGACATTTAAACAGTGTTGGCAGAATGAAAATCATTATTTGCAGAAAACATGCAGCACACAAGTAGACAATAACAACAGATTCTCACAAATGAAATGTTTACCCTTCCCTAAATTACCCATATACACTTTTATTCCAGTAGGTAGACACACTGTGGTTCAGGAAAAATGTATTCAATATATCCCCTGGTTATCTGCACACTAGGGAGCTCTGATGATGTCCACAGTAAGATATTCTGCTGACCGAAAGGCTCTAGCTTCGGTGGTTGGAATCGACCAGTGGCTTACAAGGAGAAAGGACTTTTTGGTTTATAGACTCAGAAAGGAGAGTCACTAGGAGTTGAAGTTGACTTGGTGGCAATAAGTGGCCACCACACTTCCCAAGGAGCTGCAACTCTCTGGTTTTCTGTTACTGGTCTTCGTTGGGTCTTATTTTGCTGGTGGGAAAAACTGGCAAAGATTCCTCAAATTTCTGCTACTGAATCCTTCCAAACCAGCAACTTCTGCTAAGCTACTATGGTCCTCTATGCTACAGAAGCCTGGACTCAAGGTGCCTGAAACACCTGCCACAACAAAAGGAGCTTTCTCAGTGCATATATCTAAACTTCAGATGCTAACAAAACTTTGTGTATTTGAATCCACTCTTTGACTCCATCAGAGAAATAACTATTAATCTATTCCCTTTAGAAGTAAAACTGTGATAAGCCTCTGGGGAAGTCCTAGTCTGTCACATGGGTCAGAATGAGTGAAAATCAATTTGATTACATCTAATAAAAATAGCAAGGTGAACAATTCAACCACTTCTCTCAGTTTGTCACACTTCAATGGCTTATGTGTTTCTGTGACACTTAAACCATGCCAAGAGTATTTTGTCCATTAGGGACAAGTCTTAACAGAACTTCCAGACAGCAATAGACTAAGAAGAGACATTTAGCAATGTATATTTAGCAATGTATATTAAAAAAAGGTGCATTGCCATGGGAAATTCTGCTGTTAGGGGCTCTCCAAAGTGCTGAAGAGCAATGGTATCTCTTTGGAGACTAAGGTGTGTCTGATACAGGCCATGGTCTTCACAATCACCTGTTATGCATCAGAGAGTTGGACAATGACCAAGGAGGATAGAAGGAGAATTGATGCCTTTGAGCTGTGGTGCTGGAGAAGAGTAATGAGAATACCAAACAAACAGATTTGTCCTGGAAAGGGTTAAACCGGGTGGCTCCTTGGAGGCAAGGATTCTGAGGCTCCTTCTAACAAACTTTGGACATGTTGTGAGGAGAGACCGATCCTTGGAGAGGGGCATCATGCTTGGGAGTGTGGAGGGACAGCGCAGGAGAAGAAGTCCCTCTATGAGGTGGATTGATTCAGAGACTGGGATAATCAGGATGGGAGTGTCAGAGACAGTGTGATTGGCACAGGACAGAGCGGAGTTTAGGGCTGTTGTACATAGGGTCGCTATGAGTCGCAGGTGACTCGACGGCACATAACAACAACAACAACAACAACATATAAAAATTTAGCTCATTAAAATCTTATGAATCATAACACAATACTGTCCAGCCTATTTTGTAAATGTCATTAAAAGTTCATTCGGTCTTTATTGGTATAGTGTTTGTTGAAGTAGAGATTCAGTGAGGACAAAAAAGACCTTTGGTGACAAACATGGTTTAACAACCACACTAAATGGCCTGAGCTTGCCAAAAGTTGGAGGACTCTATCACTGAGCTCTCTAACTGCCAATCCATTTCCTGTTTTTTCCACCCTTACAGTGACTTTTAGTTTTAAGTTAGTAGTGTAGGATTTGAGTTTAAGTCTGGGCATGAACCTAAGGGCTTTAAGATTTAGATTTATAAAGTTAAAAATGTGCACAAACTAATTAAAACACAAACAGTTCTATAAAAGTGATCACCAAAAAGCATGTGATTAAGGTGATTCATGATCATTGATCAAGACATTGACAATAATGAGACATTTCAAAAAACTTTGTGGCTGTAGATTCGGAATCAATTACTTGCTGACATTCCAGGGGTGTTTAGAGGCTGTAACTTACAGCAGAAGGAATTTATCATGCTTCCAGGTCACCAGAGCTCCCTTAATGAGACATAATTGGACTATGAAATAAGCACACTTGAGTAGTTAATAGTTTCACTTAAGATGATCTCTCATGTGTTTCATATTCAATTCTTGAGCCAAGAAGGATTGTGCATTGGTTTTGCTTCTCCTAGTACAGCAAATAAAAGGCAATGTGGGAAGAAGACAAGTTTGATATTTATGTCAATGCAAAGGGAATATAATTTTTATTAATAATGTCTTCTTGTTATTATGGGTCGTCAAGTCAATTACAGCTCATATCAACCACATGAACGATATGTTTGAACCTGGTTTCATTCTGCAACATAGTCACAATCTCTGCCCTCTTTAAGCCCTTTGATGAGGTCGCTGTGTCAATCCATCTCCTTAACCATCTCCCATTCTTGCCCTGATCCTCTGCCTTTACTAACATGATAGCTTCTCCCAAGCACTGGTCCCTCATTAAAACATGTTAAAGTATATGAGATGAAGTTTCATCCTCTTTCCATTTATTTTGTCTTTATCTTTTATTTTTCTTTTTTACCTGCTTAGACATTTTATAATGACAGGATTTATAAGCAGAAACTTAGTAGTTACTGGTATTCATTATTTAGTTTTCCCTTGATGCATATTTTCTACATAGGATATGTATTTTATACACATGAATCTTCTACATAGGGTAAGTAATCTGTGATAATAATTTATTCATTTTACAGAGTTAAGATAATCTTCTTTGCTTTCTGGGATATCTTCCAGTATTTCATTGACCACCTCCGTCTCCCTGTCTTTGTTTGTTGAGATACTGGAAGCAGCTGCAGAATCAGAAGGGGATGTGGCATTTCTAAGAAGCATATTAGGCGCAGTTCTTATAAGACAGACTTGGGGTTTTTGTTTGTTTGTTTGTTTTTTACATTCTGTGGTATACAGGAAACACACTGGAAGGTCAACTGAGTTAGCTCCAGTTCAATGATATTTAATAACCATGGTGTGGTATATTGAACGCTGTTCTCAAACATCATAATTCAAAGACATCATTTCTTCTTATGTCTTCTTTGTTTATTCCCAAGACTTCAGATGTCTAGAAAGAAAAGTGAAAATACTAAGGCTTAGATCAGGCTCACCGTAGTTTTTAAACTGACATCTTTGTTCTTTAGCACTTTAAAGAGATTCTTGGAAGCATATTTCCCCAAACAAACAGGTCTTTTTGTTTCTTGACTGCTGCTACTATGGACACTGGTGGTGGATTAAAGTAAAATGAAATTCTTTTACATTTCAAACTTTTCTCCCTTTGTCATGATACTACCCATTAGTTCTGTTGTTGTTGTTCTTATGTGCCATCAAGTTGCTTGTTACTCATAATGACCTTATGTTCCAACCTTATTGTCTCTGACACTCCTTCCCCTATTACCCCAGTCACTAAGTCAATCCAGCTCATCTAGGGTCTTCCTCTCTTGCACTGTCCCTCCACCCTTCCAAGCATGATGTCCCTCTTCAAGGATTGGTCCCTCCTAGTTACATTCCAAATTATGTCAGACAACAAAGCTTCAGAATCTTTTCCTCCAAGGAGCAGTTTGGTTTCACCCTCTCTAGGATGAATCTGTTTGTCCTATTAGCAGCCCATGGATTTTTGTTTGTTTGGTATTGAGATGTAATCCATATTGATGGCTGAAATCTTTCATCATCAGTAAGTTATTCTACTATTTTTCTCTTTCTGTAGGTGAAATCTATGAACCCTCCTCTAATTCTGATACCATATTCTCCATATAGCCCAGCTCCTTGAATTATATGCTTATCATACAGATTGAATAAATATGAAGAAATTAAAAAAAACTTCAACACACATCTCTCCTAACATATAACACTGCACTAATTTTCTAATTCTGTTCAAACAATTTTTTGTTGGTTTGAATTTCTCAAGCCAACAAAACTTAAGAACAAATTAAAGCCTTGAGTTTTAATAGTAAGGATTCTATGGACAAAGTATTGATGATATTAATGATAATGCTGCAAGAGAAGCATCAAGAGAAGACAGAAGGAATATACAGAGTGACTGTACCAAAAAGAACTGGTCTTCAATGAATCATTTCATGAAGCAGCATCTCATAAAGAACCGATGGTAAAGAAGGAAGAAATTCAAGTGGCACTGAATGCATTGACAAAAATCGAGGCCTCTCTAATTTATTAGTAAGCAGTGAGCTCTTTCAGCAAACAGATGGAGCCATGGACACACTTATTATTCAATACCAAGAAACTTGGAAGAGATCTAATTGACTAACCGACTGGAAGAGATCCATATTTGTTACCATTCCCAAAAGATAACATTGACAACATTGTGTCACTGTGTAGAAATTATTAAACAATATCATCAATATCACATCCAAGTAAAATGCTGCTGAGGAGGATTTTTAAATGGCTGAAACAATATATCAACAGGGTACTTTTTGAAATTTAAGCTGGATTTAGAAGCAGCTGTGGAAAAAGGGACATCTTTGTTGAAGGTAGAGAATTAAAAAACAAAACAAAACCTCAAAAAGTATATTTGTGTTTAATTGACTATGCAAAGACTTTCAAACCTCAGGACATTTAATTGTGCTAATATATCCCAGAACATTTAATCATGCTAATGCGAAACCTATACTTGGACCAAGAGGCAGTCATCAGAACAGAGCAGGGCAACACTGCATGGTTCAAAGTTGGGAAGGGTGTACGCCAGGGATGTGTCCTGTCTCCATACCTTTTCAACCTGTATGCAGAGCAGATTATCCAAGAGGCTGGGCTCTATGTGCAGAAGCGTGGCGTTAGGATTGGTGGACGATCTATCAACAATCTGCATTATGCAGATGACACAACCCTGCTCGCTGAAACTGAGGAGGACCTCATGCACTTACTGCAGAGGGTCAAGGACTGTAGCCTTCAATATGGACTGAGGCTCAATGTCAAGAAGACAAAAATTCTCACTACTGGACCAATCGGTAGCACCAGGATGGATGGTGAAGAGATTGAGGTTGTTCACAGCTTCAGTTTGCTCGGCTCCACAGTCAACACTCTTGGCACCAGCAGCCAGGAAAAAAACAAAACAAAACAAAACATATTGCAATGGGAAAGTCTGCAGTTAGGGACCTCTCTAAAGTACTCAAGAGCACGGAGTCTCTCTGGAGACTAAGGTGCTCCTGATACAGGCCATGGTGTTTGCAATCACTTGTTATGCATCAGAGAGCTGGATAATGACGAGGGAGGATAGAAGGAGAATTGACGCCTTTGAGCTGTGGTGCTGGAGAAGAGTATTGAATATACCATGGACTGCCAAGAAAACAAATAGATTCATCCTAGAGAGGGTTAAACCAGGCTGCTCCTTGGAGGCAAGGATTCTGGGGCTTCGTCTGACATACTTTGGACATGTTGTAAGGAGAGACAGGTCTTTAGAGAGGGACATCATGCTGGGCAGAGTGGAGGGACAGCGCAGGAGGGGAAGACCCACTATGAGGTGGATTGATTCAGTGACTGGGGTAATTGGGATGCGTGTGTCAGAGGCAATGAGATTGGCACAGGATAGAGCAGGGTTTAGGGCTGTTGTACATAAGGTCGCTATGAGTCGCAAACGACTCGACGGTACATAACAGAACAACAATTTAAAACATATGTATAGACCATTAGCAGGTGCAATATATGCCATGGAACCATCACCTTACTCTTACTTCCTGTTGATAGCCTGCATTTTTACAGTCAGCCATCGGTAGGTTCCTATGGATGACTGGAAAGTGACAGATAAACGATGACCATCTTAATAAGGAAATACACAGTTTCAACTCTTTATTTTCTGATTACCAAAGTTCTCATACCAGAGTACAACTTCTGATTTCTCAACCATTCTTTATATTTTTCTTGCCTAAGTATGATTAAAAAGGAGCATTTTAAGGCATTGAATGACAGTGAATGAGGCCAAAATCCAATTCTTGCAATGCCTCAAGCTGTGTACAAAACAATTATGGACTTGCTATGAAAGAACATTCAGTATCATTTTATCATTTCTGTGCATTATACATGGAGGTGAGTTTGAAAATGGACCCACTAATCTCAAAAAGGGAGTTCTGGTAGTCTAGTGGATAATGAGTTGCGCTGGCAACACAACATCAGGCAGTTTACATCCACTAATGGCTTCATGGTAGAAAGATGGACAATCTCCTCCTGAGTGATTTACAGCTTCTGAAAACTGATGGAAGGACATCTATGAGTCAGTTACTACTTTGAAGTAATAACTCACACACACACACACATACACACACACGTGTATAAGATAATTTTCATATAGAAAAGACAAAATGTTTCCTATATCTAATTAAATGTTTTTAGTTTTGGTTTTTGAAAATAAGTGGTGACATCTATTATTGGTCCTGCACGTACCATTCTTAATTTCCTCAAGGTCAATAAAAGGTAATAGATAAAAACATGTTGCCATTCAGGCTAACGATTCATTTGAGTATCACTGTGTATAAATATTCAATTGTGTTGAAAGAGAAGAAACAACATCCTAAGACATTTAATTAGATCCGAGACACGTATTAAAAAGGAGTGAAAAAGAAAAAGACATCCAAAGTTGTGAAATATAATTTTACTTGAAAGAGTGACTTCTCAAAATTAAAGGGCAAACACTTTAAATTGCACAAAAATGGGAAAAATTATATAGCAGATGCTAATATAATATCAATATGCTTTAACAATATTCATTAAAATAAGCAGGAAAGTAATTGGAAAAGCAAAAACCCAATTAACCTGCTTAACCTGCTTATTTAGATGATAAACTGCTGGTATACCTTGCATACAATCCTAGTATCATGGACATATTTGAGGAATTCAAATGAATGTAAGACAAATTATAAAGTTAAATATGCAGTCTCAAAGGTAAAAATGAATCAATATTAGCTTAAAGTAGACTAAATTCCAGGATTAGATATCTGATACTATCGAATGTGTTTACTGAATTGCAAAGATAATATTTTAAATCATATTAAAAGGCATCTAAATTATGAGTTAGCAATGGAAAATGCAAGAGGTTATAGGACTAAGAGTGTGATGCCTTCCAGTCATCATAAATTCTTTTGTAAATCAAAGGCAATGCAAATATTACGTTTTTTTTTATAAGGCATGTATAGCTCTCTGAAAACAGGTGATGTCCAAATTTTCATGAAGATGCAGAGCAGAATTAAGCAGAATTTTCTTTCATTTCAAAAGACAAGTGTGAAAATATCTTTAGTTGAGATAAATTGAGAAAACCTATACTTACTGATAATGGAACACATTATCTTTCAGGTGAGAGAGGATAATGATTTAAATTTAAAAATATATACGGAAAGGATATGCAATCCCTACTTGAAAGTCAGTCCATTTACAATCCCTTTATGACTTCAGTTGCTCCTTGTGTCATCTATGACTGCATGCTATGGTCAAGGACAATTTGAAAAGTGATTGAAAGGTGGCAATTTATTCTATTGCAAAGCCATTTAATATTTCCAAAAGAGAAATGACATACATTTAACATGATATAGAAAGCTGAGCAATCCAAAGACAAACACAAATTATGAGTTGAGAGACAGCAGAAAATTGTTATAAGATCATTTCTCCCTATTATTACTGGTAATTCATCATTACTCATGCATCTGTTCAAAATATAAGACACCCTGAATTTCTTCTTGCTTACCAATTTTACAAGTGTAGTTGTTTAAAATTGCAACTGAGTTTTTTTTTTAAATTGCAACTGATTTTTGACCAAAACGATATGATACAAAAGCATGCAATTTATATAGAACAGCATTTTCCACTTTGTTCTTTAACAGTAAGTACATGAGGTCTCAATGTTACATTTTATAAGAATAATACTTTGTAAGGTAAGTTCAAATAACATACACATTTTAGTGATTCCACTCCCAAAGGACAGAAAATTTAAAAGATACTATATTAGTCCTTTAAAAATAATAATGATATAGTAATCATAGCAATAACATCATCTTATTATTCTTTTGGTAACCACAGCAATATTTGTAGATAGTATTCATTACTTTTTTGTGAAATTGCTTTTTTAGGTACAAGTTGGTTTCAGGAGTTGGTTTTAGTTCAAAGTTTGAAAATTATCTCAGGGCGAAAATCTTGGTGAGTCTTTCAGTTAGCAACTAGTATTGCAGGTCTTTTTCTATTTAATGTGGTTTTGGGTCCCCTTCCTGCCTTCTTCATCCCTCTGCTCTCATATTTTCTACCCTTGAATTCCCGTGCAAGTTTTATTAGTCATCCTTCTAATTTTATAATAATGTCCAAATACATACTACTGATGAAACTGGAATTGAAAATAAACTTTATTACACCAATTGACCAAGATATTCCTTAAGACTGTGGTTCTAATATAACTTTTGTGAAATGTTTGTTTATGTCTAAGAAACATTTATAATTGTTATATATATAATATATATTTCTATTGTTGTAATGTGGCTTCAAGATGCCTGCGACTCGTAGTGACCTTATGTGCAACAGCTTTGAAGCTTGTCCTGTCTTGAGCCAGGCTCACGGACTCCAATGAATATATTGTTGTTGTTGTTCTTACGTGCAATCGAGTTGCTTCTGACTCGTTGCAACACTATGCACAGTAGCCCTTAAACCTGCTACATCCTTTGTCAACATTACTGTTTCTGATACACCTTCCCTCATTATCCTACTCACTAAATTAATCTATTTCATCAGGGATCTTCCTCTCTTGCACTGTCCCTCCACCATTCCAAGCATGATGTCCCTCTGCAAAGACTGGTCCCTCCTTGCAATATTCTCAAATTATGCTAGATGAAACCTCAGGCTCCTTGCCTCCATGAAGCAGCATGGTTTCACCCTGTTCAGGGCAAACCTGTTTGTTATCCTGGCACTCCTTGTCCTATTTGATACTCTTCTCCATTAACAAGCTGAAAGGCATCAAGTGTGTGTGTGTGTGTGTGTGTGTGTGTGTGTGTGTGTGTTGTTTTTGTTAGGTGCGGTGGAATATGACTCATAGTAATGCTATGAAAAGAAGGTCTGAAATGCTATGAATAGAAGGTCTGAAACCTGGTCTGGCCTGTGCCATCTTCACACTTCCTGACACACTAGAGCCCATTGCAGCAGTCACTTTGTCAATTCAACTGGTTGAGTATTTTCTTCTCTTTCGTTGACCCTTCACTCTTCCAAGTATTATGTTCTTCTTCAAACAGTAGGTCCTCCTAGCAACATGCCCCAAATATGTGAGGTGAAGCCTCATCATCCTTGCCTCCAAAGAGCACTGCAGCTGTACCCTCTCCAAGATATATTTGTTTGTTTTTTTGGCTGTCCATGGGATGTTCAGTTCTCTTCTCCAATACTACAGCTCAAATGCATTAATTCTTTTTCGGTCATGTCTATTCATTATCCAGCTGTCAGATGCATAGTAATTGATCAGAAAAAAATATGACTTGAACCAGATACACCTTAGTCCTCAAACTGACATCATTACTCCTCAATAATTTGGAAAGTTCCCTACAGACTTTTCCAATACAATGCATCTCCTGATATCCTTACTGCTGGTACTCAGCGTATTAATTGTGGATTCAAGTAAGATGAAGTTGTTGACAGTTTCAGCTCTTCTCTATCCAATATGATGTTGCCTATTGGCCCAGTGGTAAGAGT
The DNA here is from genome assembly GCF_000299155.1 of Elephantulus edwardii. Lineage (NCBI taxonomy): Eukaryota > Metazoa > Chordata > Mammalia > Macroscelidea > Macroscelididae > Elephantulus > Elephantulus edwardii. Next base: position 18,039,694 of record NW_006399773.1, read on the forward strand.
CTTTGTTTTCTTGAACTTGATATGCAATCTATGTTAAAGGCTGCATTCCTTGATCTCTGCAACATGCCCTCCTCACTTTCCGCAAACAAGGCTGTGTCATCTGAATAACACTGCTTATTGATGGCCCTCCCTCCAAACCTGATGTCCCACTCCTCTTTATTGAGTTCAGCTTCTCAAATAATTTGCTAAGTATATAGATTGAATTGGTATGGAGCAAGACTACAACCTTGATGCATTCCCATCTTAGTTTATACCATGCAGTGTTCCCATGCTATGTTCACACAACAGTCTCCTCATCCAGGTGTTGCTTTCAAATTAGCATAGCTAAATGCTCTGGGATTCCCATTTTGCTCAATGTCAGACACAACTTGAGCAATGGTGTCACTCTGGAGCCTAAGGTGCACCTGACACAGGTCATGGTCTTTGCCATAGCAAGTGATTACTTGCTATGTGTCAGAGAGCTGGACAATGACTAGGGAGGATAGAAGGAAAATTGATGTCATTGAGCTGTGGTGTTGGACAAGAGTATTGAATATACTATGGACTGTTAAGAAAATGAACAGGTTCATTTAGGAGTGTGTTAAACTCAGTTGCTCCTTGGAGGCAATGGTTCTGAAGCTTTGTCTGACATATTTTGGACATTTTGCAAGGAGGAACCAGGCCTTGGAGAGGGACATCATGCTTGGAAAGATGGAGGGACAGCACAGGAGAAGATTCTCTGTGAGATGGATTGATTCAGTCATTCGGGTAATCGAGGTAAGTGTGTTGAAGACAGTGAGTTTGGCACAGGATAGAGCAGGGTTTAGGGCTGTTGGCTGTTGTACATAAAGTCACTATGAGTCCCAGGCAACTCGACAGCACATAACAACAACAACAACAACAACAATAATAGTAATATATGTTGCGCTGTGTACCATAGAGTTGGAACTTACTCATAGTTGATCCTCTGACGTGTTTTCAAAGGCAGTTAATTAGAGTGGAGGAGATTGTCCATCCTTCTTCAGAGAAAACACACACACACACACACACACACACACACACACACACACACACGGAGCTCTGGTAGCCTAGTGGCAGCTATGTTGCAATTCTAAAGGCCTGCAGTAAAAATCCATCAGCTCTGTGATAGAAATATGTAAGCTCCTAGTATGTGCTTTTGAAAACCTACTAGAGGGTTTCCATCTCTATTGCCTACTCAGTCTGCATTCTGAACCAACAATTTGAAAAACTTGGCTCTATGGAGATACATAGATGCAGAGATAAAATCTTCCATAGACAGATGCATACGCAGATGCATAGATAGATGTTATTGCTATTCTTGATATCGAGTTGAGTATCACTCATAACAACTCTATGAACAACAGATCTGAGCTGTCCTATCCTATCCTGTGCCATTCTCATCATTTCAGGCACACTTTAGCTCATTTGGTGAAATTGCTGTGTTAATCCATCTCCCCGAAGTCTCTCCTTCCTTTGCTGACTCTCCAGTTTTCCAAGTATGAAGTCAAGAAATATCTTCTCCTAACATGCACAATGTCTTTGCCTCCAAGAGACACACTAGCTGCAACTTCTCCACAATATATCTGTTTTTTAGGCAGTCTATGGGATGCTGAGTACTCTTCTCTAGCACCACAATTAAAAGGTATAAATCCTTCTACCATCCTTATGACCTGTTTAGCTCTCAGAGGCATAACAAGTGATTGAAAAGATCATGACCTAAAGCAGGCACACTTTCAAACTACCATCATTACTTCTCAGAACTCTGGAGATGTTCCTGACAGCAGTCTTGCCCAATGCAATCTATCTCTAGATCTGCTGACTGTTCATACCAAGAGTCTTGAATGTGGATCCAAGTTGCATGAAATTGTTGATAATTTCAGTCTTTTCTCCATCTATCATGATGTTGCTTATTATTCCAGTGGCAGGGATTTTTTTTTTCCTTTGTGAGATGCAATCTATACTGAAGGTTGTAAAGTTTGATAGTCTACTGTAAGTATTTTTAGTCCTTCTCACTTTGAGCACGTGTCACGTGTATAATATAGCTTGTTGAGGAGTCAGTCTTCCTCTGATCCTGGTTCTGCACTTCTTTCATAAAGTCTAGTTCCGATGATTTGCTCAAGGTATGGATTGAATAGTTATGGAGAAAGAATACAATACTCTTTTATGCTGTTCCGGTTTAAACCACACAGTTCTCTCTTGCTTTGTTCAGACAAAAACTTATTGTCACGTGTATAATGTAGCTTGTTGAGGAGTCTTCATCTGATTCTGATTCTACACTTCTTTAATAAAGTCTAGTTCTGATTATTTGCTCAAGATATGGATTAAATAGTTATGGAGAAAGAATACAATACTCTTTTATACTGTCCCTGTTTATACCATGCAGTTCTCTCTTGCTTTTTTCAGACAAAAGTTTATTGTTCTAGGTGTTGATTTCACATGAACTCAATTAAGTATTCTGGAATTCCAATTTTTCTTCATATTAGCCATAGTTTGTTATGATCCACACAGTCAAATGCCTTTGTAAGCAGAGTGCTCCTTTGAGACTCAGATGGTGAAGCTTTGTTTCACATATTTTGCACATGTTGTTAGAAGAAGCTATTCCTTGGAAAGAGACAACATGCTCGGAAATGTTGAAGGTCAGAGAAGGCGAGGAAGAATCCTCGATGAGATAGATTGATAAATGTCTGTGGAAATGGACTCAAATGTACTGAGGATGATAACATGGTTCAGGATAGAACAGAATTCAGATATGCAGTCCATAGAGTTGCTATGAGTGGTACTCCCACTTGATGACACTTAACAACATATGGTAAGCTTTGTGTATTTAAAACATATGATTTACTTTCTTTGTATAGAAATAATTCTAGAAAGCTGTGGTGATGTCATCCTTAGGGGCTTCCACGGCTATCCTAAAGACCACTCATCTCTGGAGTTATAAATCTATCTAAAGCCTTGGAATGTAAAGGAAGATCAGTCTCTAGCGGAAGAACTGTCTTGAGGACAGTGAGTTTGAGTTGTGAATACAATGAGAGTGCCTTTTCAGACTCAAATAAGATCAATTTTCTCTTATAACACTTTCTAAATTATTGCAATTAATATTCTAGACAAAATCTTATTGACATTTGAAAGAAAAAATTAACTGTGGAACTTACAAATTATTTAATATACAAATACTGAGGCAGTTAACATTTTGTTTCATAAAATGAACATATTTTGAACTAGAAGGAAGATTTGAATCTAATGCACTTGGAGCATATTTAAAAACAAATGAATGGAAACAACCATAAGTTCTAGTTTATTTCTATTTAGGTACTGCTTATGCTGTTGTTGTTGTTATGTGCTGTCTATTCAATTTTAAATCATAACAACATTAAGGGCAAAAGTTCTGAATCCTGCCCTATTCTGAACCAACCTAACATTTTCTGACACACCTGATGCCATTGTCAAAGTCACTTTGTCAATCCAACTCAATAGCATCATCGTCTTCTGTGCTGACCTTCTAATATTCCAAGTATGATGTCCTTTGCCGAGGATTGCTCCTTCCTGGTGACATGCCCAAAGTACATGAGATGAGGCTTCAAAATCCTTGTCCTTAAGGAACAAACTAGTTTCACCCACTCCAGGACAGACTTACATAATCTGCATTATGCAGATGACACAACCTTGTTCACTGAAAGTGAGAACAGTTTCAAAGGTTTGCTGCAGAAAGTCAAAGTATACTGCTTAGGCTGCAGTATAAAATATACTTGTTAGATTTCAGTATAAAAATACACCAATTTTTCTTCAAATGAGAAAATTTTGGTTTGTGAACCAATAGCACCTAGAATTTAGTGGATGCTGACATTATTACCAAAGTTGTCTTTTTCCAAACATGATTTATAAATTCTGCCACAAAACTACTCTTCCCTTCAGATCTTACATACATTCATACATACATACATACATACATACATACATACATACAGACCTGGTTCACATTTACATTATAGCTCTATGTTGACTGTAACAGATTTTTTCATGTAATTACCTTAATTGTTATCACACTTTTAATAATTAACGAAAGAACATCTAATTTTGCTCAGCAGACTTTTAAACACTACTAAATCACCATTACAATGAATAAAAATGTTTGGATACGTATGGATATACCAAAAACAGCTATTTACATATACAGAAGTATATTTATATATGCAAAAGCACACACACGTATTTGTATAACTCATAAATTACCTACAACTCTTATGAAATACCATTTTGTGACAGAATTATATCCACATAAAAGTAAGTTAGAAGCAGTCAACCAAATTTTGAACCATCTGTGTTCACTGTGTACAATATGAAATTGAAAATTTGAACTGTGAATAAAACAAATAAAGAAGCATGGCTTGTCATATATGAGTATACACATCCAGCATATTTGATATTTAAAGGACACTCGAGGTTACTTTGTTATGATAATTGCCAGATTAGTTTTCTATTTGTACTTTAAACAAATTAAAATGTTTTTGTTTTAATTTGTTCCTTTATTTCTTTATAAAAATCTTCAGAGCTTTATTAGCTTTGAAAAATGTCAAAGAACAAACTGAGTAATTCTTGTTTTAACAAGGGTATTCCACAATTCACCTCTTTGTTCAATGTCATCCTATTTTAGACTCACTTATCTGAAATCTTCTTTGTTCATTTAACTTTTGTTTGTTTCCTTATACCTTATTACGATAAGAGTTAGAGACCTGGAATCACTGTTACTAAAGCTGATTCCATCATTTACAAATTCAAGGACTTTAGGTCATCATTTAAGTTCTTTGAGGAAAAAAAGAAAATAATAAAAATCATATCGCCTTCATTAGGACTATATATAAACTGTATAAAAGGAAATTATAAAATATGTTCTAGCTATATAACCAACTTAATAATATTGGGTTAATATTTGTGTAACTTCTAAGTAAAATATATGTCTGTCTATATCTATCTATCATCTATCTATCTATCTATCTATCTATCTATCATCTATCATCTAGCTATGTATCTGTATCACTGTAAGTGAATTTGTTCTTAAAAGAACATTGCTGGCATCCATTTGATCAATTTTTTATAATTGAATAAAATTATACCTAATCTAGGGGAGCTCTAGTGGTCTCGTGATTAAGAACCTGCACTACAATCCCAAAGGCCACGGTTTGACTCTACCAGCTGTTCCAAAAGAAAAAGAGGGTCAGTCTCTTCTTATGTAATTCACAGCCGTTCAAAACCCACAGCCGTTGAAAACCCACTGGAGGGTCAGGTATGGGTTGGTTCCAACTTGGTGTCACACAACAACTCAAAGAATAGTCTACTTAAAGAACTCAGGTGTGGCACAATTATAAAGTGGTTGACTGTTAACTAAAAAAAATAGCAGTTCAAACATACTCAGTGGCTCATTAGAAAGAAATGGCAACCTTAATTGTAGACACTTGTGATAACCATAATACCCTATCATATATCACTTTTAAACTCTTTTCTCCCTCATCTGTTTCAATGCAGTATACATAATGTATCCAGTTTTTCTCAGTCTTACTCCAACCCTGATGTTAGTCCCATCCTACAACAGTGGCACTATGCAGTATTTGTCCTTTTGTGACTGAGATATTTCTCTCTGCTTAATGTCCTCCAGGGTCACCCATTTTGAATAATATTGCATGTGTTCCTTGTTTTTCAGTGCAGCGTAGTATTCCATTGTGTGAATATACCACAGCTTCTCTATCCATTCGTTTGTTGATGGGTACTTAGGTTGTTTCCAACTCCTTACTATTGTGGACAAACTGTGCATATATCTGCTTGGATGTTGCTTATGGTCTCTTTAGGGTATATTCCCAGTAGTGGAATTGCTGGGTAAAATGGTATCCCTATTTGCAACTTTTTGAGAAAGTGTCACACCACTTTCCACAGTTGTTGCACCATTTTACTGAGTTATGTAGTTTACTCCAGGATGGGGGTCTGGGGTGGGCGGGATTGTATACCAATGAAGGACTTGTACTTTTCAAAGAGAGGAGTGAACTGGGGGGAGAGGTGGGCAGGGAGAAAAGTGCAACAATGAATGAATAGAAATCCAAAATCTCTGTAAATGTTGATTAAAATTAATAAAATAAAATTTAAAGAAACTAAAAGAGAAAAGGATTTTCAGTATAATTTAAAGCAAAGAATTTTACTTTCTTAAAAAGGAATATTATTTTTTTTAAAAAAGGTATATTATTTAATACATGGTGTTTATCAAAGTTTAAAAAAAAAGAAAGAAATAGTAATCTACCCCAGTCAAAGTTAGAGAATAGAAAATCCTTTGTCACATAGGATGATTGTGAGCTACAATAAACTTGACAGTATCTAAAGCAATGAAAACATAATGCAATAAAAACAAGTTAGATATACTGCTGGTTTAATTCCAGATCACTGAAAAAATAAATATGACAATGAAGGGAATCTTGTATTTGTTTTGTTTTGTTTGTTTCCTAGTATATAAACTTATTATAAAAGAGAGGAAAGCCCTCGAATAGGTAACTTGACACAATAACTGTAGCAGTATACTCAAGTACATGCTATTGTTACTAGAGTGGTATGGTATCTCATAGGTTTTTTTTTTTATTTGCATCTATCTAATAGCTTTCTAAAGAAGGTCTAAGACTGTAGTATTCAACGGGGATTGACGTTTAATATCAAGAAAACAAAGATTCTCACCACTAGGCCAACTGACAGCAACATAATAGATGGGGAAGAGATTGAGGTTGTTAATGATTACAGCTTACTTGGCTCCACAATGAACAGTTTTAACACCAACAGTCAGGAAATAAAAATATGACTTACATTAGGAAAATCTGCTGTCTGGGACCTCTACAGAACAATAATGTTAGTCTACAGACTAAGGTGCACCTAATTCAGGCCATGGTTTTTGCAATTACTTGCTATGCATCAGAGATCTGTAGAGTGACTAAAGATGACAGAAGAAGAATTGATGTCTTAAAATTGTGGTGCTGGAGAAGAGTCTTGAACATACCATGGACTGCCAAGAAAACAAATAGGTCTGTCTTGGAGAGGGTGAAACCAAATCTCTCCTCGGAGGCTAGGATTTTGAAGCTTTGCCTCACATACTTTGGGCACAAGGGTGGAGGGACAGCACAGGAGAGGAAGATCCCCAGACAAGATGAACTGAAACAGTGACTAGAGCAATGAAGTTTTTGTGCTGGAATTAGTGATACTTGCTCAGGACAGGGCCGGGTTCAGAGCTATTGTGCATAGGGTCGCTATGGGTCACAGGTGACTTGATGGCACATAACAACAATAATAACAACAACAGCTAGAGATTTTGAAACTTTCTTTGTGTATCTGCCCTCTCAATGTAGACTTCTATGAAGGGCTTATTTATATCTCATGATCATTTTGCAGTTAGATTATTGATATTTTTTTGTTTGTTTCTGGAATATTCTATAAATTTCAGATGTAAGTCCCTTATCAGATATGTCATTGCCAAATATTTTTTCCCAGTCTGTGTATTTCCTTCTTACCCTGTTGGAGAAGTTTTTTGTATATAAGGATTTGATTCTTAAAAGGTCTCATTCTTCTATTTTATTCTATCCAGGTTGTGAGTTTTTAACTTTGCTTGGAAGACTGTTCATGCTGTGGATTAAGGCTTCTAGAGTTCTTTATAGCTTTTCTCAGATGGATTTTATCATCATTGGTTTTATTTCTAGGTCCCTAATCCAGCTTGAGTTGGTTTTTGTTTAAGGTATGAGGTATATGCTTTGCTTAAGTTTTCTTCTTTCCCATGAACAAGCCTATGTATTTTATTCTCAATCTTAGCATGCCATATGTCTAATCTATTTTTAAAAAAATTAAGCAACTTCCTGAATACTTTCACAACTAAAGATGTATATTGTTATATCCAGTCTATAGGTTGAAACTGCCTATATTCAAAAGAAATCATGACTATTTTCTGTTGAGCATAATGTTTTAATGTTTTATTTTACATATTCATTTATCACAATTATAATAAAAATGGAAAAGTTGTATTTTTCTTGGTAAATATAATTCAAGTTCTTTTGTTTGTGTATTTGTCCTGTTTCCTGAGATCACTCTCTTTTTTCTCTCTCACTAAGAAACACCCCATGGGTGAACACAGCAGGACTTCAAACAATTTCTTCTCACTTCATTCATGGCTGATGAAGCAATGTAGAAAGAACCTGAATTTATAAAGTCTGAGGAAACAGAACACTAACAGTAAAAAAAAAATTCTTTTGAGTTGATGCGCTTCTAGAAGCTAAATATTCATGTTGGAAAACAAGACCAAAATGCATGTTTCATAATGTGACACTCGATATTGTGTGTAAATGTGACAATGTTCCTTACTTAGTATAATGTCACTGTCCAAAGAGCAAAAAGTTGGACATGGGGCTTGGGGCCATGAATGTCTCTCCAAAAAAGGCCCGAGGGAGTGAGAGTGGCTCAGCCCCTCACCACCGCAGAACCAAAAGCAGATAAAAAGCCCAAAGATCAGCCTCTTGGTGTCTCTAGAGCCAAAAGAACAAGAAGTTTCTTCTTTCATTGTTGACTCACAGACTCACAATTTTATTACTGAGACTGGGGTATATTAGAATTTCATAAAACAACTTGTGTTCAAGAAGGAATAGTGATGAAGGAGGAAATTCAAGTAGCTCTGAAGGAATTGGCAATTATAAGTCCCCAGGAATTTATGGCATACTAATTGACATATTTCAACATGCAGCCCCAGAAGTGCTCACCTGGTTGTGCCAAAAAATCTTGAGGACAACCACCTGGACAATTGACTGGAAGATATCAAGAACTATAGTCTGAAACATAGATTGAGGCTAAGAATAAAAAAAAAATTAAATAAATTTCTCACCAGTGGGCCAATTGGCAGCATCATGATAGATAAAGATTGAGGTTATTAACAATTTCAGTTTGTGTGATTCCACAAACAGCACTCGTGGCACAAGAAGTAGGGAAATAAAAAGAAAAACTTCTTTAGGAAAATCTGCTATCAAGGGTCTCTCCACAGCTGAAGAACAAGGCTGTCACTCTAGAGACTAAGATGCACCTGAGCAGGCCACGGTCTTCATAATTACTTGCTATGGTTCGGAGAACTAGACAATGACCAAGAATACTAGAAGAATTGATGCCTTTGAGCTGTGGTACTGGACAAGAGTATTGACCATATCATGGATTTCTAAGAAAACTTGCAGGTCTGTCCTGGAGATGGGGAAATCAAACTGGAGGCAAGAGTTTTGAAGCTTCGGCACACACACTTTGGGCCTTTAGTCAGGAGGGTGCAGTCTTTAGAGAAGAATATCAAGTTTGGAAAGATTGAGGAACAGCACAGGAGAGGAAGACACTAGATGAGATGAATTGACAGTATAACTGGGAAAATGAGGGTAGATATATCAGAGACAGTGAAATTGTGTGAGGAGAGAGCAAAGTTCAGAGCTATTAGGTATAGGGCTACTATGGTTGTTATTGTTGTTGTGTGCCATCGAGTCTCTTGTGAGTCATAGTGACCGTATGTACAATAGCCCCAAATCCTGCTCTATCCCATGCCAATCTTACTGACTACAACATGCTTTTTCCATTACCCCAGTGATGGAATCAATCCATCATTCCTTTTCTGAGCTGTCCCTCCACCCACCCAAGTATGATGTCCCTCTCCAAGGACTGATCCCACCTTGTAACATGTCCAAAGTGTGTCAGACAAAGCTTCAGAATCCTTGCCTCCAAGGAGCAGCGTGGCTTCACCCTCTCCAAGATGAACTTGTTTGTTCTCCTAGTGGCCCATGGTATATCATCTTCTCCATCACCACAGTTCAAAGGCATCAGTTCTCCTTCTGTCATCTCTAGTCATGGTCCAGCTCTCTGGCCTGTATGCGATCTTGCTCTCCCAAAACAGTTTTTGGACAGATGAGATTCTGAAGTGCGCAGCCTGCAAAACTAGTAGTCTAATATCAAAGCCGATGACTTGGACACTTTGGGGATGGGGAGAAAGAGAGACAGAGAGAGAGACAGAGAGAGAGGGAGGGAGAGAGGGTAAAGGGGAGGGAGGGGGGGAGAGAGAGAGAATGAATGAGAGTATTCTATTATCCTAATGAGAGAGAGAGAATGAGAGTATTCTATTATCCTAATGAGAGAGAGAGAATGAGAGTATTCTATTATCCTAATGTTAAAATTTTGTACTGTCAACCCAAAGGAATGTGGTTTGAATTGAATTGACAAGGTGCTACACAGCAGAAAATGGGCAACCTCCCAACCTCCTGGGCAATTTAGAGTCTCTGAAAGCTCTCTGGAGGGTTAACTCTGGCTTATGTCTTAAGTGAAGTCACATAAAAATAGTAACAGCATGTACAATTATGTGTGTGCATATAGGTTTGTGCATATTGGTTTTACTTCTCCAAAAAAAACCACCTGAAGACACATAGCAAACATATATCTTGATCTACAGATTAAAAAAGAGACATGATAGTTAAAGAAGGTAGCCTACGAGAATAGTTTGTTTGTATATATTGTCTTTATAGTTTAAGCAATAATCTGTACTGTTTTCACAGTCACCCAATCTCCCACATCAGGTTCCCGGGAGAACTGACTTCCTTCATTCTGATCATTATTTTCTTCAGAATTTGAACCTGTGACTTTTACAATTTTGGTTAATATTCCACTTCAATCAAGTTCCAAAATTTTAATCTATCCTTATGTCTCTTCAAGAAGGTTCCTTTGCTTGTTTATGTTGTCTCTATAGTCTTAGCAATAATCTGTACTGTTTCCAAAGTCACCTCCTCTCCCACAGCAGGTTCCTGAGAGAACTGACTTCCTTCATTCTGATAACTCATTTTCAGGATTTGAACCTATGATGTTTAAAATTTTGGTGAACATAACACTTTACTCAAATTCTAAAATTTTTATCTAATATCTCGTCAATGATCATGAGTATGTTTATTCGATGAATTTGAAGGTCTAATACCTATACATAGTAAGAACTCAGTTCAACATAATTGTAAAATATAGTATTATTACAAATGTTATTGATAAATGCTTTAATGATCCTCTACTATATCTTGTTGTTGTTGTTGTTGTTATTGTTAAGTGCTGTCAAGTCATAGGTGACCTTATGAACAAAAGACCTGGACACTTGCATAACTTTCATCCTTTCTCCAGCTTCATAGGGTTTCTGGACACAAGCTATTTCAGAAGTGGATGCCACTCCTGCTTCCAAGTTTGTTTGAGTCAGGGAGCTCTACCAGTGTCCACCATAGATGACCATTATCTCATTTGACACAACAGTGTCACAGTGTTTAGCTTCACAGCAGTCACAAATTACCTCTGTATAGCAAGTTGACAGACCGGGCCTATATGACATAGAAGAATATATGTTTTACCAAAAACAATTAAAACCAGGCCCGAGGGCTGTGGATTAAAGCTACTATATCTTAATAATTACTAAAACTGATTATGATCACAAAAGATAATTGCAAAGAGAAATTAAGATCACAGAAAATAATGGAATTCATATCTATCTAATGAAACTAACATGTTTCCCAAAAGTATTGAATACATACCGTCTCAAGTATGGATTGTAAATGAACAATAATTTTACAAATTAAAAAGAAATAATCGCTTGCTCTCTGGAGCAATTAATTCCTTCAGAACTCAAATTTCACATGATAATCTACTTTACCTATGCTGTTTTTGTTATATACCATCAAGTCACTTGAGACTCATTGTGACCATGTGTACAACAGCCCTGTAACATGCTCTATTCTGTGCCAACCTAATTTTCTCTAACACATCTATCTTCATTACCCAAGTCACAGAATCAATCCATCTCATGCAGGGTCTTCCTCTCTTGCACTGTCTCTCCATCCTTCCAAGAATGATGTCCCTTTCCAAGGACTAGTTCCTTCTAGCAACATGCCCAAATTATGTCAGACAAAGTCTCAGAATCCTTGCCTCAAAGGACAAGCTTGGTTTCACCCTCTCTAGATTTAACCTGTCCTCTTAACAGTGCATGATATCCTCTTCTCCAGCACCACAGCTCAAAGTCATCTATTTTATTTCTATCATCCCTAGTAATTGGCCCAGTTTTCTGATGCTTAGCAAGTACTTGTGAAACCTATGGCCTGGATCAGACAAACCTTAATTTAAAGACTGACATAATTGCTTTTCTCTGGAGAGGTCCTGGATTGCAGACTTTCCCAATGGAACTCATCTTTTGATTTCCAGGCTGCTGGTACAAAGAGTGTTAGTTGCAGAGCCATGCAAACTAAAGCTGTTAACAGTCTCAATCTCTTCATTATCATAATGCTGCCAAAGGCCCAGTGGTGAGAATCTTTGTTTTCTTGATGTTGAACTTCAATCCATATTGAAGGCAGGAGTCCTTGACCTTCTGCAGCAAGTGCTTCAGGTCTTCTTAGTTTCAGCAAGAATGTGTCATCTGCATAACACAAATGATTTGATTACTCTTCCTCCAATCTTGATGGCACACTCTTCATAAGAGTCCAGATGATCTGTTCTGCATACAGATTGAAAAGGTATGAAGATAGGACATATCCCTGGAGTACTCCCTTTTCAATTATGAACCATGCAGTGTTTCCTTGCTCAGTTTTGCTAAGTAAATGTGCTGCCACTACAAGGGTGCATAGTTTGAATCCACTAGTTGTATTATTGGAAAATGATGCGCAATCTCCTCCAGTTTCTGAAAACCCACTGGAGTCTCAGCTGTTGGTCGGGGTCTCACTAGCCAGTGAACAATGACAATAACATAGCCTATACTTAAAGTTGTGTTAAAGAGAAAGCAATAGAATTATTTAAAAGATATTGCAGTTCAGATTTTTTGTTCACAGTGTCACTATGAGTCATGCTTGACTCAACAGCACTTATCAACAACAACAACCATGAAACTGACCTTATTAGGACAGAATCTAATACAGTAACTTACTTTTTTATTAATAAATCATTAGGAGATACAGTGTCTCATCCAGTCTCTTAGCAAAGCTAGTGTGTCCAAACCACCAATCTTCTGCAGTCACCCCAAACTTATCCCGTTCCACCACCAGAGTCCCTTATTCTGTCTTCAGTTAGAGGAGAAAAATATGAGAATTATAACCTAGTGTAACTGGATTATGTCTCTATTGGGGATAACAAAAATAGAGCGCCTCAGAGAAAAGGATTGATATGATTACTGCAAAAAGGAACTTATGTATGTTGAAGATTGTGAGGATGCCACCCAATCAGAAGAGGTTTTGAGTTACTGTACTTTAGTTGCTATGAAACAGAGTCTATTAAATGATCACCAACCACAATAGAAGAGCATGTAGTAGTTATTTTCCACTCATGATCTTTAAACAAGGACTATTGAAATACTGATGTTTAAACTGAGGAACTAAATAATTAATTAATTAACCAATAAAATGAAATTGTGTCATTCTATTAAGCTCTCATACGACGTGAAGAAGATGCTTCATTTTCTTAGTACCCTATGCAATATTATAACTGCTATTTTTATTATTAATAACAGCCATAACTGTTTCTATGTTATTGATTATTTGGGTGTTACAAAAATAATGCTTTTAATGATTACTTTAATTTACTCTCTTTTCCTGAATAAATCAAATTGGTTGTATATATTTCCAAGCATATAAAATGTTATGTAGAACACAGTGCTCTAACTCAAATACTTCTGACTTCCATGGCTAATTTCTTTCTAAATAATAAAATGTCATTGTTTATAGAAAATATATAATCAATTAGAGATTTCTTTTATGATTATTTTTATCTTTTGTATATCCTATTTTACCTATGCAAGAGCTCTGGTAATCTAACGGTAAGAAGTTGTGCTGAAAGCTCAAAGACATGCAAATAGAATACATGATGCCTGCCTTATAAGAGAAAGGTGCTCAGTCTCCTCCCATGCCATTTACAGCCTCTGAAAATGTGCTGGAGAATAAGCAATGAGGTATTCTGATTAAACAGTATAAAACAACAAGAATAAAGATTTTACCTGTGAAGAAGTTTAAGCTTTTTAAAGATATGTTTTTAAATCCATTTATCCAAAACAATACTTCATCCAGAATCAAAAGAAAATAGAAAATCAGATATTTCATTGAGGAAAAATAGAAGAATTTAACATTTCCTTCACATATTATGACATTAATGTTGAAGAGCTCATTTTTAAAAAATTATCTGGTTCTTCTGAATTTTATTTAAACTAAAGACATACATAAAATTTTAGATAAATGTTTGATGCGTGAGGCCATCACAACTTCCAGCATAAATCTAACTCAAAACACACTGGCCCTCAGCTAGTGCAGAATTGCTTGACCCTGCCTCAGGCTGAGGGTTAGGGTGCTGTGTGAGTCAGTTTTATGCTGAAAGTTGTGATGGCCACTTGCATGAATGCTCAGCACTCATGCCTTTCTTTTAATTCCAAGTGTGTGTCAGCAGATGAGACTTGCCAGGTGAACTGGGGGTCTCTGGATAACTGTCCATCAGTATGTGGGTGTGCTGGAATTTTTAAATATTTTAGGGCCCTCAGGTCTGCAGTCCTTGGGCCTGCTTTTAATTGTTTTTGGTCAAACATTCCTCTAGGTGGTATAGCACTAGTCTGTCAATTTTCTGTACAGAGGTAAATAGTGGTTACTGTGATGCTGAACACTGTGATCCTGATGTGCCAAATGTGGTTTGGTTACCCATGTGGACAGTGTTTGATGAAGCTCCCCAATGAAAAGAAGCTTGGAAGCAGGAATGGCATCCACTTTTGAAATAGCTTGTCTCTGGAAACCCTATGAACTTGGAGAAACGAAGAAAGTTATACAAGTGTTCAGGTCTTTCATTCACAGGGGCGCTATGAGTCGCCTATTGATGGCATTTAACAACAACAACAACAACAACAACTATTTGATTAGTTTTAGCTTGATAAATGTTGTTGTTATGTGCGAATAAGGTCATGACTCGTAGCGACCCTATGTACAACAGCTCTGAACCCTGCTCTCTATTGAACCAACTTAATGTCTCTGACACACCTACCCTGTTACCTCAATCACTGTGTCAATCCATCTCATCCAGGGTCTTCGTCTCTTACGCTGTTCCTCCACCATCTCAAGCATGATGTCTTTCTCCAATGACTAGTATCTCTTTGTTACATGCACAAATTATGTCATACCAGAGCTTCAGAATCCTTGACTCCAAGGAACAGCGTGGTTTTATCCTCTCCAGGATGAACCTATTTGTTCTCCTGATTCTTCATGATATATTCAATCTCCTCAAGCACTATAGCTCAAAGGCATCAGTTTTCCTTCTATCATATCATCTGTAGTCATTGTCCAGCTGCTAGTGCATAGCATGTAATTGTAAAGACCATGGCCTGGATCAGGCACACCTTAGTTTCCAGACTGACATCATTGCTCTTCAGTACTCTGGAGAGGTTCCCGATAGCTGACTTTGCCAATGCATTCATCTTTTTATTTCCTGGCTGCTGGTACCAAGAGTGTTGACTGTGGAGCCAAGCAAACAGAATCTATTAACAATCTCAATCTCTTCACTGTCTGTCATGATACTGCCAGGCCCAGCGATGAGAATCTTTGTTTTTTTGATCTTGAGCTTCCATCCATATTGAAGGCTGCTTGATCCGTAGATGAGTCTTATTATCACAGAAATTGCTTTAATAATAACTAATACTAGGAACATTTGGGAAACTATGTACAAGAGGAAAATTATCATGATCAATTCCATTGCTAGTTACTTTGTCTTTATAGTGTTTTTAGTTAATTATGCCCTTCTGAAAGCCTCAGCTGTGATTTTTCAAAGGAAAAAGCTTTTGCCTCACACAGCAGGAGAATGTTTCAGAACTATATTTCACATTGTTGGATATGAAAAAATAAATTTAGAATAACTATTTAGTTTCTGGTTTTGACAAAGTGCATTTTTTTTGCACTTTAATATAATCCCTGTGGATAAATATTTTTTTCTCCACCAAAATGAGTTGAATCTTTTAATTTATATTCAAGAACAAAGAGAATGTAAGGAAAAGTTTTAAACATTCAAAACCTAAATTTACATTAGTCTGAAATTCCTGACAAATATTCAATTGAAATAGTCAGCATTATCAAATTCAAAATTTTAAAGACATTTTTGAGTTTCAAAATTGGAAATTTTCATTTTTACTATAGAAAAACATAAAACTAATATATATATAATTGCATCTTCTAGTTCCTTCCAAAATAAATATTTTTAAGTTCTCCCTCCTGTATTTATGAACATCAGCCTGTGTATAAATAAAGCCCTTGAAACTGTTACCAGTTCTCCTGAACTGAGGTGATACTCTAGTTCATACACTTCATTGTCCACTCTACTTTTTTGCTTATGACTCAATAGTTGGAATCATTGCCATTTTGTTGTAACAAACTCATAGCTAACCCTTGGGATAGGGGGAAGACTCAACAACCTACGTTATGCAGATGACATACTTTGCTTGTGGAAAGTGAAGAAGACTTGAAGCACTTGCTGCAGAAAGTCAAGGATGATAGTCTTCAATGTGGATTGAAGCTCAAAATCAAGGAGATAAAATTATCTCTCTATGAAGATGATATGATAGTATACTTAGAAACCCCTAAAGACTCAGCAAGGAAACTATTGGACATAGTTGACCAATTCAGCAAAGTAGCAGGATACAAGATCAACATAAAAATCAGTTTGATTTCTCTACAGTGACAAAGGGAATACAGAGCTGGAGCTAAGAAAAACAATAGCCTTCAAAACAGCTAATCACAAGATTAAATACTTGGGAATAAATCTAACAAGAAGCACAAAGGATCTATTCAAAGAAAATTACAAAACATTACTGAAAGAAACAAAAAGAGACCTGGAGAAGCGGAAGAATATCTCTTGTTTGTGGGTAGGAAGACTCAATATTGTGAAAATGGCAATATTACCAAAGGCAATTTACATGTTCAATGCAATCCCAATAAAAATAATCAATCCCATTCTTCAACAAGACAGAGAAGGTAATCTCCAGTTTAGTTTAAAATGAAAAGTAGCCCCGAATAAGCAAAGCATTCCTTAAAAATAGGAAAAGGTAGGAGGCATCTCACTCCCTGATTTCAAATCCTACTACACTACCATGGTGGTTAAGACAGCATGGTACTGGTACAACGACAGACACATAGATCAATGGAATAGAATTGAGAACCTGGAATTCAGCCCATCTACCTATGGTCAACTGATTTTTGACAAGAAGATGTAATCAGGCTCTCGGCTGGATGCTGCTGTGTCAGCACGC
>NW_006399773.1:18057140-18067469 GCF_000299155.1 Elephantulus edwardii
TACACAAAAACCTACTCAAAATATATCAAGGACGATAAACTTCGCTAAAGAAAAGCTTGGAAGAATTTTAGCAGTCCTAATCCACAACATAAACAGTCTTCCAAGCATCCTGAAAAATCTACAAAAAGGAGAAGATAAAATAGATTAATGGGACCTTCTAAGAATCAAATCCCTATACACATCCAAAAACTTCTCCAACAGGGAAAAAAGGGAAGCCACAGACTGGGAAAAAGTATTTGGTAATGACATGTCAGATAAGGGACTTATATCTAGAATTTATAAAATACTTGAGTACCACATCAAGATAAAGGTAAACAATCCAATTGAAAAATGGGCACAGGATATGAACAGACACTTCATCAAAGAAGACATTCAGATGACCAACAAGCTTATGAAGAAATGTGCAAAATCCCTAGCTCTAAGAAAGATGCAAATCAAAACAACTATAAGATATCATCTCACCCCAGTAAGACTAGCAAAATTGAACAGAACAGCAAGCAACAAATGCTGGCGAGGTTGTAGAGAAACTGGACCCCTTATTCACTCTTGGTGAAAGTGTAAAATGGCGCAACCACTATGGGAAGCAGTGTGCCGCTTTCTCAAAAAGTTACAAATAGACGTACCATTTGACCCAGCAATTCCACTATTGGACTATATCCCCAAAAGACGATAACCGAAATTCAAGCAGATATAAACACACCCATGTTTATCGCGGCTTTGTTCACAATAGCAAGGAGTTGGAAACAACCTAAGTGCCCATCAACAAACAAATGGATAGAGAAGCTGTGGTATAGTCACACAACGGAATATTATGCTGTATTGAAAAACAAGGAACTCATGCAATATTCAAAATAGGTGAACCAAGAAGACATTATGCTAAGTGAAACATCTCAGTCACAAAAGGACAAATACTGCATATTGCTACTGTTGTACACAGGACTGACATCGAGGTTGGTGGGAGACTGAGAAAGATGGGTTTAATAACGCATACTGTACTGAAACAGATGAGGGAGACAACTGTTTAAAAGGGATATGTTACTAGGTATTATTGCCATGACAGGAGTCCTGAACGAAGGCTGCATAGTGGATTTGACCTGGGGGGATGGATTGTAAAACAATGAAAGAATTTTTCCTTTACTTTTCAGAGAAGAGTGTATGGGGGCAGGGAGAGGTGGGCAGGGAGAAAAGTGCAATAATGAGTGAATGGAAATCCAAAGTCTCTGTAAATTTTCATTAAAATTAACAGTAAGAAAAAAATAATGAATTAATAAAAAAATAAGGCAAAGATTCTCACTACTGGGCTAATTGGCAGCACTATGATAGATGGAAAAGAGATTGAAATTAACAATTATGGTTTATTCAGCTGCACAATCAATACTATTAACACCAGCAGTCAGGAAATCAAAAGATTAATTACATTGCGAAAATCTGCTGTTAGGACCTCTCCAGAGTGCTGAAAAGCAATAATATCAGTCTACATACTAAAATGCACCTAATCCAGACCATGGTTTTTGCAGTTAATTGTTATGCATCAGAGAGCTGGACAATGACTAAGGATGACAGAAGAACCAGTGTCTTCAAATTGTGGTGCTGGAGAAGAGTCTGGATGCCATGGACTGCCAAGAAAACAAATAAGTCTGTCTTGGAGAGGGTGAAACCAGGTTTCCCCTTGGAGGGTAGGATTTTGACTCCATCTCACATACTTTGGACACTTGGCCAGGAGGGTCTGGTCCTTGGAGAAGGACATTTTGCTTGGAAGGGTGGAGGGGCAGTGAAGGAGAAGAAGACCTCGAATGAGATGGATTGATAAAGTAACTGGGGCAGTGGGAGTAGGTGTGTCAGAGTCAATGAGACTGGTTCAGGACAGGGCAGGGTCCAGAGCTGTGATACATAGCATCATTATGTGTTGCAGGTGACTCGATGTCACATAACAACATTAAAAAATCCAATATTTTATAAGATCGTTATTGTAGAATGAGTACAAGGATCTGGGAGGGGTGGGAAATGCTGGGAGCAGAGGGATATGGATTTACAGGGGGAAGAAGGGATTGATCAATCGATTGCATAATTTGATGGGTGGGGGATGAGGTAAATTGAAAGAATTTGTTTAAATATGTATTAAAATTATGTAAACTAGTAAAAAAAATCCTATATGATCCACTGACTATGTTGGCAAGGAATAGTGACCTAGTGGTTAGAAGCTATGCTGTAATACCAAAGGCACACAGTTCGAATCCACCAACTGCTCTGTGGGAGAAGGATCAACAATCTCCTCCTATAAAATTAACTGCCACTGAAAAGCTGCTGGAGGGTGAGCTATGCATTGATTCCATATTGATGGTATACAACAACAACAACAACAACAACAACAACAACAATCCTGTATGATTTTGAAGGGAACAGATGCAAAGAGACAGACAGAATAAGGACACCATATAACATCACAGTTACATGCCAAGGAACCACTGGGGTTGCCATAAAGCAAGAAAGAAGCATGGAACTTATTCTAAATCCTTCAAATCCTCAAAGAAATAAATATTGCTTGCCATTTAATACTGGATTCTCAGCCTCCAGAACAATGTAGTTTGGAGTCATTCAGTTAGTAATATTTTCTCATAGCAATCCTAGACAAACAAGCAAACACAAAAACACCCTCTTCACATAAAAATTATGTTCAGTAAGATTTTATCTTTAAAAAGCTAAGAAACTTCTTGTCATTTTTCACTGTATGGTGTAATATTTGTGAGAAAATACTTTGTATAACATTAGTCAGTAGTGTTAGATCATTATGCAGAATATAAGTACTTAAAGAGTACTAAATTAAATGTAATTTAATAAAAAAATAGGCTGTTAATTCTTAGGAAGTATTATGAATGTTTTGAAGTCCATTTCACTCTTTTCAAAGAAGTAATATAATTTTTAATAAAATTTTACCATCACCAATTCTTCTCTCTATTTTGTGTAAACTCAATACAACAGTACTTGGTGTTTTCACGCATATTTTTAGAGTATATAAAGTATCTGTTTAACTTTTAAATCTGAATGCTAATGAATTATAACTGGATCCATGTGTTATATGACATTGAGTCAGAACCAACTCCAGTTAATTTTCAGAGGCTGTAAATTACATTGGCGGAGATTACTTAACCATTCTTCTGTAGAGCAGCCGTGGTTTGATGAATTCAAGCTACATGCTTTGGGTCTAGCAGCACAACTTTTTGCTACTAGGTCTCCAGAGATCCCTGGTTTGTCATACTTTCCTAAAAAAATAAGCTTAATATTCAGGTTTTCTGAACATATGAAGATCAATATAAAAAACAAATATGCATATGATATTTACATACAGCTGTCACCATTTGACTATGTGGATCGTAACTAATTATAGCTATATTGAGAAGAATAGGAATCTTAGAACACTTAATTGTGTTCATATGGAATCTAATCTAGACCAAGAAATTGCCCTAACAGAGCAAGGAAACATAATATTGTTTAAAACCAGAAAGTGTGCAGGTTAGGGGTATATCTTTCCTCCATACATATTCAATCTGTATTTTGAACAAATAATTTGAAAAGCTAGGACCTAAGAAGAAAAATGTGACCTCAGAATTGGAGGGAGCTTCATCAACAATCTGTGTTATGCAGATAGTACAACCTGGCTTGCTCGCTGAAAATGAGAAGAGCTTGAAAGATTTGGTGCAGAAGATCAAAGACTTTTGGTATGGATTACATCTCAACATCAAGAAAAGAAAGGTCCTCACCATAGACCATAGTCAACAATATGATAGAGAGATGACTGACGGTGTCAATGATTATTCTCTTGTTTGAATTAACAATAACAAGCTTGGTACCAGCAATAATGAAATCAGATGTATTGAATTTGTCAAGTCCATTGTCAGGTACCTCTCTAAAGTGTTGAAGAGAAATGATGTCACTTTGAAGATAAAGGTGCTTCCGTTTCAGGCCATGGTCGTCTCAATCACCTGCTATGCATCAGAGAGTTAGTCAATTAATAAGGATGACAGAAGTATTGTGATTTAAGTTGAATTTGTTGCTGAAGAAGAGTATTGAATATCCCATAAATTGCCAAAAGAATGAACAGATAGATATAACTTGGAAAATGTGAATTCAGGGTTTTCCTTGGAGGGAAAGATGGAGAAGCTTCATCTTTTCATATTTTAGACATAAAGCTCTGTGAGGCTGTTCCTTGGAAAGGGATAACATACTTGGAAAGAAGGAGGGTTTGTAAAGGAGAAGACTGCTTGCGATGGATTGATACTGTGCCTTTAGCAAAGCATTCTAGTATGTTAGGTGTGATGTGGATGGCACAGGACCGGATAGGGTTCAGGTAACTTGTACATAGACTGGCTATGAGTCATACTCAACTTGACAGCACCTGACAATAACACCTTTAGCTACAATGGTTTATTTACTTTCTTATATTACGAAGTACATAAATATCATAATCTTTAAAAAGGTGTCTACTTCAAAGACAGTTCTTTGAACAAAACCAGGAGATACTGCATTGCTTAAAACTGATAATCATGTGCACTTCAATTGTGTTCTTTCACTATACTTATTAAATCTGTATGCTGAGTAGATAATGTGAGAAACTGGACTAAATGAAAAGGAATTAAGGAGGAGGATTAGGAGAAGAATCTTTAACAAACTTTAATACGCTAATAACACAATCATGTTTGTCAAGACTAAAGAAAAATAATATACTTATTGATGAAAGACAGACTATAATCATTGATATAGTCATACTTTAAAATAAAGAAAACAAGATTGTTCACAGTAAGATAAATAAGCAACATCGTGATAAAATGAGAAAAGACTAAAGTTGAAGTTTTATAACTTGAATTATCAACTACCCTGTAAACTGTTGTTTGGTGCTTTTGAATTGGATTGTCTCCTATAGACAACAGACAACAATTTATAAAGCAGTGGATACTTTATAAATCTCATGCTATTCTCACCCACGAAAGTTGCAATCAAGAAAATAAGTATCACATTGGACAAAACTCCTTCAAAAGATTTCTTTAAAATATTGAAAAGCAAAAGTACCATGTTGAGGTTCAAGATGCTCCTTAATGAGTGATGCTATTTTTAACTTTCGTATGTGCTTGTTAAAGTTGGTCATTGAATAAAAATACTAAAGGAAGATTTTTGAATTAAGCCTTTGAATTATATTTTTGGCAAAGATTATTATGCACATCATGGACTGCCAGAAGAAGAAACATATCTTGGAAGTATATAAAAATGCTCATTAGAAGCAAGGATGCTTGGACTTTATCTCACATATATTGAGCATGTTGTTAAAAAGAACCAGTATCCAGGAAAAGCAATCATGCTTGATGAAATAGAATGTTAGTAGAAAAGAACCTCAACAAGATAGACTCATCTAGTAACTGCGATGATAGACTCAAACACTGCAATGATTGTTGATTGTGAAGGTGGAACAGAATTGGCCAGTGTCTCCAATTAGCTCTACAGAGGGTTGCTATGAGTTATAAGTGGTTTGATGGCACCAATAACATCAGTTTTAACATATTTATATTAATAGATATTCAAAAGCAAGTTAAGTATTATTTTCTTTTACTGTTTTCCTACAAGATGTAAGGGAAAGCAAGAAAACAAGGGAATTGGAAATGCTTCTTTTTAAAAAAATGTATTATTAATTTCAATGAAAATTTACAGAGACTTTGGATTTCCATTTATTCATTGTTGCACTTTTCTCTCCTCCCAATCTCCCCCAGCCTGTAGACTACTCTCTTGGAAAAATAAAAGAAAAATTCTTTCATTGTTTTACAAACCCTCCCCCATGTCCACTCCACTATGCAGCCTTTGCTCTGGACTCCTGTCATGACAAAAAATACCAATCACATATCCCTTTTAAACAGTTTTCTTCCTCATCTGTTTCAATGCAGTATACATTATTAAACCCATCTTACCTACTCTTTTCCCAACCCCGATGTCAGTCCTGTTTTACAACAGAGGCACTATGTAGTATTTGTCCTTTTGTGACTGAGATACTTCACTCAGCATAATATCCTCCAGGGTCACCCATTTTGAATAATATTACATGAGTTCCTTGTTTTTCAATGCAGCATAGTATTCCACTGTGTGAATATACCACAGTTTTTCTAGCCATTTGTTTATTGATGGGCACTTAGGTTGTTTCCAACTCCTTATTATTGTGAACAAAGCCGAGATAAACATGGGTGTGCATATATCTGCTAGGGTGTCAGTTTTGGTCTCTTTGGGGTATATTCCCAGTAGTGGAATTGATGGGTCAAATGGTATCTCTATTTTCAACTTTTCGAGAAAGTGCCACACTGCCTTCCACAGTGGTTGCACCATTTTAACTTCTAGCAACAGTGAATAAGGGTTCCAGTTTCTCCACAATCTTGCCAGCATTTGTTGCTTGCTGTTTTGTTAAATTTTGCTATTCTTACTGGGGTGAGATGGTATCTCATAGTTGTTTTGATTTGCATCTCTCTTAGAACTAGGGATTTTGAACATTTCTTCATGAGATTGTTGGCCATCTGAATGTCTTCTTTGGTGAAGTGTCTGTTCATGTCCTGTGCCCATTTTTCAATTGGATTATTTACCTTTATCTTGTTGTGGTGTGGAAATGCTTCTTAATGTTAGCTTAAGGTCATCATAGGAAATATGCACTTCATAAATAACATGCCTCCAGAATCTCTATGAACTTGGATAAACGTTGATATTTGTAGAGGGGCTTCAAGTCTTTTGTTCTTAGGGTCGCTGTGAGTCATGCTTGACTTGAAGACAATCAACAACATTACGGATACTTATATTCACCAAATGAATTGTTTTGCAATATTTTTGGGGACACTTTTGGTACCTTAAAAAATTCATGTACTTTATTGAATAGCCATCTTTGGAAATCTATTAAGTAAAAAAAAATTATGGTAAAATCTTAATATCACTTTTACGAAGAGCTGGGGGTTCTGTTTTAAGCTTGTTTCTTTGTGTGTTTCTTTGCTTTTCTGTTTATTTTTTCTGGAATTTTTGAAAGTTCCAGTCTCATATAGATAATTCATATCTCAGGACTTGCATAATTTTGAGGGGCAATTTTGCTCCCCATAGTAAGAATTTCTCCTCCAGGGTTCTAAAACTCAGCACTATTGACATTTCAGGCCAGATAATTATGGACTCATGTTGTGACAATCAGCTATATCTCCACACTGACAACTGTCTTCCGGGAGACAAAAATCACCTTCAGGGTAAGAATAGTATATATTACTAGAGGGAAATGTGTGTGACATGAGGCAAGAAGACAATGAGAAAAAAATGTACTATGCTGGAATGAGGGGAAAAAATTACTCGGTTGCATTTTGCATTCAAGATGAAATGAAAAAAACTGATAAAAAAGAATATTTTGTTACACCTCAAATGTCATTAATATTAAAAGTGAATTATCAACAGAAGAAAAGATTGCCAAATAAATAATAATACATATCAACTCTTAAAAGTGTTTTAATATTTAAAATGTAAACAAATACAGAGAGAGAACAAGAAACAACAGAATTAAGTATATCCAATATTTTGATTAGCACATTTTATAAAGCTTTTGATACTGAAATATTTATATACTGCATGTTGTTATTGTTGTTGTTGTTATGTGCAGTCAAGTCACTTGCAACTGATAGTGATCCTATGTACAGCCCTATACCCAGAACTATCCTGTGCCAATTTTATTGTCTTTGACACACCTACCCCTATTGCCTCAGTCACTGAATCAATCTATCTCATCAAAGGTCTTCCTCTCTTTTTTATTATTATTATTAAATTTTATTAGTTTTAATGAACATTTACAGAGATTTGGGGTTTTCATTCATTCATTGTTGCACTGTTTTCTCTACCCTCCTCCGCAGTTCGTTCTTCTACCCCCCGCCCCGAATGTCTGTTTTAGTTGTCCATTTGCCACAGAGGTCTTCCTCTCTTGTGATGTCCCTCCACCCTCACAAGTATGATGCCTCTCTCCAAGGATTGGTCCCTCCTTGTAATATGTCCAAACCATGTCTGACAAAGCTTCAGAATCCTTGTCTCCAAAGAACAACCTGATTTCACCCTCTTTAGGACAAACCTATAAATAATGTACAATCTCTATATAATGTACAACACATACTATGTAGAGAACTAGAAGATAGAAAAGAAGCACTAAAAATGTTAGTTATCAGGTTGCTTAATCCTGAAGTTTCATAAAACCATGGCCAAACCAAGAATCCAAGTATTTTTACTCTTTTATGTAAGCAGTTTGAGTAGCCACATTTTCTTTTGCTGTTTTAGACATCAGTATCACATTTTGCCAATCCAAATTTCCATATGTGTACAATTTATTGACAGCAGTTATAATAACCATCTTTACAACCTTATCATTCTTGGTGAAGTAAAGAGACAACATAAAAAGAAAAGACCCTGGGTGGGATAGAGTGAAACAATGACTACAACAATGGACTGCACATACGGGTGGTTGAAAGGATAACAGAGCTGTGCAATATTTCCTTTGCTTTACATAGTCTTGCTGAGAGTTGAAACTACATGGATAACCCTTAACAAAAACAGAGTAGCTAGATTAAAGAAATAATAATTGTGTAAAAATTGGTCTTAAAACAACACATTATAGAATAAAATATGGAAAACTAAATATCTTGTATCTTTGAAGTGGAATAAAGATTAGATACCTGTGAGTCCCTCAGAGAGAAGATATCTCTAAGCACCTGCTTCTATCTACTGATTCTTAGATTCCATTTTCCTAAGAATTCTACATAGTTTTGTGTACAGAATTTTTTATGCTTTAGAATGAGTAATTCATTAACCTACTTAAACACTTTCAAAGTAAGATAATCTGTGCTCTAACTCTTAAAGATAGTTTAGCATTATTCGGAAGTAATTATTTTCACAAGACTTCTGCAACTCTTGAACAATTCTGATTCATCATATTTACTTATGAAGATTCTAGTTACTAGTAAGTCACAAATTAGGAAAAAATATAAGGGAACACAAGATTCAGAAGCATTATGCCTCAGAATAATATTCAGAAAAAAGAAATCTTCCTTAAATTACATAGGAAAAATGTCACATTTACTTATTAAAATCCTATTAATCAAGTGTGAGAAGAATTTACATAGTTCCCTACATAGTTGATAGAACAAAAAAAGTAATGCTCACAAAATATTTCACTTGAAATATTGTTCTCTTAGTGCTCCACAAATAATTCTGTTAATATTTACATGATAATTGAAATCTAAAAATATATTGTGGACCTACAGGATTTGTTTTTAAATTTCAGAATATATATTTGACTTACAGTTTTTATGTAGTTGGATTTCTTTATCCCTTTACAACCAAATGGAAATGTGATCACAAACTGTCTTATTCTAATGAATTCCCTGGGGCTGGGTGGTGGTGAGCTTCTTGAAATGATTTTAGAATGATGGGTTCTTTAGGGCAGGGATTTATCTGTATGCTAACCTTTTTGAGACACTATTTCCATTTATAGCGCTTTATGAATAATGACTTCTGATGGCAGAGCAAGTTCTATTAGAGATTTTAGTGCCTTGGTAGATGAATCAAATACTACTTAGGTGTTAAAATTATCATTCATATAAGCTGTGCCATTCCATCCTAGTGCATCTATAAAATCATGAAAGTTTTAGTTTTCACTTGAATTTTTTATTACCCTCAGTGATATTATCTATTGAGACAAAGTCATTAGATGTTCAGTACAGTGCTTTTTGTTCCTTCATATCAGATTATGATGTAAAAATAAATGGAATTTAATTCATTATTTAAATTAAAGCTAGACAAACATGGGCTTTTATTTTAATCAACATCATGGAATGGTGTACTAGAAATCCCAAAGGAAAATAAAAGCTTTAAAATTCCTGATATAAGAAAATATCACAAGTTTGATCTGTCAACCTATTTCAGAAAAAATATATAATATTGCAAAAATGGGCTTTGTGTTACATGTTTCAAATTATATAAAGTAGAATGCAATCTAGGGAGCTCTTGTGGCCTAGGGGTAAGAAGCTTCCCTGCAAACCTGAATGCATTCAGTTCATATCCACCAGCTGCTCTGTGGCAGAAGGAAAGACCATCTTCTCCCTCGCAATTATCTCCCTCTGAAAATCTGCTTGAGGGTTACCTATGAGTTGTTTTTGACTCGATGATTCACCACAACAGGAAATATACAATCTGCTGAAAGAATCTTTTCTTTTACTTTTCCATAATTTTTGGACTCATGTACTTATAACTTGTTAGTCAAATTTGTGTCTTCTAGGTTGCAACACCCCCATG
>NW_006399773.1:18068011-18073217 GCF_000299155.1 Elephantulus edwardii
CAGCTTCCTAAAAAATAAAATAAGAAAACTTGTAATTAAATTTCTCTTATTTTAGATTTGTAATAAAAATATGTAGTTTCAATACACACACAGAGTCAGTTTTCAGAAGGTCCAGAGTCAATTTTATACTTTCCTGGTTCTGCATTTTTGGCCCTATTTTAAAGTCTATTTATGTCATAACTAATCTTTGCCTCATTTGTCTCTTATGATCGTTATGGTGTGGAGTTTTACCCCTCCATCTCTGATGCCATTTGAGTTGATTTTTCTGAATGGTGTGAGATATGGATCCTGTTTCAGTTTTCTGTAGGTAGATGTCAAGTTTTGCTAGAAATATTTGTTGAAGAAATTGCTCTTTCCATATTAGGTACCTTTTTTTCAGTTTGTAAAATACAAATTTACCATAAATAGGTGGATTGATTCTGGGTTCTTGCTTCTGTTCCATATGTCTGTTGTGTTAATAATATGTTGTTTGGGTTATGAGAGCCAGGTATTAAGTTATAGAGATGAGGGAATGTGATACTTTCCACTTCACATTTCATTTTCAGAAGAGCTTTGCTTATTCAGAGTCAACTTCCATTCCAAATAAACCTGCAAATTATCTTTCTTATATCTTTGAATAATAAGTTAGTATCTGTATTGGAATTGCATTGAACATGTAGATTTCCTTTGGTAGGATTGCTGTTTTCACAATATTGAGTCTTCCTATCCATGAACAAGACATCTTTTTCCATTTAGTTGATTCTTTTCTTGTTTCTTATAATAATGTTTTGTATTTTTCCTTAAAAGTATTTTTGTCTTTAATTAGGCTTATTTCCAAGTTTTTCATCTTGTGGTTATCTGTACTAAATGGCATTGCTTTCTTAGTTTCTTTTTCCATATTTTCTTTGTTGCTGTAGAGAAAGCCCACTGATTTTTGTGTATTTATTTTGTATCCTGCCTTTCTACTAAATTGACCTACTAAGTCTAACAGGTTTTTTTGTACAGTCTTTGGGGTTTTCTTTTTACACTATAAAATCATCTGCTTGTAAATTTGTTTGTCTCTTCTTTCCAAATTTTGATGACACTTATTTTTTTCTCTGTCTTATTGTTCTAGCAAGAACTTCCAATATCATATTGAATAGGAGTGGTGAGAATGAGACATCCTTGCCTGGTCCCTGTTCACAAATAAATGGTTTTAATATTTGTCAGTTGAGAATGTTGTGGCACTTGTTTTTTGTATATACTTTTCCCTATATAGAAGAAATTCCCTCTGTTCCTACTTTTCTGTATGTTTTAATCAGGAAGAGCTTTTGGATTTTGATAAAGGCCTTGTCTGCATCAATGAGTAGGATCTTACGATTCATGTCCTTTCATGAGAAAATTGTTTTTCTTATGTAGATCTATGCTTCCATGTTGTTGTTAAGTGCCATTGAATCACTCATAGAGACTCTATGTAAAACAACTCTGAACCCTGCTCTAACCTGAATCAACATCGTCATCTCCAACACACCCACCCATATTACTCCACATACTGAGCCAATCCATGTCATCCAGGGCCATCCTGTCTTGCACTGTCCCTTAACCCTCCCACCCTCCCAAACATGATGTGCCTTTCCAAGAACTGGTCCATCCTTGCAACATGCCCAAAGTATGTCAGATGGAGCTCTAGAATTCTTGCCTCCAAGAATGACCTTGGTTTCACCCTCTCCAGGATGAGTATATTTGTTCTCCTAGCCATCCATGGTATATTTAATTGTCTTCTCTAGCACCACACTCAAAGGCACCAATTCACCTTTTATCATCGCTAGTCATCGTCCAGCTCTCTGATGCATAGCAAGTAATTTAAAAGATCATGCCCTGGATTAGTTGAACCTTAGTCTTCAGACTGACATTGTTCGTCAGTACTCTGGAAAGTTCCTTGACAGCATATTTTCCTATTGCAATTCATCTTTTGATTTCCTGGATGCTGGTGCCAAGAGTGTTGTTTGTGGAGCCAAGTAAGCTGAAACTGTAAATAATCTCAACCTCTTCATCATCTGTCAATCAGACCACTGGTGAGAATCTTTGATTTCTTGATGTTGAGCTTCAATCCATATTAACAATTTATCAAATCAGATAAGCAAAGATAAGCAAAGTCCTTTTACACATGATTTACCTTCCCCCCAAACTTGAGAAGTCCCTCATTTTGTTAATATTTACAACTCATGTCTTTAAAAAATAATTTGCAAACTCTTCGTCAGTTGTACATTACTGGTAACCATGCAATCTACTGTGATTTACAACAATTTTTTGTGTATTAGGGTAAAATTGTGTTGTGTAAAGTTTTTAATAGATGATTTCATACAATTAAAGTATAAGGATATCATCAACACTTGCAATATTTTGGAAACTTTCTCTCTTCTATGTCTCAGTGTGACTGGATTAGTAATCTCTGCCCCGGAGGCACCATGCTACATTCTCTGCTTTTTCTTTCTTGCTAGTTGCATGATTCTAAACCTATGTATTTTAAACCTGCTCTTTTTAAATCTGTCAAAATGGCAGGATAGGAAAATCTCATCATCGGTATCTACAACCCTGTTTGCACATTCTTACCCAAAATGTGCAGTTAACCTTATTAGCTTAATCTTATCTAGCCATACAGTAAAAGCAATAACAGGAGTTTAGGAAAAAAGTTTGGAAAAATCTGCCTACACCAAACTTGCAGAGTCGTTCTATTTTGTAACACATGTGGTGTTCATGACTAAAACCGACTTAAACAAATGCATTTTATTTCCTTTTAAAAGTATAAGATCTAGGACACCAGAAGAAATTTCTTCATTTCGTGAATTCATCATTTTGCTGAGTTAAGAAGAAAACTGTTATGATAGAAGCAGATGCATCAATTTTATTGTAAAAGCAACTTTTTTGTTAACTTACTAGTACTCTATTTTAAAGAAGCAAACCAAAACAAACAAACAAACAAACAAACAAACAAACAGAGCAAGAACACAAAGACCTCTCCAGAGTGATAAAAGCAACAATGTCAGTTTAGAAACTAAAATGCACTAAATAGCCCAAATGTCCAACCACAAACAAATAGGTTGAGAGATTATGGTACATTCACAGAATGGAATACTATGTAGCATGCAGGAGCAATGACTTTGTGAATTATTACCTAACTTGGGAGGAACTAGAGAGTATTATGCTGAGAGAACTAACTCAGTCTCACAAGGATAAATATTGTATTAGTCCATCATTGTAGAAGGAGTATAAGGATCCAGGAGGAGTGGGTGAGGCTCGAAGCAGAGGGATGTGGAAGAAGTCAGAAAAAAATTAAACTAATGAATGTAATTGACTGTCAATCAATACACAGAAGGCAAAGATCTATTGACTGCTCCATGGGAGAAAGATGGACAGTCTTCTCTCACGCAATTTAAAGTCTTTATTAACCGCCTGAATGATCAGCTATGAGTTGGGTATGACTTGACACCATATAACAACAACAACAACAACAATTTATTTATATATTTGAAAGCTTTATTATATTTTTCCTTACTGTTAAATATCCTCAGACTTTCTGTAAACACCTGAGATTTTACTGTAACTTATCCATTCATTATTTTTATTGCAGATAAACTCTCATTTCTGAAATAATTAAAATACCTTGGCTTTCTGAAATCTGCCCATTGATAATTTTCGGATTTAAATTCTGAATGAGTTCAGTAGGGCTGATAATACTGAAAGCTAATTGGATACTTTTATACCAGGTAGATTAAACCTGTCAAGTAAAAAATCTCAACAAGCCTTTTCCTATTTCCACCAGGAATATAATTTTTCCTACTCTGTGAAGATTTTTCCTCCTTTCTGTTGTTACCACTTCAACCTCAGTAGAATCAATAGCTTAAGATGTTTTGAACACTTTCTGTTTCTCTAACAGCCATTTTCATTGTTCCGTAAAATGAGCCAACTCATTTTATCTTTCCTGTTTTAGAATTGACATAACTATAAGAAAACATAACTGTGGAAATTATAAGAAGCTTTCACCATTATATGTAAGATTTCAGCAAAATAAAGTGATCTGGCACAAATATTTGAACAAAGCGTAACATTATAAAAGAATACCGAGAACAAATATGTATCTTCAAACAAGACACAGGAAGCTTAACTAATATAAATAAGACATAAAAGGGTCTGATATCCTCAATTTTCTATTTTGTTCCTCTGGACTTTTCAGTCCATTTGAAAGAAAAAACTGTTTCTTATTTCTTCTTTCTTGGCACCCCATGGGGCCACTTGGATGGAATTTTTACATCTTTGAGAAAGAACTACATACAAACTTAAGCAACAAAAAGTATAAAAATAAAAACAAATGAGTTTCATTGTAGAATTGTGCTTAATTAAAAGAATGACACATTCATTTGAAATGTTAGTAGCTTAATTTAATTTTATGTAATTGGAAAAAAAACCCACCAAAAATACCTCCCAAGTTGTTGCTATCAGTTATCTATTTAAAGTGTTTTTATGGTATATGATTCAAAATGACCCTATGAGCAACACATTTGAACCTTTTCGTTTGCCATCGTCGCATTCTCTGATATGCTGGATCTCAGTGCTGCAGTCAGTGGTCTTCCTCTCACCAACCTTCAATCTTTCCAAGGATGATGTCCCTCTACAAGGAAAAGGCTCTTCCAGCAACGTGACAAAAGTGTGTGAGACAGAGGCCCCCCAAACCTTGAAATGTCCCTCATTTTGTTAATATTTAAAACTCATGCCTTTAAAAATTAATTTGCAAACTCTTCATCAGTTGTTCAGTTTGTGTTTTTGCCTACAATGAGCATGCTGGCTGTGCCTTCTCCAAGACATAAGAATTCATTTTTTTGGCAGTAAATGGGATACTTTTCAAATGAAATATTGCAAAAAATTAAAGGATTATTTCTTACATGATTTATTTGAAAATTATATTCAACACTGTGCATAATTTGCAAAATTGCTGGTCTGCTTAACAACTCTAAATTTTACATTTTATTTAAAGGTAAATATGCGTGTGATGTATATCACACACACAAACATATATTGTTATTGTTGTTTTTAATGTGTCATTGAGTGGCTTGCTACTTATAGCAGCCCTGTGTACAACAGCCCTGAAACGTGCTCTATCCTGTGCCAACTTCACTATCTCCAACACTCTTA
Source organism: Elephantulus edwardii (assembly GCF_000299155.1). Classification (NCBI taxonomy): domain Eukaryota; kingdom Metazoa; phylum Chordata; class Mammalia; order Macroscelidea; family Macroscelididae; genus Elephantulus; species Elephantulus edwardii. The sequence continues at coordinate 18,073,160 of NW_006399773.1, forward strand.
TCCTCATTACCAAAGTCACTATATCAAACCATCTCATTGATGGTCTCCTTCTATTTCT
>NW_006399773.1:18073446-18078551 GCF_000299155.1 Elephantulus edwardii
AGTCCATGTTATATTCAATACTCCAGCATCACTGCTCAAAGGCATCTTTTTCTATCATCCCTAGTCATTGTCCAGTTCTCTGATGCACAGCCAACAATTGTGAAGACTATGGCCTTGAGTGGGGGAGACTACACACACACACACACACGCACATATAATCTCAGATGAGTCACACATCTCTCTGTGTGTGTGTGTGTGTGTGTGTGTGTATATATATATCATGTAAATATATATCACATGTGTAAATATATATATATATATACGCACATACTAAAACATTTGAAAGCTAATGTGTTCTAATTTTAAGAGCAATATATTATATTTTGGGATAAGAATGACAATATATTTTCACAATTTATTTATTAAGGTCTATCATTAATGTCTAATATACTTTTACATCTCTTTGTTGTTGTTTTGTGAAATTGAGTCTTCTGTGACTCATAGTGACTCTACATACATTAGATCTAAAAGCTGCCCTATGCTGAACTAATCTAATCATCTCCATTAGACTTAATCTCATTGTCCCAGTCATTCTCCTCCTAAGTCTTCTTCTCTTCCACTGTTGCTCCATCTTTTCAAGCATGATGTCCCTCTCCAAGAACTGGTCCCTGCTGGCCACATGCCCAAAGTATATGAGACAAAGCCTCAAAATTCTTGCTTCCAGGGAGCAAACTGGTTTCACCCTCTCCAAGACAGACTTGTTTTTTTCTCCTGGCATTCCATGATACAGCCATCGCTCTTCTTCAGCACCAGAATAAGAGGCATCAATTCTTCCTCTTCTGTTATCCTTAGTTATTGTCCAGCTCTCTGATGTGTAGTAACTAATTGAAAAGACTATGGCCTGGATCAGGTGGACCTTATTAGTCTCCAGACTGTCACTGTTGCTTTTCAGTACTCTAGAGAGGCCCTTGACAGATGCCATTCATCTTTTGATTTCTTGACTGCTGGTGCCAAGAGTGTTGATCATGGAACCAAATATCTTTGGTTGGTTATCAACAATCTCAATCTCTTTCCTGTCCATGATGAAGCTGCCAATATACCCAGTGGTGAGAATCTTTGATTTCCTGAAATTGAGCGTCAATTTATATTGAAGAGTACAGTCCTTGACCTTCTGCAGGATATTATTCATATCCTTTTCAATTTCAGCAAACCAGGTTGTGTCAATTGCATAACACAGGTTGTTGATGAATCTTCCTCCAATCCTGATACTACAATTCCTCCTCATAAAGTCCAGTTTCCTGAATGATTTGTTCTGTATACAGATTGAAAGGTAGAAAAAAAGTTGCAGGTAGAAAGAAGTTGCATCCCTGACACACACCTTTCCTGATCGTGAACCTTGCAGTGTCTTTCTGCTCCTAAGAGAGATAATTTTTTAACTTCTGAATAATGAATGGATTTAATTGAATATCTGCATTGTCCAATGCAGGGTTTATTTAACTAATACCTTATTTATATATTCCTTACAATTTTTAAAAGCTTAGAATGTATTTTTATTCTTGGTTTATATTTCTATTAAATGATTTTGTTATTTATTCAATGATAAAAAAAAATAACACAGTATTGTGATGAAACCAGTTAGATTGCACAGTTAGACTGAAAATTAGTTCTCACCAGAAAACTGCCAGACATGCAGACTGGGTTTAGAAGAGGCCGTGGAACTAAGAACATTATAGCCAATATTAGATGGATCTTGGTTGAAAGCAGAGAATACCAGAGGAATGTCTATCTGTGCTTCATGGACTGAAAAGGCATTTGATTGTGTGGATCAAAACAAACTGTGGCTAACAATGAGAAAAATGGAAATCCTAGAACACTTGATTGTGCTGATGAGAAACCTATACTTGGACCAGGAGGCAGTTGTCAGACCAGAGCAAGAAAACACTGCATGTTCCAAAATCAGGAAAGGTGTAAGTCAAGGATGAATCCTTTCTCCATACCTTTTCAATGTATACGTGGAACAAACCATCCAGGAAGCTGGGCTTTATGATGAGGAATGTGACATCTGGATTGGAGGAAGACTCATTGAAAACCTGCATTATACAAAAAAAACCAACAAAACAAAACAAACCAAAAACAACAAAAACAAACCAAAAACAAAACCAAAGAAATTAACCTAGTAGTAAGTTAATTTACGATACTCTTTTAGTTATGTTTTCATTTTATATGTAAAGAATTTATACTCAATGCTATTGCTATGTAACCAATTTTAGGATAAATACATAAACTTGTTTATTCATTTTCTTATATCCATGTATATGCTTTATATGTTACGTATGTTATTGCTGTTGTTTTGTATCATCCATTGTCAGAACCAAACCATAGCTGACCCTTACGTGTAGGACTTCAGTGGCAATTAGTCTTACAGGGGGAGATTGTCCATCCTTCTCCCGTGGAGTAGCTGGTGGGTTTGAACAACATGCCTTTAGGATTGCAGTGTGGCTTCTTACTACTAGGCCATTAAAGTTCCCTTATGTATGCATGTACATATAATACTTATTTAAAAAGTTGCTGCATTTAAGTATTGAGTGAATTGTCTATTCATTTTTGTTAAAAGTTACACTGTGTAATTGTTTCTTGCATAATTTTTTGTCTTATGCTTTCAGCTTTGCTTAATATTTTGTGAACTTTTGCATAAATTCCTCTATTGGATATATTTTATTCATTCACTGCTAGTTTTTCTGTAAATAAAATCATTACCATGTAAAAATGTTTGCCATTTATTTAGATATTATTTCTTGTCTATGACCCTTATTTCATGACTATCCATGTTCCTCCATTGTTCATAGGGTTCCCAAAGACCTGCTGTTTAAAATGTGGTAGTCAGGGAACTCTGGTGGCCTAGGGCAAGAAGGTGTGCTGCAATCTGAAAGGCAAGAGGTCGAATCCACCAGAAGCTCTGCTGGAGTAGGAGGGGCAATCTCCTCCTGTGCCAATCAGATCCCATTTGACAGTACACAACAACAAACAAAAACAATAAGTGGGTAGTCAGTGCTGCTTCCTACTCTATTCCAATCTGGGAGCTCTATTAAAACCTGTCCACTGAGGGGTGACCCTTTTGACATTTTATAAACTGGTGGTAAAACGTTCCGGACCATAATAACCACAAGTTACCTCAGTACAGCAATTGCTGTACTAATAAGAACAATGATAAAAAATCAAGAATGTAGATATTTATGCTGTACAGTAATTAACTATATGCAGCTCATCCTCCCAATCAATACTGACATATATGTCTCAGAGATGAGGAGATTCCAAATCCCGGGTACCAGCTCTAGGAGGTTTTCTCTCCCTGGTAGGTCTGGCCAGGGTCCTTTGTCCTTTGTGTCTAAGCTTCTGCTCCTGGGCTGTCTTTCTGTGCCTTAAAGGCTCTGCTTTGACAACAAATCAGGCATATGAAAAATCACATTGCAGGGCCCATGTTGAGGCCAGTGGTGGTGGGACAGGCCAGGACCCTACGTGGGTGCTGGAACCTTCCAATTGAGGCACATAGCTAGCGCAACAGGTAATGTTCCAGGTGAGGGCTATTTCTTGGCTGGATCCTTGATCCATGGTACTTCACACTAGACCCAGGGCCTTGTAGCCTGAGGGTACAAAGAAGAGGAGGGATCTAAAATGCTTTCCATTGTTATTCCAGAATAGATGAAGAAAAGATTAGAGCTGTCAGAGACTTCTGTCTTACTTGGATTTGCAAACAATGCTTTTGTTATCAGCATTCAGGAGATCAAGAGATACATTGTGCTGGGTGGGAAAGAATACTGTCATGGATCACTCCAATTTATTGAGAACCAATGTGTAACTGACTCAAACCATACTCTTTTCAATCACTTGCTATGCATCTGAGAGCTAGACAATTAATAAGAATGTCAGAAGAGGAACTGATACCTTGAACTGTGGAGTTGGAAAAGAGTACTGAATGTCCCATGGACTGCCAAAAGAACAAACAAATATCTCAGGGGAAAATGCCTCTATTGTGCCCCTTGAAGATAAAGATGGCAAAACTTCATCTATCATATTTTGTGCATGTTGCTAGGGCAGACTATTCCTTGGAGAGTGATTTCAAGCTTGGAAATGTGGAAAGTTAATGAAAAAGAGGAAGACTCTCAAACAGATCGAATGATATAGTGACTGCAGCAATGGACTCAAGTTTGCTGGAGATTGTGAGAATGACACAGGATACAACAGTATTCAGATCTGTTGTTTATAGGGTCACTATGATTCATAATCTACTGGATGACACCTAACAACACAACAAAAACAGAAACAATCTTTTATTGTGTGTGTTTTTAAAATCTGAGGCATTGCATATTTTATATAGATAATTACAAGTCTCTCTTAAAAATCATGTCTGAGAATAATGTTTTTTCATTAATGGTCTTATCATTTATACTTCATTTGATGATATTAATATTAATATTGATATTGATAATTACCTTATAATTATTATTTTCTTTTACAGCTTCTTTCCTAAGTTGCATTGAAAAGAGTAAATTTTTTTGTTGCATAAATAACCATGCATTCTAATTTTTGTGCTGTGTTCACTTTACTGCAATACAATTTAGGTTCATTTTATACCAAGTCAATATGATATATGCACTTTAAAAAAAATAACGATTTGAAATGTTTAATCTTCTCATGTAGCATAAACATGAGATAACATAAGATTATTACATGCAGCTTTGTCCTAAACTGATTTAAGAAAACTGTTACTGTTAAATACCAGGAAATATGATTATGTTTATTTTTTATAGATCTTCAAGCATACCTCGATTTTCCTGCTAAATATTTATTCATGTCTTCCAAAACACGTTCAGAATTATTTTATTCAGTCATATATCTATAATGACTTGTGACTGATGAACTTTTCTATAAGTTATTTGTAATTAGGTAAAAACTTAATAAAGGGTACCTTTTAGGTCCGATGACCATCTTGTGTCAAAAGATATGTTATTGTTGCTATGTGCCGTCGAATTGCCTGCAACTCATAGCGACCCTATGTACAACAGCCCTAAACTACACTCTGTCCTGTGCCAATCACACTGTCTCTGACACTCCCATCCCAATTATCCCAATCACTGAATTAATCCACGTTATAGAGGGCCTTCCTC
>NW_006399773.1:18079801-18081205 GCF_000299155.1 Elephantulus edwardii
TCCTTCAAAGCAGCCTGAACTTCTTCTTTCATCACCATAGGCTCTTGCTCATATATTGTTTCATGAAATTCTTCTGTGTCAAAAAATATACAACAAATTTTTTTTACACGCAACTATGCAATGGAGAGCTCTTTAATCCCATGTGCTCTAACATGTTGTTATTGTTACATGCGGTGAGTGAAAATCAACTCATAGCTCATCCATCAGGGCTCTATGCCGAGGCAGTGAATTGCCCTGGAGGAGATTTGTCCATCTCCATTCTGTGGAACAGCTGGTGGATTCAAATTTCCTGGCTTTGGGTTGTCAGTCAGTGCATCTCTTTATCACAAAGCTGCAAGAGTCCCTTCCTTTTTCCAAGTTCTACCACTGTGGATTGTATTTATTTATTACTTCTGGAGTTCTTGTTCTTTTGGATGTTCCTTGGTAAGTTAGATTCCTTAAAATAAACCAATCCTCCCAGAGGTCCTAGTTGCTTTTATTGGAGAATACTGTTGGGAACCAAGAATCAAGTAGCTGGGCTGGCCAATGTTCTTGTTTTGGCATTGATACTAGGCAAATTCTAGGCAAACATAAAGACATATATTTTGCAATCTAGCCACAGTATGTATGTATATATTTATGGATCGATGGAGCTCAAAGATTATAGACTTCACTGAAGCTCAACATCAAGTGAATTCAAAAGTCTCACAATTGAGATAATGCATAGCATCATCATAAATGGGGGAAAATAAAGTTATCAGTGATTTAATTTTACATGAATCCCAAATCAACACCCACAATACTATCCAAAATAGTAGCAACAATCAAAAAAAATCAAAAGATGTATTGCCTTTTCCAAAGCTATTGCCAAGAAGCTCTTTAAACTGATTTCAAGACTAGGGTCTGCCAGACTCAAGCCATAATATTTTTATTTGTTTCATAAACACATGAAAGTTGGACAATGGAGAAAAATACTGAGAAAGAACAGATGCTTTGGATTCTGGTATTGGTGAAGATTACTGAATATACTATGGACGATCAAAAAGATAAACAAGCTGTTTTATAAGAAATACAGCCAGAGTGCTGCTTGGAAGCAAGGATGTTGAGTTGTTGGGTTTTTTTCCCCCTCACATACCTTGGATATGTTTTCAGAAGTAGTTAAACCTTAAAGAAAGAAAAGTAGAGGATTCATGAGAAAGATCCTCTGTAAGATGGATTAACATAGTGATTATATGATGAGTTTAAGCAAGGCAGAGATTGTGAGAATGGTACAGGGTCTGACAGGGTGTTAAACCGGGCAGCTCCATGGAGGCAAGGATCCTGAGGCTTTGTCTGACATACTTTGAACACGTCGCAAGGAGGTCCTTGGAGAGGGACATCATGCTTGGGAGGGTGGAGGGACAGCGCAGGAGGGGAAGGCCCTCT
>NW_006399773.1:18082586-18109187 GCF_000299155.1 Elephantulus edwardii
GGGGGTTAGAAGGAAAATTGATGCCTTTGAGCTGTGGTGCTGGAGAAGAGTGTTGAATATACCATGGATTGCTAGGAGAACAGATTCATGCTGGAGAGGGTTAAACCAGGCAGCTCCTTGAATGCAAGGATCCTGAGGCTTCTTCTGACATACTTTGGACATGTTGTAAGGAGGGACAGTTCCTTGGAGAGGGACATCATTCTTGGGAATATGGAGGGACAGTATAGGAGAGGAAGGCCCTCTTTGCAGTCTATTGATTCAGTGACTGGGGTAACTGGGATGGGTGTGTTGGAGAGAGTGTGATTGACACAGGACAGAGCAGAGTTTAGAGCTGTTGTACATAGGGTCACTATGAGGCGCAATTCACTCAATAGCAAGAACAACAACAACAATTAGGTGCTGCATCTACAAATTTCTTGGTGGCCTAGTAGTGAAGTATTCACCTGCCCACCAAAAGTTCAGTCAGTGATTTTAATTCATCAGCCCCTCCAAGAGCGAATGCTGAGGCAATCTTCTTCCATAAATATTCACAGTTTTTCACATAAAATGGAGCAGTTATATTCTACTTTGTATCATCTGTATAAGTTAGAATTTATTCAATGTTGATGGGTAGACACATTTTACAAGAATTTTCATGCCCCATTACTGGAAAAATTAGGCAGGCCCTAAGTGGTTCCACTGGGAAAGAGCTATTAGAAATGTATGCCTGTCTTCATCTCAGGTTATTTGTACACATATATTTTTCTCTTTGGTGATTTTGTATGTTAGGAAAACAAACAGATTCATCCTGGAGAGGGTTAAACCGGGCAGCTCCATGGAGGCAAGGATCCTGAGGCTTCGTCTGACATACTTTGAACACGTCGCAAGGAGGTCCTTGGAGAGGGACATCATGCTTGGGAGGGTGGAGGGACAGCGCAGGAGGGGAAGGCCCTCTATGAGGTGGATTGATTCAGTGACTGGGATAATCAGGATGGGAGTGTCAGAGACAGTGCAATTGGCAAAGGACAGAGCAGAGTTTAGGGCTGTTTGTACATAGGGTCGCTATGAGTCTCAAGCGACTCTATGGCACGTAACAACAACAACAACAATCTTCTCATTTAAATAATCATAATAATTAGTATAACTTTAATATTAGTACACACAATTCTCCTAAAGAATTGTCAAAATTATGGGTGGACTTGCAAATTAAGAAAACTTACCATTTTAAATCCTTTGTTTTTCCACACGATTTCTATAATTAATGTAATATCTAAAACTTAGATTGCTGAGAATTTTATGGATATTATCTACATAATGTATTGTGAGAAACATTAACATCTTTTCAATTGTTTCTCTAAACTGCAAACACACATTATCTATCTCTACATTCAGTTCATATTTTTTAATTATTTTATCAGTGTTAGTTTCCACACATATTTTCTACACATTTTTGTTAAGATTTATGTCTAAATACTACTTTTAAAAATATTATTCATTTTCATATTTCAAATTGAATGCATTAATTATTACTTCATAGGAAAGTAATTAATTTTTTGCTTATTGATCTTGTAATAGAAGTTTTTGAAATACAATTGAAAGCTTTTTTTAGATTATTCCAGTTTTCTATTTATATAATAAAATGCCAATATAAAAAGCATGTTTCATTCCTTCTTTCAAATTATAACTATTTTACTTATTATTCCTTTCTTTTCCTTCTAGAAAAAAAAATTGGAAACACTTACACAATGACAAAAAAATCTTCCAATGACCTTTCAGTTAGATTGATGAGAAGGAATTGTAACATTTTTTTATAACCTTGGAGGGAAGTGGGATTTCAGTCAATTATCATTATAGTAGCATCTATAGATTTTGTGTTGTTTTTGTTAGGTGCCATTGAGTCGAGTATGATTCAAATCAACCCCATGAAAACAGACTTGAAACCTGTTCTACCCTGTGCCATACTCACCATCTCTGATACACTTGAATTCATTGTTGTAGTTAATGTGTCTTTTCAACCCAAGGAGAATCTTCTTTTTTGCTTACCCTCCACTCTTCCAAGCATAATACCACTTTACAAGAAATATCTTCTCTTAGCAACATGCCTAAAGTGTGAGAGACAAAGCTTTGCTATCTTTGCTTCCAGGCAACTTTGTGACTTCACGTTCTCCAAGATATAGCTGTTTGTTCATTTGGCAGCCCATGCGATATTCAAGTACTCTTCTTCAACACTAAAACCAAAGGCATCAATTCTTCTTTCATGTGTATACACTGTCCAGTTCTCAGATGCATAGCAAGTGATTGAAAAGATCTTGCCTGAATCAAGCATATTTTAGTCTTCAGACTGATATACTTGCTCTTCAGCATTTTGTAGACATCCTTGACAGCAGACTTGCCCAATACAATATATATCCTGATCTCCTGACTATTCATACCAAAGGTGCTGATCCAGGCAAGATGAAATCATTGACAATTTCAATAATTTCTCCACCTATCATGATGTTGTCTATTGACCTAGGGGGTAGAACTTTTGTCTTCTTGATATTGTAATGCAATCCATCTTGAAGGCTGTAGACCTTGATCTTCTGTATCAAGAGTTTCAAGATCTCACTTTCAACAAGATCTGCATAATCAGTTGCATAATTGAAGGTTGATGAATCTTCCTCCATCTCCTCTTTATAAAGTCCAGCTTCATGAATTATTTTCTTAGCATACAAATTAAATAGGAATGGGTAGATCCCTGGTGCACACTCTTTCTGATTTTAAACCATGCAGTTCTCTCTTGCTCTGTTCAGACATCAGATTCTTGGTCAGGATATAGATTTTGCAAAAGCAAAAATAAATGTTCTCGGTTTCTGATTCCCCTCAATTTTAGCCATTGTTTGTTACAATCCACACAGTCAAATGCCTTTGCATAGTTAATAAAACATAGACTTTTTCTGGTTTTCTTTGCTTTCAGCCGGGGCCCACGTGATATTAAAAATTATATCCCCGGTGCCACAGCCTCTTCTAAATCCAGCTTGATTTTTGGTAGTTCTTTGTAAATAGACTGTTTCAGCCAATTTTAAACTGTCTTAAGTAATATTTAGCTTACATGTGATATCAGTGATATTGTTTGATAATTTCCACAGTCTGTTGAATAATCTTTCTTGGGAATGTCAACTGGTAATTCATCAATTCTTCAGGCCTTGTTTGTGTTTTTGTTTTTCCCAATGCCTTCAATGTAGCTTTAGCCTCATACTTTGTTGCCATTAATTCATCTTCACTTTGTGCTCCCTGGAATTTCTCATCTCAACCAATTCTTCTTGGTTCAGTGATTGTGTATAACATTTTCTTAAAAAGAAATGCTTCCTAATCATTCAAGCTCTGTCAGTATTGCAAACCAAGACCTTAAATTATTTTTTAGTGCTTTCAACTTGAAAATTGATCAAGTTCTTCTTTTAATTCTTTGACTCCAGCTCTTAGCCATTTTGGTATATTTTACTTTGTAATCTCAAGGTGCCATTTAAAATCTTCTATACAGCTCTTTAATGTTAGCATTCCTTCATTTTGTTTTGGATTCTTGTTGCTCTAGCATAATTTTTATAGTTTCTTCTGACATCTATTTCCCCCCTCCTTTTTGAAATGATCTTTTACTCTCTTCATGGTTTTGTGCAGGATTATTTATTATGATGAGGGAAATTTTCTTTATTATTAGTTTGCTGTGCTGGATTTTTGCAGAAATTTTTTCATTGCCAATTGATAATATAGTTGTGGTTTGTTGTTTTTGTTTTGTTTTGTTTCTCTTTTGAACTTGTTGATTCAACTATGGTGAATTCCATTGACTGATCTTCAAAATTTCAACCTTTCTTTCACACTTGAAGAATATTCCACTTGTTGATGAACAGTAATTCAGATTGAATTGTTACTCTGGTGGCTTAGCCCATAAAAGTTCTTACTGCTAATTAGAATTCACCAGGGACTTTACTGGAGGCAAACATATAGTTTCTTCTCTTTTGATCTGTTTCTTCAGGAACCTTGTGAAGGATCACTGTAGCTCAGAATCAACATGATAGCGATACAGTTGAGTGAATAATGGATAGTAGTGTTTATGTACCATTGTAGTCTATATAACGAGCTCTGGTGATCTTGCGTGTAGGAAGTTTTGCTATCAATCATAAAGCAAGTAATTTTAACCCACCAGCTGCTTTGTGAGAGGAGGTAAATTTCTTCTCTTTGATTTATAGCTAGAAACTTGCTAGAGGTTTTTCTTTGAGTACACAGCAATGAAGGAAAGAAAAAGTAATGTGCTTGCTGGTATTTGTTATTATTTAAATTCTAAATTGACTTATTTTCTTTTTCTTAAAATTTAAATGTTTTGCTTCACTTGCAAAACTCTGGCATCTCAGGCTGTAAAAAGATATGTAGCTAACCCAAAGGCCACACCACTGTAAGCTTTTGAATCCAGTAGCTACTCCAAAGATGAAGGATGGGCAATGACCCCTATGATTTGCAACCTCAGGAAATTCAATGGCAGTGGATTACAAATCCACTAAAATTTCCCAATTATGAGAAAAAACTAATTTTTTGCTTGTCTTATTTGTGATGAAATGTTTATTGTAATTTATATACTTATTTCTTAAAAGAGAAAGAATCTTTATTTATCTGGTCATCATCAAGTTATCCTCTTTGTTCCTGATTATTACCAGGTCAAATGTCATGGGTTTTATTCATGTCTTTTTAAAATGAGCAATAATATGTTTGCTTTAAGTTCTCTCTATAATTCCTGAACCTGTCGTTCTGTGCCTTTATTCAAGTTTAGAAAGTTCTCAGTCATTATTTCAGCAAACAATTTTCTTCTACTTACTTCTTTCTTTCTTTTAAAATCCCAGGTACACTTGTGTTTTCTCTTTTCCTGTTGTCTCTAATCCTTGAATGTGTTGTTCTATTATTTTTTTCCCTGTTTGTATTTTAATGAGGAAAATTCCTATTGGCCTATTTATAATGTCACTATTTGAGTCTACTGACAAAAATCTATAGAATGCATTCCTGATTATCTTACTGTGTATGTTCTTTTCCTACCATTTCCTTTTATTCTCATTTTTTTCTTTGTTTTTAAATTATTTATTCATGATTGTCTATTGTCTATTTTATTAACAAAAATTTGGCACAATAGTTCTACCTATTTAATTTCCTTATAATTCAAACACTGTGACATTTTGGGTCCAAGTTCTCACACATGCCTTATCTAAGAGTGGGGTTTTTGTCTTTGACACATCATGTATTTTTTTCCCCTCTTAAATACAAGCATGTTTTATTGGACACTAAAAAAAATGAGCTACAAAAATTTGAGCTAAAAAAAGCCTTTTGTGTGTGATGCTAGGTTAAATATAGCTATGAGTTTGGCTATGTTTAATGCTTGCTATACATATTAGCTTAAAATTCCTCAGGTTTCTTTATTTTTAACATCAGTCTTGACTTTAGGCTTCCCTATGCATTCCATATGAGAAAGCTTTATTGACTGTAATCTGATGTTATTACACTAAACAATTTTATTATGAACAAAACATGGAGACTGAGAAGAACGCTCTATAACTATCTCTTAGTCTTATGTAGAATTGTGTCTTAAAGCTATACTGTTTACAAATGTTTTTCCAGTGGTATATTACTTTTATTACTTTTCACTTTCTTTTATAGCCCTAAATACACCTCCACAAAATATATTGGATAATTTTATTTTTTTCTTCTTTTTCCTTTATCAGGTGAGTATAAAGACTGGAGAAATGTTGGACGGGGAGAAATTTCCTTCTATAACTTTCAGTTTTGTTTATTTATCCTCCTCAAAGACTTTATTACACTGATTGTGCTTAATATAGTTCACAGTGGTTGCTTCAACATTTAATTGGGCATACCAGTACTGAGTCATCCTCAAATTCTTTTAAGAAGCCAGTGGGATTTCTGCACAGAAATCTTGTAAAATGTAGAGATAATCTATGACTGAGAACTTCAGGAATTTCTCATTCTCATCACATTGTGGCACTCATTGTTCTCCATAACCATTATTTATTATTTTTCCAAAATAATTTTTCCAAAATCATTAGTATTAAATTAATGGCTGCAGAAGTTTCTGAGCCATGTAAGCAGATCTCAAAGGTTAGATTTCTCTGAATTATCTCAACAGATTTCAGAACAGTAGGTGTATCTGTGACCTCAATTCTCTGATAGTTCTCCCAAAGGTCATTAATTTTAGGTTTTCCCTAACTTTTTCTTGTTTAATGATGAGAATCATTTTCAATCTCTGTATTTCAGTCCTGAAACTAGAAGTCCATGCAGAGGAACATTTGAACAGTTCTGCTCTGATCAGGCAATTTCTGCAGTCAGAATTTCACTTTCAAGACCTTAGGGAGAAGCAGTTCAGAGAACCATCCTCACGTGTTAGTCCATCAATTCTTTTTTGGTTCGTTACCTCAGCAGCTCTTTCTTGACATCTGTCTTCTTCTGTATGACTTGCTGCTGAGTTCTTTAATACAGGGCTTGACCATTATTGTGTCCAAGTTATGCAAGTGAGCGGCATGATCGGAATTTTAAAAGCTTTCCTTTACTGTCTTCTTAGTACTGCCCCTGATTTTTCTCTTCACCAGACTTTAGTCGGCTTCTTCCTTTACAATGCTCTTTCCTGCCTCTACACAGGTTAAGAGTGTCCATAACCACTACTGACTTTACTCATATTTTATAATGGGTAATACGTCTTCAATAAAATTCTTGAACATATTTCTCACAAATAATGTCTTATATGGGTTATGTTAGGATGCAGTAATTAGAGTGTAATTCATCTCAACTAATAGATAATTCAGGTATTTACACGTCAAGAGTGATTAATAAGTATTTTATCAGAATATCCAAGTTTCAGATCTGACTCTTGCAGACATTTAAACCACTTTGATCGCAGACCAAGGCACTCTAATAGTATGGCCCCCAGTGTGCTGCGCAGTTAATAAAAGGGCAAATAATATCCAGAAGTTCGAATTCCAAAGCTTCTCTTCAAAAGAAAGACAACCTTGGAAATCTGATGAAAGATTCCTATAAGTTGGACTCTACACAGCAATAGGAGTAAGTAAATAATAGCTCAATATGAATAATAGCATCAGAGACCAATGCTAGTCACAGAATCATAGGCCAATACTAGTAACGCAAACTCATTGCTGACAAGTCAAAATGGACTCATTATTGACTCTCCATTGGGTTTCCAAAGCTGTAAAGAGCCCTGATAGACATTGTTCATTTTTTCACTGAGGAACTCGTCACAGATTTGAATACAAGACAGGTGCGGCCATTTGGTTAGCAATAAACTCCCTATGAAAGTAATGAATAGCTTTAAATTAGTGAAACTAGTGGTTTAATAGTTAGGGTTATCAATGTTCTATATAAACATTTCCTGCTAGCAGAATTATAGCCATTCAACTTATAGAAGAATTGATTGAAATAACTTATAAATGCTAAGTATGTTTTCATAAACAGGTCTTATGTATCTGGCAAAACTTAAACCTATATATTCAGGGATGGCATGTAATCTTGGGCCTTACTCCTTAAATGATCTTCAGTGTAGGTGTTCATATTGTTCTTGATTGCCTTTGAGTTGAGCACTACTCATTGTGACCCTATGAACAAAATCAAAGTTCATAGAGTTTCATGAGGCACGCTGTTTAGGAAATGGATGCTACCCCTGCTTCCAATGTGTTAATGTGGAAGGTTATTTATCATTATGTTTTCTATAAATGTAAACACAACCTGCCTGTGAAATAGTATCTCTTGTTCTAATGACCTCTTCTTTCAAGTTGATATTTGAAGTCATCAAGGATCATAGCAGGCATTGCAAAACAAAAATTATAAGTCTGATTACTTATAAATATTTGTGTATGCTCTGTAGATCTTTTTAATCATAAACTCTTAGCAAGGCAACATTGAGCTTAGACTCAATCTATGAAGAGTGAAACCTGTGAGGACAGAAATTCTTTCAGTTCTGATGGAACTATCTCATTTTCTTGGTTTTGTGAGTTTTCTATCTTTGACATAGTCCAGCCTTAACACTTTCCTATTGAACTCTACAGTGAAAAATATTTAGGTATTCCCTCTCTACCAAGTTTATGCTTAATGTAAGTTTTACTGTATTTCAAACTTTACAAGAGAAAAATAGCAGAACTAAAGTAGCTAAGATTAACATGCAAGAGTTAGTTTATGAAATTGAAAACCATGTTTACATTTATAGTTTCCATTGGATTGGTTTTGAGGAAAAGAATTTGAAGGCTATTGATATTTCCCTTTGTTGGTAGAAGCAGAAATCATTATATTTTGGTAATAAAAAATTAAATACAGTAGTAAATGCTTTCTACCAGAAGAAATGACACTTTTAAGCGAATTTGCTTTTTCATTCTGCTAAGTATTTTATTTTAGATTACTCCGGAGTGAATACCAAAATTTATCAACAGTACATGTAGCACTTTACTACATTTGCTCTAACGATTCTCAGTGGTATTTTTCTTGCCTACAGTACGAGATATTTTATATAATATCCCTATTAAACTATACCTTACTAAAACTGCATATACCATATGCTACCAATAAATAGTTTCCCTTTAATGTCTAGAACAAAATCTTGCAAACACACTATTTTACCATACTTAGAAGTATTCAAAGCCACTTCAAGAGTAATTTTTAGTTGTAGTGGGTCAATACTTGGAATTTCAAATTATTCAAAATAGAACAAATACATATATGTTTGAAAACTGTTCATTTAACAGAAGAGAAACATGAATTCTATAAGATGTAAGATGAGAAGAGAAAAACAGAGCATTTCTAACCCAAAGGCTGGTACCTCCGGTGATTTGAATCCTCTCCTGTTAACGATGTGCAGTCTCAAAAACACGATGAAATGTCACCATTACACTTGACAGCAGTCAGTGATTAATATAGAACTCTGTTGATGGTAATATCAATTCATATGATCTACCTTACAGACAAATCTAAGAATCTCTATTTTTCTATATTTAAGCTGTTGATTTTAAAAATTTGCATAATAAACTTTATGATTCTTTCTTGAATTGTAAATGATATCATATAAAACAATAAAAAACATGGTTTAAGTATATTTATCAATATACACAATAATAAAATTATTGTTATGTGCTGTCGACTCGCTTGCGACTCATAGCGATCCTAGTAACAACAGCCCTATAGCCTGCTCTATCCTGTGTCAATATTATTTTATTGTGTCTGACACACCTACCCTATTACCTCAGTCACTGAATCAATTCATCTCATTGAGGTTCGTCTTCTACATTATTCCTCCACCCTTCCAACCATGATGTCCCTCTTAAAGGACTGGTTCCTCCTTGCAACATTTTTAAAGTATGTCAGACAAAGCTCCATAATCCTTGCCTCTAAGGAGCGGCCTGGTTTGACCCTCTCCAGGATGTACCTGTTCATTTTATTAGCAGTCCATGGTATATTCAATACCTTTCTATAGCACCACAGCTCAAAGACATCAAGTCTCCTTAGTAATAAGCATCCCTAATAATTGGATAGTTGTTTAATATCTATTTAAAAATATTAAAAGCAATATACGATAGGGTATTATAATTATCACAAGAATCCACAATTAAGGTTGTGTAGTGGAGTATACTTGGGCAGTTGGAGGCATGCAGGGGAATTGTATACCAAAGAAAGAATTTTTCTTTTACTTTTCAAAGAGAGGAGCGAACTGGGTCGGGGGTCAGGTGGCAGGTGGATGCCTGGGCAGGGAGAAAAGAGCAACAATGAATGAATGGAAATACAAAATCTCTGTAAATGTTCATTAAAATTATTAAAATAAAATCTAAAATAAAATTTTGTTATGTCTTTTATATTGAATGTTTATAGTTGTTGTTAGATGCCATAATATCAATTGTGACTCTAAGAAAAACATATCTAAATCTTGTCCTATCATGTACCATCCTCATCATTTCTGATATTTTATTTCCAGAGAGTAATTAATTTATTTCAAGGTCAACACCTTGAAAACTGAGAAGATTAAGACTATGAACCTATGTTCATGTGAAGTAAGTGTTCATATCTCTAACTCTTCTATCATAATAACTACCCCTTGCTGGCATTTTGAATCAAGTTCACATAATATATAAAGACTTTTTCAATTTATTCCCAGTGGAACCCAATGTTACAAAGCAGTAATTTTTGATACATTCAGTTCATTTTCAGTCTTTCTTGAACAATCCTGAGGGGAAAAAACTGTAGTTTCTATGGAAAGAAAAAGCCTGCATACAACAAAAGATTAGGTGATTATTAATTAATTTATCAAAGTTAAAAATATTTTTTAGATTTTATTTTAATAATTTTAATGAACATTTACAGAGATTTTGGATTTCCATTCATTCATTGTTGCTCATTTCTGATATTGTTAGCACACTGAGATAGTTCTTGCATCAATTATTCTCATTAAGGGTCTTTGCTTCCTTCACTGACTCTCCACTGTTCCAAGCATAATGTCTTTATCTAAAGATTGGCCTTTCCTAGCAGCATGCTAAAAAATAGGTCATATGAAGTTTTACCACCATTGTCTCTGAGAAGCACGTTTATTGCACTTCCTAAAAGGAATATTTCTCTATTCTTTTGGCAACCCATGATAGATAGATAGATAGATAGATAGATAGATAGATAGATAGATAGATAGATAGATTTGAAATAGATATAGATATATAGATATGTAGATATATAGATTTGTAGACAGCTATTCAGTACTCTTCTCCAATATCACATTCTAATGATGTAAAGGACATTAATTCTTCTTCTGCCATTCTTAGTCATTGTACAACTTTTAGATACATGCAAATTTAACAGTTTATTCGAAAGACCACATCTTGGATCAAGGGTGTCAAAATCCATAATTAAGGTGATCTTGCTATTTTTGTTACTATTTTATGTACAATCAGAAGCAACTCATATCTGACCCTGCAGTGGGTTTTCAGAAGCAGTAAATCATGCACGATGAGCTTGCTTATCTTTCTTCCTCAGATCAAGTGGTAGACTCAATCTGTGTGCCTTTGGATTGACAGTGCAGCTCCTTACCACTAGGTTACCGGAACTCTTTTTATTAATTAACATGAGTGCATTTAATCTTTTATTTTTTACTAGGGTAACTTGTCTTGTTGAAAAGAATTAAAATACTAAAGCCTAAGCCAGTTTGTTGTTGTTATGTGCTATTGACTCGCCTACAACTTAAAGCAATCCTATGTACAACAGCCCTAAAGCCTGCTCTATCCTGTGCCAATATCACTGTCTCCGACACACCTACCCCCAGTACCCCAGTCACTGACACAATCCATCTAGTAGAAAGTCTTCCTCTCCTATACTGTCCCTCCACCCTCCAAGCCTGACATCCCTCTCCAAGAACTGGTCCCTCCTTGCAACATGTGCAAATTATGTCAGATGAAGCTTCAGAATCCTTGCCTCCAAGGAGAAGCCCGGTTTAACCCTCTCTAGGATGAACCTATTCATTCTCTTAGCAGTTCTTGGTATATTCAATACTCTTCTCCAACACCACAACTCAAAGGCATCATTTCTCCTTCTATCATCCTTAGTCATTGTTCAGCTCTCTGATGCAAAGCAAGTGATTGCTCTTCAGTGCTTGGACAGGTCTCTAATAGCAGAGTTTCCCATCACAATACATCTTTTAATTTCCTGGATGCTGGTGTCAAGATTGTTGATTTTGCAGCCAAGCAAACCAAAGCTGTTAACAATATCAATCTCTTCACCATGTATCATGAGGCTGCCAATTGGGCCAGTGGTAAGAATCTTTTTTTTCTTGATATTGAGCCTCACATTTGAATGATTAAAAAAACAAAAACACTAATTCAGTTTCTATTATTAAATAGCATCAAGGCGAGTACAACTCATGTTGTTGTTAGGTGCTGTCAAGTTGTAGATGACTCACAGTGACCCTATGAACAAAAAACCTAAACACTTAACTTCACTCATCATAATGCTCTCCTGTCCCTCCCAAGTTATGTAGTAATTTTAAAATATCATTGTTCCTTTGTGCTGAATAGTATTACATTGTATGTATTGTATACCATAACTTCTCAATACATTAGTTTGTAGTTGGACATCTGGGCTGTTTTCATGTTCTTGTGATGGTGTATAATGCTGCTATGAACACTAGTGTACAAGTTTCTGTTTGAGCCTCACTTCTCATTTTCTTGGTGTATACTCCAAGCAATGGAATAGCTGGGTCACATGGAATTTCTATGTTCAGCTTTTTGAGGCAGCTCCAAACTGCCTTCCAGAGTTGTTGTACCATTGGATAATCCCACAAACAATGCAATAGAGTTCCTCTCTCACCACATCCTATCCAACATTTATTACTTGATGCCCTGTTATACTTTATCACAACTACTGGAGTGAGGTGGTATCTCATTGTGGTTTTGATTTGCATCTCTCTTGATTGCCAGTGGTTTAGATCATTTCTTCATGTATCTGTTTGCCATCTGTATATCTTCCCCTGTGAAAATCCTTTCCATATCTTTTGCCCATTTTGGTAACTGGGTTATCATCCTTTTTCATTGCCAAGCTTTAAGATTCATGTCAGTAAATATTTGAAAAGACCATGGCATGAACTGAATAGATTTTAGTCTTCAAACTGACATCACTGAGCCTCAGTAATTTGAAGATATCCCTGACTGCAGACTTTCCCAATTCATTATGTCTCTTGAACTCCTCACTGCTGGTACCAAGTACATTGATTGTGGGTCCCTGATGAAATCATTGACAATTTCCATCTCTTCTTCATCTTCCATGATGTTCTCTATTGCTCTAGGGGTGAGAATTTTGTTTTCTTGGTGTTGAGATATACATTGAAGGCCTTTGATCTCCCATAGCCAAAACCAAATTCTTCCCATTTTCAACACATAAGATTGGGTCATTTGCATTATGAAGTTTGTTGATTATCAGGTTCCTCTGATTCTGATATCACGTTCTTCTTCATAGAGTCCAGCTTCCTAAATGACAAAAGTTTAATAGATGTGGAGATGTGGAGAAATGATACAACTCTGAAATAAACCTTTCTTAATTTTAAACTGTGCCATGTGCTTCTTGGTCTAGGTATAGGTTTTGTATAAGCATAATTAAGTGTTCTAGAATTCCTATTCTTCTCCATTTTCTGTTACAACCTACATACTCAAATGCCTTTTCTTTGTCAATAAGGCAGAAACAGACTTCTTCCAGTATATTCTTTTGAAATTTTAGATATGGGAGGGGGTGGCGGAAGAAAGAACACGTTTAGCCTTGCATGTGTCTGAATCAGTGTTAGAGATAGATTACTCCCAAAATGAAACATGTCCTTTCAAGTTAACCCAGACCTGCCACCAGGTCTTAGCAGGGGTCAAGCTGGCCTGAAGTAGGGTCAAATGGCACATTTCAGAAATCAAAACACATAAAGAGTAGTTTAACACTTGAAGCAACATTGAATGTATTATTTTCAGGGCTGTTGTACATAGGGTCGCTATGAGTCGCAGGCGACTCGACGGCACATAACAACAACAATAGTAAGAAATGTTATTCTAACCTAAAAAAGAAGGATCTAGAAATATAAATTATCCACTTACACTCCTTACAGCTTTGAATTGTCTCTATTGTTTGGAGCTGACTCATACTGTTTCTATGTACAACAGAAAGAACTTCTGCTGTGTTTTGCTGTGCTTAAGCCCATGTTTGCAATGTGTCAATTTCACTGAGGGTTTTCTCATGTTTTTGAGACCTATACATTTATCTGCTGCCATATGTCTTCTAAACACAGCTTGGATTTCTGGCAGTTCTTGCTCAATGTGTCGTTGAAGCCATCTGTTTTGTTGTTGTTGTTTTGTGATTTTAAGCAATATTTTACTTGCATGTGACATTAATGAGATTGTGTGGTAATTTCTACTTTCTGTTGGATTATCTATCTTGGGAATTGGAACAAATATGGATCTCTTTCAATGAGTCCGACACTCAGCTGTCCTCCAAATTTCCTAGTATAGATTGGTGAGCCCATCCAGGGCTGCCCCCATTGGCTGAAACATGGCAATTGGTATCCTATAAATTCCCAGGATTTTAATTTTTATCAATTCCTTACTGTAACTTGGACCTCTTTCTGTATTACATTGGCTCATGTTCAGGTATTCTTGTGGAATTTTTCAGTGTCAATCAATTCTTTTTGTTTGAATGACTCTGTATATTCTCTTAATCTTCTTTTCATGTTATTGGATCCATCAAAATTTTGCCATAGCATCTCCTAGGATGGCAACTTGTGGCTTAAAGTTTTTTAGTTCTTTCTAGTTTACAAATGTCAAGCCAGTTCTTCAAAATTTATTTTCCAAATTTTATTTTCCCAATTTTTATTAACTTCATCTCCTTACCCAAACCATTATAAAATCTTTCATTGTCTTCTCAAGATATCCTTTGAAGTCTTCTGTTCTTCTCTTTTACTTCAGCATTTGTTTCCCTTATTTTGATTTCCAAATGCTCTATGGCAACTTTTGGAGTGTCTTCTTACATTTGCTTTGGATTTTTCTTCCTTTTCGATCTGTAATGACCTGTGGCTCTTTTCATGGTGTTTTCTTTGTTGTCATCCTGACACTCACTGATCTTCAATTGTTAGTGTTCATTGTTTCAAATCTATTGTAGATATAATTTTTCAATTCAGAGGAAATAATCTCAAGGTCATATTTTGGTTCTTGTAAACGTGTTTTAATTTTCTTTAGCTTCAATTTAAATTTACATATGAGTAATCAATAGTCTTTTCCACAATCAACATGTGGCTTAGTTTTGACCACTATACTGAGTTTCTCCAATGATTCTTTGCACAGACGTAGTCAATCTGATTCCTATTTAGGACACCAAGTGAGATCCATATGTAAAGATACCCTCTATGGAATTTTTTTGACAAAATCAAATATAGATTTTAAGAAATTTTTATTCTAAAATATAATATAATCATTCATTCACATAAAGATGAAGTGTATATGGACAGAATTGATTCCTGAAGTTTTGTAGTATTATTTTAATTACAAATTATTTTTTGAAAGCAATTAATATATCACAAGAATGCACTGGGATTGTAAGACTGTAGAGGTTTGCACTGCTAATATCAAAGCTACCACTCTCTACTGGTTTTTTTTTGTGGGTTTGTTTTTTTTGGTAAATCAAATTGTATTTCTATTTCTGGTGTATTTTATAGCTATAGAAAGTTTTTATAGAATAGCTTATCTTAACTCACATAATTTACATTTTTTTCTTTTTTTAAAAATTTAGGTTGTTTATTTTTCATTCCAATGAACATCTACAGAGATTTTGGGGGGATTGTGTACCAATGAGGGAGTTTTTCTTTTGCTTTTCAAGGAGAGGAGCAAACGGCGGTGGGGGGGGGTGCGGGGGGGGGTTTGTGCGGGGAGAAGGGTACTGGTTTTAATACACTAATTCTCCAGAGAAAAAGAAGGGAAATCTCCTTCC
The DNA here is from genome assembly GCF_000299155.1 of Elephantulus edwardii. Classification (NCBI taxonomy): domain Eukaryota; kingdom Metazoa; phylum Chordata; class Mammalia; order Macroscelidea; family Macroscelididae; genus Elephantulus; species Elephantulus edwardii. The sequence continues at coordinate 18,098,076 of NW_006399773.1, forward strand.
ACATGATGGCCATTCTGTGAGTGTTTGTTGCAGAATGTTGGGGAGGAAGGGAGTGCCTCTGGCCAGGACGTCTGGCCAGGACGGATCACCTGAGCTCCAGACAGGTGCAAGCCTCCCAACGGCCTTTAATACGGAGTAGATAAAGCTCCCTGTGTTTGGCTGTACCGACTTCCGAAAGCTCGCCACCTGGCAAGATAGCTGCCATGTCTGTTGATCTGGGAGTGATCCGCATGAGGCTGAGGTTCCCCCAACCAATCCGCATGTCTCACATCTGTAAGCCCACCCTATCCTGTTTTCTTGTGTATATAAGTGCAGTGCTTATCCCAGCAATATTGAGCTGGATTGACTCTCTGATCCTCTCCCGGAGTGGTGTGTCTCTGTCATGCTTACTCCTGTCAGGGTGTCACTGTCAAGTTGCTGGTGAACTGACAGTGACAGCTGCTGTAATTCTGAAATTGTGTCACTAGTCTGTCAAAATGCCAGAAGAGTCATCCAAGGTGGAAAGGATTTAGTGAAGTTCTCAGAACAAGACAGATTAGGAAGAACAATTGGCCATCCACTCTTGAAATAATGTGTGTGTGTTTTGTGTTGTTCAGTCAGAACTGATCCATAGCTGATCCTCCAGTGGGTTTTCAGAGGCAATTAATTACATGGGAAGATATTTCCCATCCTTCTCCCAAAGAGCAATTGATGGCTTCAAACCATGTTCCTTCAAGTTTGCAGTGTGGCTTCTTGTCACAATGCCACCAGGTCTCTGGACACCCAATAAATATAAAGTGACTATATATAGACAAATATATTTTTCCCCCATTAGAAAGTATTCATGATATTCTTTTTGTCTGTTTATAATTGTATACAATCATTGGTTTATTTATTTTAATACCTTTAAAAAAACCAAACAAAACCACATAAACAAAAATGATATCCTGAAGGAAACAGATTGATGACACCTATGGAAAAAGTTGGTGAAAATGTTGAACAGCATTCAAAACAAGACCAGAGTCTAACTGTGGAACAGACCACATTATTTGCTTATAGGAAAGGCTAAACTGAAGCTGAAAAAAAGAAAAATTAAGACAAGTCCATGAGAGTAAAAATATAACCTTCAATTTTTCCAACCTAAATATAACAACCATCTCAAAAATACATTTTTTGTGTTATTTTTTAGAATGTTACCATTATATTCTTAATAGGAAAGAAACAATTACAAGTTCATGAATTTGGCATTTACAATTATTTTTTATATTTTTATTGTAATTCTGTTGTTGTTGTTGTTAGGTGCCACTGAGTCAAGTACAACTCACAGTGACCCAATTAACAAAAGATGTGAACTCTGTTCTATTCTGTGTCATCCTCACATTTCCTGACCCACATTCACTGAATCAATCCACCTGGTTAATATTTTCCTTCTCTTTCACCAAACCTCCACCATTCCCAGCATCATGTCCCTCTCCAAGAATTAGCCCCTCCTAGATACATGTCCAAAGAATATGAGGTAAAGCCTCATCATTCTTGTCTCCAAAGAGCACTCCAATTGCACCCACTCCAAGTTATTGGTTTGTTCTCTTGACCATCCAGGAGATGTTCAGTGTTCTTCTCCAACACTACACCTCAAAGGCATCAATTCTTTTCTCTGTCATCCTTATTCATTGTCCATTCTCAGATACGTAGCAAGTTATTGGAAAGACTATGGACTGAATCAGACACACCTTAGTCCTTAAACTGACATCATTAATTCTCACATTTGGAGAGGTTCCTAGCTGCAGATTTTCCTAGTGCAAAGCATCTTTTTATTTTATGACTGCTGGTACCAAGGGTGTTAATTGTGGATCTAAGTAAGATGAAGCTGTTGGCAATTTCAATCTCCTCTCCATCCATCATGATGTTACCTCTTAGTTCAGTGGTAAGAATCTTTGTTTTCCTGACACTGAGATATAATCCGTACTGAAGGCTACATTCTTTGCTCTTCCAAAACAAGTGCTTCAAGTCCTTCTCACTTTCAGCAAGCAAGTTTTTGTCATCTGTATAACATAGTTTATTGATTAGTCTCCCTCCAATCCTGATGCCACACTCCTCTTCATATAGTCCATCTTCTCAGATAATTTACAAAATACTGCTGAAGATTATTAAAAAATGGCCAGTGCAATACATAAATAGGGAATTGCCAGATGTTCAAGCAGAATTTAGAAGAGGCTGTGGCACCAGGGATATCATAACTAATGTCAGATGGATAATGGCTGAAAATAAGGAATACAAAAAGAAAGTCTACTTATGCTTTATTGAAAATGCAAAGGCATTTGATGTGTGTATCATAACAAGTTGTGCCTGACACTGAGAAGCATGAGAGTCCCAGAGCAATTGATTGTGCCCATGTGAAAGCTATACCTGAACCTGGGGCCTGTTGTACAAACAGAGCAGGAGGGCACTGCATGGGTTAATATTGAGAAGGGATTGTGTCAGGATTGCATTCTCCCTCCATACCTATTTATCTCAATATTGCTACAATACCATAGTTCTGGCTACTATTTAGACCTCAATGATCTTGATCATTTTATATAATTATATGATACCTTTATAGTACATTTCACTGATTAAGCATATTACATTGGGTTTAGAAATAGACAATTTGATGATATTTAGAAATTTGCAAGAAATGTATGGTAAAATTTATCAGAATTTTGTGTGTGTGTCTGTGTGTGTGATATATGTGTGCATATCCTACGATATTTTATTAACATTACTAAAATTTCTAGTTGCACTTTAGTCGTAAAGATTGAATAATATAAGAAAAGAACCCAAGTCATTTGTCAGGGATCCAAGAAGTTGTCAGAGATCCAATACAGGATCTATCACTTTTCCTCTAAGCTCAATTTTTTTTTAAAGGATTCATAAGCCTGAAAGGAAATTGAATCTGGACAGTTTTACAATTGACATATATTTCGACCACTTCAGCAAGAATTTGTTTTTTTGAACCCAACGTTTAGTCTGCTTCTCTAATTCTTCTCGTGATTGAACAACAGAAATTGAGTCTATGCATGTTGTTGTTTTCCTTCTAGTTAATTATATCTCATTTCAACTCTGTATGACAGTATATATCTGCCTAATAGGATTTTCTAGGCCTATTTGGATCTATCACCTGCCTATGGGAGAAAGATGAGCAGTAATCTCTTTGGGGATTTTTATTTTCTGGAAACTCCTTGAAGCATCAACTATGAATTGGTTTCAATTCTATGGCAATGAGATTTGAAATAGGAGGTGAATTTCTACAGGAGCTTATAGTAATTCATGATAATGGCATATCTTTTGAAGATGTGAGGTAACTAAATTAATCCTGCTTTGTGGTTTTATTTTGTTTCTAATTCTGCAGAGTCCAATTGTTATTTATACGAGAACAAGTCTGGTTTCTTCTATGTACCCATAAAAAGTAAGTTAAAACTATTCTACACTGTCAAATTGTGTATTATCTGTTTGGTTTTTAATATAAGGTCAAAGCCAATATATATTTTTTTTAAAAATACATTTTTTTTTCACAATGAACATGAATAGAAATAAACAAAATCAATACCTTTGCTCCTAAAGATAGATGCATCAAAATCACCCATGGGATATTTGCATTACAAAATAATAAAATAAACATTTATTTTTTTTTTGTCAGTGTCAGTACTGATGACATGGGAAATAGTTGCTACCTTAAATTAAAATATTGCTGGTATGTTAAACTTTATTTTTCATCTTATATTTAACTGCAGAATATTTTTAAAATATTTCATCTTTTGACCTGCCTTTGGATCGAAATGTATTCATTTATTATAAGGAAAACTATAATAATCTTTTGACTTTTTCACAATGTTTTAAATCAACCGCATGCAGAAGACTGATAAATAAAAGGAACAGAATAAATTGTAACCCCATTACATTCTTTAGTTTTTTAAGTACACATTTACTGTTAGGTTCTTTATGATACATTATCTCCTATTTCCAAACTGTCTAAACTGTGAGTTGAGATACACAGTATAACTGCCACTGATTTTAACGACAGTAGCTGGGCGATTTGGAGGTGTCAGTCGTCCAGCTGCACAGACAATAGGATTATTCAAAGTGGCTATGGATATGACAAATGAAGAAGATGGATTTCTCATTCTAATTCTTTCTGTGCTATTTGAGTTTGAATGTAAAAAATATCCAATATCATGGTATTTCTGGATTCACATTAATCTCTTACTACTGTTAGTTTTAAAATTACCACACAGATTCTTGTGGAATTTATTAATAGGAGACCATGAATTAGATAAACAGGATTACTTATGAACAATTCTGAAATTATTTTCAAGGAGAAAAAGAATTTTAAAATAACTAATAATTTATTGAAATTGTAGAAGTTTGTGATAATTCTTGTGAGATGCTATTAGGATAACTTCACCTCATAGTTACCCAAAGCACAATGTTAAACTGCCCCATAGGTTTCTTTATAAGAGCAGATTGCTAGGTCTTGTTCCTACAGAGCTACTTGGTGGAGTTGAAACTTAGAGTTTTTTAGTTAATAACTGAAGATTTACCTTGCTACCATCAATCCACCTTAAATTTAGAATGCAAAGATTAATATCAATTATATTTGAAAATGGCAAGAAAATACTGAATTAAATATTTTACAGATACTTTTTTCTTTTTATCTATGTTAAGACTGAATCCAAATTGAACATAGGCCATATTCTTTGATCTCTATCAGTAAATGTTACAAATATTCTCCACTTTTTATGAGCAAGGATGTATACTTTACATGAGATTTGTCATGAAGGAAGAATTCACTCTTCTGCTATCAACAAGGTTTTACCAATCACTTTTTAAAAAGTAGAATGCTAGTTCTTTCCTTTTAATCTATCTTAATAGTACAGTTCACTGAATCTTTTCCATCATAAGTGACCATTTTGAGATTTGAGATTTCAGTGGCATAACTTCCAGCATCACAGCAACTCGCAAACCACCACAGTATATGGCAAACTACCACCACAGTGATGAAGGATTCGTGTACGTTCAGAACATGCAATGTTTAATATTAAACATTAAAGACAATCATAAAATTATCATCGAACTCCATCAAAACTTAAAATCATGCACTATAAATTTTGATGGAATTGCTTTGTTAACCCAAATGTCTTGGCTCTCTGGTGGTTCAAATCTATTAGTGGTTCCAAGGCAGAAAAATGATTAATCTCATCTCACATGATTTACAGTCTTGGAAAATCAAGGTACAGCTATGGATCAATTTCAACTTGATAGTAATAAGTGTGTATTTGTGTGGTATATGGTGGTTGTTATGTGATATTAAACCCAGTACAACTCATAGCAATTCTGTCAACAACAAATCTGAGTGAATCTATCCTATCCTGAATTATCTTTGTCATCTCTGACACATTTGAGTCCTTGCCACAGATACCTTAACAATCTGTCTCAGTGAAGGTCTTCTTCAATGAACCTCTCCACCTTCCCAAGCACATGATCTTTCCCAAGAACAAGCGTCTCCTAACAACATGTCCAAGGTAGATGAGATGAAATTTCACATCTTTGCCTCCAAATAGCACTCTGGCTAAACTTTCTCAAAGTTATCTCTTCTTTTGACAGTCTGAGGATATTCAGCATTCTTCTACAACACCACAAATCAAATATGTGGATTCTTTTCCTGGCAGCCTTGTTCATTATACAGCCCTCAGATGTATAGCAGGTGATTAGTGGTATTTAAATGGACAGCATTGCTCTTTGGAAAGATTTCTAACAGCATACTTCCCATTATACTTCTACTGGTTGTCTGTGTGCTAATACCAGGAATGTTTATTGAGGATTCAAGCAAGAGGAAATAATCGACAACTTCAATCTTTTCTCCATCAATGATAATGTTGTGTACTGCCCCAGTAGTGGAAATTTTGGGTTTGGTTTATTGGAGTTTTTGAGTGAGGTTCCCCCCTACTAGTTTATTTGTTGTTGTTGCTATGTGCCGTCGAGTCACTGGGGACTCATAACGATCCTATGTACAAACAACTCTACACTCTGTCCTGTGCCAATCTCACTGTCTCCGACACACTCATTCCGATTGCCCCAGTCTCCAAATCAATCCATCTCCCAGAGGGCCTTCCCTTCCTGCACCTGTCCAGTATGATGTCCCTCTCCAGGGACAGATCCCTCCTTACAACATGAGCAAAGTATGTCAGACGAAGCCTCAGAATCCTTGCCCCCAAGGAGCAGCCCAGTTTAACTTTCTCTGGAATGAATCTGTTTTCTTACCAGTCCATAGCACTCTCAGCACTCTTCTCCATCATCAAAGCTCAAAAGCATCAATTCTCTTTCTGTCCTCCCTGGACATTGTCCAGCTCTCTGACGCATAACAAGTGATTGCAAAGGCCATGGCCTGTACCAGACGCACCTTAGTCTCCAGAGACACACCTTTGCTCTTGAGTACTTTAGAGAGGTCCCTAATAGCAGATTTTCCCATGGCAATACGTCTTTTAATTTGCTGCCTGCTGGTGCCAACAGGGTTGATTGTGGAGCCAAGCAGACTAAAGCTGTGAACAATCTCAATCTCTTCACCATCCATCCTGATGCTGCCAATTGGTTCAGTGGTGAGACCACTTGGTCTTCTTGACATTGAACCTCAATCCATATTGAAGGCTGCAGTCCCTGACCTTCAGCAGCAAGCACCTCAGATTCTCCTCAGTTTCGGTAGGGTTGTGTCATCTGCATAATAAAGATTGTTTATAGATCTTCCACTAATCCTGATGCCACATTTCTCCTCATAGTGCCCAGCCTCCTGGATGATCTGTTCTGAATACAGGGTGAAAAGGTATGGAGACAGGACACATCCCTGGCGTACGCCCTTCCCAGTTTTGAACCATGCTGTGTTTCCTTGCTCTGTTTCGCATTAGCACAATCAAGTGTTCTGGGATTCCCATTCTTCTTAGAGTCAGCCACAATTTGTTATGGGCCACACAGTCAAACAACTTTGCATAATCAATGAAGCATAGATAGACATTCCTCTGGTACTCCCTTCTTTCAGCCAATATCCATCTAACATTAGCTACAATATCTCTAGTACCCCAACCCCTTCTAAACTATATTGTATAAACTAGTTTATTTGCAATATTAAAATACAAATTTGAACAAATTCTCTCAATTTCTTCACCCCTACATTCATCAAATTGTACAATCCAATGATTAATCCCTTCTTCCCCCTGCACACCCACACCCCTCTTCTTCCACCCTCTCTCACTTTTCTGGATCCTTATACTCATTCTACAATAATATTTTATACAATATTTATCCCTATGGGACTGAGTTAGTTCACTCAGCATAATGCTCTCCAGTCTATTCGAAGTTAGGTAATAATTTACAAAGTTATTGTTTCTGCGTGCTACATAGTATTCCATTGTGGAAATGTACCATAATTTCTCAATCCTTTGCTTTGTTTTTATGTGAGATGCCATCCACATTGAAGACTGTAGTCCTTGATCTTCTGCAGAAAGCACCTCAGGTCCTCTTTACTTTGAGCAAGCAAGCCTAAGTATAGCAAAATTAAATGTTCTTAAATTTTTATTCTTCACAATGTTAGTCATAGTTTGTTATGATCCACACATTGGGATTGATTTGCGTAGTCAATAAAACACAAGAAAACATTCTTTGGTATTCTCTGCTTTCAGCCAAGATCCACCTGACATGAGCAATGATTTTTTTGGTGCCATAAACTCTTCTAAACCCAGCTTGAACTTCTGATAATTCTCTGTCAATGTACTGTTCTGTTTTTGGATGACCTACAGTAATAATTTGCTTCCGTATGTTATTGTTTAATAATTTCCACATTTTATTATGTCACTTTTCTTGGGCATGAAAACAAGTATTAATCTCTTCCAATAAGTTGGGGAGGTAGCTGTCTTCAAGATTTATTAGTAGATACTGGTCATCTCATTCAGAGTCTTCTCTGTTAGTTGAAAGAGGTAAATTGGTATCTTCTCAAGTCAATGCCTTCAGATCAGCTTGAACTTTTCCCCTCCTCATCATTGCTCTTTATCATATGATATTCCTGAAATTTTTCTATGTCAACTAATTCTTTTTGTACAGCAACTATGTAGTACTTTCATCTTCTTTTGACACTTCTTGGATCATTCACATTTTTTCCATAGCGTCTTTCAGTATTGCAAATCAGTGCTTGAATATGTTTTTTTATTTGAGCAATGCCGAGTGAGTTCTTCCTCTTTTGCTCTACAACTATTTACAGGTCTTTACATATTCTATTTCAATGTTTTTGTTTGTATTTTCAAACGGCCTTTTGAAATCATCATGTCATATCTTTTACTTCAGCATATCTTTCCTTTGTTTTGGGTTCTTGATGCATTAGTGAAACTTGAAGAATCTCTTCTGACATTGAAAAGGAGCAAGGAGAGCTGTATCTACTCTCTACTGTTTTCACAAGGGAGTTCTACCCCACATCAGTGGCATCCACAATACAAAACTGAGTCTCATGAGGTCGGGCATGTTTTTCATGCCCACTTTATTTCTACATACTTGGTCTGAAATCCATTGCAGTAGCTACACAAACCACATAGAAACCATACACATTAGGGATGTTAACAGCTTACATCAGAAGTTGGTCACAGGATGCAATTTCTCAGTCGCAACAACTTCTCAAGCATGGTCACAGACCTTTGAGCTTCAGCCTAACATCAATGTCACAAACTCCTAATAGTACTGCCATTTATGATGTTTTCATCGCTTCTCCAGATACTTTGGTTTAAATACCTCTTTTTGTTTGTTCCATAAAGCAGCAGTCACAGATCAGCTCTTAATAATTATGGTGTCTTCCCTCAGTCCTTCAACAGGTTTGAGTTGTAGAATTTTATCAGTTCCAAGAGGGAGCAGTTACAAGTCAAATTGTTCTTAAACCATCCACAAAGCAAAACCTTTGACTCTGTCTCTGCCTCAGGGTTCTGTTTCTGTCTCAAGGACTTGGACTTCACCTCTGTCTCAAGGGCTCTTATTCTGAATCCATCTCACAAGTGTCCCAAGAGAGGAAGCAAGAGGCATTGAGATTCTGTGAGTTTATATAGGCCTGTAATAGTGTATAGTTAATATTGCACCCTAATCTTATCTCCATAATACAATAAATAATCACAAAGATTAATCAATGACTAAAAAAGCCATTTAGAGCAATTAACTCTTGACAAAATAAATGTCAACTTTAGTCTTTTCTTCCTCCTCTGTCTTCATAATAATCTCTTGCTCTCTTCGTGGATATCTTTTATATGATCCTAAAATCGATCTAGTCTTTGAGAATTAGTTTTTAATACTTCAAATCTATTCTTCAGATGGTTTTAATATTCAGATGGGATACATCCTAGGTCATACTTTGGTTCTTTTTTTTTCATACTTTGGTTCTTATGGACTTGTTTTCATTTTCTTCTACTTCTATTGGAACTTGCACATGAGTAATTCACTGTCTGATCTGCATTAAGTACCTGGTTTGGTTTTGACAGCTGATGTTCAGCTTTTCTAGTGATTCATTCCACAATTATAGTTAATCTTACTTCTGTGGAGTTCATCAGATAATATCTGAGCATATAATCACCACCTGTGTTTATTAATCATGGTATTTTACATGAATAAGTAAATGAATATACAAAATAGAATCATTAGTTCTCTGACCCTATTTCTTTGCCCAAGTCTGTAATTCCCAAATGAAAATCTTTCCATTTGTTCGCAACTTAAAGCCACTTACCATTTATTATCAGTGCATCTTTATTGAGGTTTTGTCAATTTCAGACTACAAAAAGTGCTGGAATTCCTCCATTTCCTTATATCTGGCTTTAGCTGTCAGTGCATTTATTTAAAGAATAGTTGTTTCAATAGAGCTTTCTGGTGTTTGTATGGATACTATCTCATCACTCACAACTTTGTACTTTAGGACAGATCTTGAATTTATCTTTTTACTATGATTGTAACACCGTTCTTTCTCAGTTGTTCATTTCCAATGAGTGCATGCTTCCAAGTGACAAATACCAGTCGACCACAACTTGCTGGTGTCTTGAATGTTAACCTTTATAAGTTCAAATCCATTTTTGACAATTTATACTTTTTCTACATTTGTATTTTGTACATTCCATGTTCCAATTATCAGTGGATTTTTCAAGTGTTTGTCCTAATTTACTAATGTTTCCTACTCTAAGGGATTTACCTCTAGGACCGTGTCTGATAATGTGCCTGTGGACTGTTCATAGGGTTTTCAAAGACCTGTTATTTCACAAGTGGATGGTCAACTTTACACAGTATGATAACATGAAAAATATGTCAACTATTGGACTCTGAGTGACATTTAAAATCAAATTCTGGCTCAATACTAGATGTGAGTTTTTGAGAAAGTAATATCTGTTCTTTTATTTATAGCATTAGATGTCCATTTTCAAGGTTATTCCATATCTCAAAATTGCTACTGTAGCTCTTGCCATTAAATTCATGTTAAATGCAGTAAATATCTTAATTTGCAGTATTTTTGATGGTTTCAATTTAATTTTTTTAAATTTTTGGATGATTGGCTTTTTATTTTTGTTTTTTTACTAATACTATCAATACAACTTCTTCCTTCAGTATCATTATTGCTATTGTTGTGTGTATGACCTTTGAACCGTGGTGTTGGAAAAGTGTGCTGAATATCCCAAGACATGCCAAAATTAACAGCTATGTCTTAGAGAAGGTGAAGCCAAAGTACTCATTGGAGGCAAGGATGGTGAAGCTTCCTCCTTCATCCTTTGGGTATGCTGCTAGAAAAGGCTATTTCTTGGAGAAGGGCATCGTGCTTGGAAAGGTGGTGGGATGATGAAGGTGAGGAGGACTCTCAAACAGATGGATTGACACAATGCCTGAAGCAATGGGCTCATGTGTGCCAGAGACTGTGAGGTTGGCATAGGATAGGACAGGGTTCTGATTTGTTGTTCACAGTGTTACAATAAGTCATATGTGACTTAATGAAGCCTACCAACAACAAAAACAATACCAACAAAGGCAGGAAAGAAAGCTTTTTATAAACTATAAATTTTCGTATGCACAACTTTTCAAATACTTCATAGCCTAAATTAT
>NW_006399773.1:18109287-18129894 GCF_000299155.1 Elephantulus edwardii
ATTCTCCAGAACAAATTGTATTTTATGTGACAAGGCAAAGCTCAATAAATTAAAAAAACATAGAAATAATACAAAGCATCTTCTCAGACCACAATACTACAAAATTAGAAATTAATAACAAGAGGATAGAGGAGAAAAAAACAATACAATTGGAAGCAGAATAACACCTTTCTTGAATATGAATGGGTACTAGAAGAAATAAAAATGACATTAAGAAAGTCCTTGAAATAAAAGACAATGAAAACATAATTTACAGAAACCTCTGAGAAGCAGGCAAAGCAGTAATTAGAAATAAATTTAAAGCAATAAGCAAACACATTAAAAGACAAGAAAAAATGATAATTGAATCTCTAACCCAACATTTACAAGAAATTAAAAAAGAATAGCAAGAACACCCAAAACCTGCTAAAAAAAACTGAAATGATAAAAATTAGGGCAGAAAAAAATTAAATAAAAAATATAAAAATAACTGAAACATCATCAAAACCATAGGTTGGTTCTTCAAAAAGGTCAATAAAATCGATAAACTAGTAGCAAAAAAGAAAAAAAAGTATATATACAAACATAAAAGCAAGTATCTGTATCAATGGAGAGAGATTAGGAATTCCCTTTGAGAACAGGAACTAGGTAAGAATGACCACTATTACCTCTCCTAGTCAACATTGTATTTAGTGTATTAGTGAAAGAAACAAGAGAAGGAAATTAGTAGTATCCAAATTGGCAAAGAGGAGGTGAAATTATCTCTATTTGTAGATGATATGGTAGTATACTTAGAAAACCCAGAAGAAAGTAATAAAACCACTGGACTTAGTCGACCAGTTCAGCAAAGTGGCAGTATACAAGATCAACATACAAAAAAATCAATTGTTTTCTCTACATTGACAAAGTACAGAACTGGAGCTAAGAAAGAAAATACTCATCAACAGAGCTGACCACAAAATTAAATGCTTTGGAGTAAATATAACTAGAAACAGACACACACACACACACACACACACACACACACACAAATAAAAACGATTCAAAGAAAATTACAAAACATTACTACGAGAAACAAAAAGAGACGTGGAGAAGTGGAAAAATACACTATGCTCATGAATAGAAAGGTTCAATATTGTGACAATGACAATACAACCAAAGGCTATCTACAAATTCAATGCAATCCCAATAAAAAATACCAATTCCATTCTTCAACGAGACAGAAAACACAATTTCTAATTCCATCTGGAATGAAAAGAAACCCCAAATAAAAAAAGCACTCCTGAAAAAGAGAAACAAGATAGGAGGCATCTCTCTCCCTAGTCTCAAATCCTAATACGCAGCCATGGTATCACTGTAATGATACACAGGAGAATTCAGAAATCAGCTCATCTACTTATGGTCAACTAATTTTTAACTAATTTTAAGGATATGAAATCAGTTGAGTATCATTGAGTCAGAATCATCTCATAGCTGACCCTCCAGTGAGTTTTCAGGAGCAATTAATCGCATGGGAGAAGACTGACTATCCTTTCTCAAGAATTCTTCAACTATTACTCTTAATAGGTTTTGTAATTATTACTTAAATATCATTCTCCGAGCCCATAAAATTTATTTTAAAACAGAATGAATAAGATACTGTGCCTTATCCATGTCTTTATTCATGACTTCATCATGTCAATATTCATTTTTTCTTTATTAATCTAATAATCATTTACAGAAAGATTACTAAATGCCAAGCAGTAAGCTGGCTGCTGATTAAAACAAACAAACAAAACATTGGATTCCATTGTAAATAGCAAATAAATTCAATTACCAAAGGATAACTACCAGTTTTGATAAATGCAATTAACAAAAGAATTGTGATCTTAATGAGCAAAAGAAAAATTTCATGATATAACATTGAAGAATTTCCAAAGAAATCAGTGTAGTGTAATTACCTAGACTGTTGTTATGTGCTGTCTATTCAGAATCAATTCATAGCTTACATTCCAAAGAATTTTCAGAGGATATGAATCACATGGGAGGAGACTGTCCATTTTCTCTCACATTTCCTTTACGTTAGAAGAGAACAGAGCTCACATGGCTCTGTGGATGAAAGGAGGTCAATCTCCTACTATGTGATTACAGACAGCTTCTGAAAACTCATTGAAAAGTCAGTAATGAGTTGGTTCTGACTCAGCTGGACATAACAACAACAGAGAAGTTAAAAATGCTGAATTTTTGAAACAGTGACCCTCTAAATGTTAGAACAATACTTGAAGAAAGGGACAATCGTTTTATGAGACAATTACTCTTGTTGTTGAGGTGATTACCCATAATCTCCTTGCTCTTGGTTTTGTTGTTGAGATTGCTCATCGTTTTCCTGTGGAGCAAATGGTGGATTCTAATCATGTATTCTTTGGGTGAACAGTACAATGACCTATCTACTAGGCCACCAGTGTTCCCTATAGAATAGAAAGAAAATATATCTCTGTAAGTATGAAAATTTTGTTTTCTTTACACAGAACTTCAGGTAGATAACAAAAAGTATCTTTCAAATAAAATATATTTTTGTTTGGTTTTGTGTTTTAAGAGGAAGAGGCTCTTAGTACCAGTGGAGCTACAGCTGACTAATGTCTTGAGAACTGAGCTCCCCTTCAGCCCTTTTCTTATCTTGTATAGAATTAGATGTGCCTCAGTGAGGGACAGTCACCTTTGTCACCTTCCCATTTGTGGTTTCTGGTTGAGCAGATTTTACAAATGTGGGAAAGGTTAGTTTGTTTGTGGAACTTAAGCAAGTTCCAAAGGTGGAACCTGGAAACCGAAGTTTCTCAAAATTATTAAAACTCAAGGTTGAACCTCAAGGTCTTGTGAGCACCTGCACTCCTCCTGCATTTAGCTCTTTGTGACTCCAAAGCAATACAATCATTAGGATCTCCTGCAGAAGCTGATGGTGCTTTGCCTAAAGCATATGTGATACTGTTCTTTTGCTGCTAGTTGCATCAATGCTGGAGCTCTAGCTCTGGCTGACCAGTGGGAGAAGGCATGAACTAATAGTTAAACAAAATCTGAACATGACTAGAACTCCTTCTATGAGGGTTTTGAATTCCCCAAGGATGGAGAACCAAACTCCTCATGGGTTTAGGAGTTCTATTTATACCAGGTATGTACAGGGATGTGAGGCTTGCCCTGGATTTTTCTGGTTACTTTGCTGATTACTTTTTTTTCACCCATTGTTTATTTGTATTTAGTAATTAGGTTGAATTTTTCACACATTTCACCGGTGCCAGCATATAATCTAAGGTTGTTTTGATAAATAGCAATTTTTGTATTATTTTGCTGCTAGACTAGAACTGTTAGGATCCTAGATGTTATATTTGTGATAATTTCACTACAGATGGAAACAAAGTATGTGATTTAGCATGAAGATGGGTGTTTGATATACCCATGAACCATTTTCTGCCCATGTGGCTGGCTCACAGTATTGAAATCTCTTTCCTAGAAGCCATTTATTACTTTCATAACTCCTGATTTGCACAGTTTGCTTACTGCGAGAATTGGTAGAATATATGGAATACCCTAGAGCTTCACCCTTCTTGAGTAGCAACTAAAAGAAAGAGGGCCTTATAATTTCCAGGTATCAACAAATATAGGGAAAAGAAAAAGCTTTTACCATATTATTCCAACTTTTATTTAAAAACGTGGAAGTGCTAACCAAAAATAATTTTATTTTCATTTACGGCATCTCCCCACTAATCACTGGTTTTTGAGGTTTCGTTATGTAGGTTTTGTCGTAAACAATTGAACTGATCTACAGGAATGGCAAAGTTAACTCCTTATGTTTTAGCCAATGATGTTGTTGTGTTGTTATATACCGTTCAGTTGTTTGCAACTCACAGCGAACCTATGTACAACAGCTTTGAACCCTGCTGTATTTTCTTGGGCAAACCTCATTGTCTCTGACATACCTATTCCCATTACCCTCGGTGTTGTGTGATTTCATCTCATCTAGAGTCTTCCTTTTTCACACTGTACCTTCATCCTCCCAAATATGACTGGTGCCTCCTTGCAACATGCCCAAAATATGTCAGGCAGAACTTTAAAACTCTTGCCTCCAAGGAGCAGCCTGATATCAATTATATTGTTTGATAATTTTCACATTCTGTCAGGTCACCTTTTTTTTTTTCTTTTTTGGAATGGGAACAATTATGGATCTTTTCTTGTAAGTTGGCCCCATGGTGGTCTTCTGGATTTCTTGGCACAACCTGGTGAGCATGTCCAGGGTGGTGTTTGTTGAAATAAGTCAATGGGCATGCTCTCAATTCCTGCAGCCTTGTTTTACCCAGTTCCTTTAGAGTAGCTTGACCTTCCTCCTTTATCACCACAGATTCTTAATCAGATGTTGTTTCATGAAATTATTCTGTGTCAGCCAATTTTTTTTTCTTTTTTTTTTGTCTAGTGACTCTGTATACTCCTTCCATCTTCTGTTGAGGCTCCCTGGGTCATTCAACATTCTGACCATAGTATCCTTAAGAATTTCAACTCAAGGCTAGGCTACAATTTGTTTTTCAATTCCTTCAGCTTAAGAAATGCTGAGCTGCTTCCAACTCTTTGCTATTGTGAACAAAGCAGCAATATACAAGTGCCCATCAACAAATGAATGGATAGAGGAACTATGGTATATTCACACAATGGAATATTATGCAGTACTGAAAAATAACAACTCATTAAATACTATACAAAATGGGTGATCATGGAGGACCTTGTGCTGAGTGAAATATTTCAGTCACAAAAAGACAAATACTACATAATGTCACTGTTATAGAACAGGGACTGATATGGGGGTTGGGGAGAAACTAAGAAAAGAGTAGATAACTAATGCACATAGTATTGAAACAGATGAAGGAGAGAACTATGTAAAAGGAACATATGATTAGTATTATTGGCATGACAAGAGTCCAGAATAAGGGTTGAGTCATAAAGCTATTGGGGGTAGGGGGAACTCTATAACAATGAAAGAGCTTTTTCTAAAAAAAAAAAAATAGCAAACTAAAGGGGGTGGGTGAGGGCACACATGGAGAAAAATGTGCAACAATGAATGAATAAAAATCAAAGTTCTTTTTAAACTTTCATTAAAATAATAATTAAAAAATTTTTAAAAAATGCTGAGCCAGTGTGGCGTTTTTGGTTTTCCAACGCTGGCTTTTTGCACATTTTATTGTAATACATTGTTTTCTCTTCCACTGCTGCCCTTTGAAATCTTCTGTTCTACTCCTTAATATCTTGATTTCTTCCCTTTTCTTCAGCTTTTCAGAACTCTACTGCAATATTCAGTGTCTATTCTGACATCAATTTTGCCCTTTTCTTCTGTATTCTTCATAGATGATATTCTTGGTGTCCTTTCACAACTTATCTGATCTTTACTCATTCAAGGCTATAAACTTGTTCCTAAGATGATCCTTAAATTCATGAGGGACAGACTCAAGCCAAAACTTTGTTTCTTGTGTACTTATTTGATTTTCTTTAGCTTCAATTTGAATTTGCATACAAGTAGTTGATGATCTTATCCACAATCAACACCTGGCCTAAGTTTTCACAGCTGATACTGAGCTATTCCAACAAGTTTTTCTCTATATATATAATAAATCCAATCCCTTTGTAGATCATCAGGTGAGATCCACAATCATCACTCTTCACACCAGCAAACAGGAAGTCAAAAGACAAAGTACATTGAGAAAGTCTGTGGTCAGAGACCTTTCCACACTGCTGACAGGCAACAATAACAGTTTAGAGACCAAGATGTGCCTGACCCAGGTCATAATCTTTGCAATTGCTAGCTGTGCATCAGAGAACTGGACAATGTGTAAGGATGACACATTGAAAAGAAGAATAAATCATGTCTTTGGGTTGCAGTACTTGAGAAAAGTATTAAACATACAATGTATTTCCAAGAGAACAAACAGGTCTGTCCTGTAGAGAGTGAAATAATATTGGTCCTTGAAAGTAAAGATTTTGATGCTCATTGTCATATATTTGGAGCATGTTGCCAGAAGGGACCAGTCCTTGGAGAAGGACATCAAGCTTGGAATAGTGAAAGGTCAGCACAGGAGTGGAAGACTCTGATTGAAATGGATTTGATATAGTAAGTAGGATAATGGTGCTAAGAGTGTGAATAGGAAACAGTGACATTAACTCAGGATAGGGCAGGGTTCAGGGCTATTTTTCATAGGATCGCTAAGTCACTGTTTGCTCGATGACACGTAACAACCACAACTTTAAGAGCACAGCTCAAAAGCATCAACTTTTCTTCATTCATCCTTTTCCATTGTCCATCTACCGGATACATAGCAAATGATTAAAAATACTATAGCCTGAAACAGGCACATTTTAGTTTTCAAACTGACATGTTTGCTATTCAGTAATTTGGAAATATACATACCAGTAGACTTATTAATGCAGCACTTCTACTCACTCACTTGATCTTATGATTGCTGGTACCAAGGGTATTGTTTGTGGATCCATATAAGATGAAACCTGTTTTCCATCTATCATGATGTTGCTCCAGTGGTGAGGATTTTTGTCTTCTTGATGTTGAGATGTAATCCATAATGAAGGTTGTGGTCCATGATCTTCTTCAGAAGGCGTCCTTACTTCAAGCAAGGAAGGTTGTATCATAGTATAATGCAGATTATTGATAAATCTTTCTCCAATTCTGATGCCACATTCTTCTTCATAGATTCAAATTTCCCAATGGTTTGTTCAGAGTAGTTAGAATAGTTACAGAGAAAGGATACAACTATGATATACACTTTCCCTGATTTTAAATGAGGCAGTGTTTCCTTCTGACAAGTGCTTCTTGGTCTAAGTATAGGGTTTGTATGGTCATAATTACGTGTTCCAGGATTCTCATTCTTCTTTATGTTTGAAATAATCTACTATGATCTACAAAATCATATGTCTTTGAATGGTCAATAAAAAATAGGAGTATTTATTATATAAGGTATACACATAAGAATGCAGAAATACTATTTAACAGATTCACTGTAATGCTGAAACAGTTGTGCTACACATCCAAGGATAAGTAGTTTGAATCTATCAGCTCCTCCACAAGAGAACGATGGGTAATCCCTTCTTGTTCAATTACAGCCTCTGAAATGGTGCTGAAGTGAGTGCTATGAGTGAGTGCTGACTAGATAGCTTACACACACACACACACACACACACACATGCATTATCTATTATTTTAATTAAATGTCGATAGTTGTAGAGGGGCTTCAGGCCTTTTGTTCATAGAGTCATGCTATCAGTTTTACTTGACTCGGAGGCAATCAACAGCAACAATCATGTGTGTGCAATTTACTGCTTCTGAAAATCCATTGGAGAGTCAGCTGTGGGTTGGTTCTGACTTGAAATTCCTTAACTACAACAATGTGTGTCTAACCTATCATTGATAAGACTGAATTCTCGTTGCTATGCCTCTGATTACTTGGATATAATAAGAAAACTATTGCATATATTTTACAACTCAACACTTTCTCCTCATAATCGTGTTTTATGCATCATCTGATGGTAAATGATGCATTCTGGAGATTCTAATGCAAGCAACTCTGTATTCTGTTCAAATATGGTATGACTGCTATTCCCTGTCTCAAGTGTATTACTTAAAAAGCAGTGTGCAAAGAGAACAGCTGTCAGGGTGAGAAGTCGAAACACATTTTTGCAAAGATACCTGGTGCTGACAAAATGCATCTAATCATTCCAAGTTTCATGAAACTGAGATTATTAAGTCAGATTTTTCACCATTATGGCTTATAATAAAGTTATAAAACAATATTCGTATTTAAGTTATATAGCTTTAAAGATATATATTTACGTAGTTAATGTTAAATAGTTATAAAGCTATCTAGGAAGATACAAAGATTAGAACAAAATGAGATATAGCTATTCCCTTTAACATTTTATTTTTTTTCTTAGAAACTCAAAATCAAGGGATTTTGTTCACTTTACTATAGAAATAATTTAAATAAATCATTTAAAACAGGGAAAAGTGATGCTTTAAGTATTTACCTGCTTCCTTTTGTTTCCTGCTAATAAATTTGTTTTTGTATGAAATTTTTGTGACATCATAGTTATAATTGTGTCATAGTTTGACATAATATAGCACCATCTTTAGCCAGAGGAATTAACTAGAATTCATTTTGGTAATAAAAAAATTGTTTTCTTCACTAATATTCTCTGGCCTGTGCAAAAGAGACATACTTCAGTCATGTTGCTAGGTTTGGCTAAACTTTACAGAGGAACATCATGCTCTCATGCTCTGAAAGGTGGAAGGTCAACAAAGAAGAAGACCCTCAACCAGATGGATTGACACAGTGACTGCTGCAATGAGCTCCAGTGTGTCAGAAAGTGTAACGATGGCACAGGACAGAACAGGGTTCAGATCTCTTGTTCATACGGTCACTATGGGTCATTTGTGACTTAATGACACCCAGTGACAACAGCGACATAGTCTCTTCAACAAAGTCCAATAGGATTCTTTGTTTTTTCAGAAAGCATTTTATTCTTAGCAAGATACATTACATTGAGCAGTAAAATACATGAACAATAGCTACATACACACATAAACACACATTAACAATGTATATAGGTATTGACAAAAGAAAAATATAAATTTGAAGATGAGTATATTCTACAAGACAGTGCCACATAGGCATATTTGATATTTAAACTTTTACTCCAGAGAATAAAGTCAGTCATAGATTTACAAAAGAAAAAAAAATCGGCACCCAAGTTTAACACTACCAGATGACATTTCACACACTTAAATTCCTCTAGAGACTAACATTTGCCAAAGAAGAAATTCTGAATGTTTAATTTCTCTGACTTGTATACTGACTCCAAGACAGTGAGTAGAAGATTTTTTTTGATTCTACATCTTTTTCTCTTAAAGGACATTGCATTAATGATTAAATACTATTAAGTACCATAAAAATTGCATCTTTACTAATTGCTTAATGATCTGTTCCATAAACATCCTCTTTCTTCCCCACAGTGTCTCTGAGAGCTCAATAGTTGTTATTAAATAGCTTATTACTTTAGTGGATGAATCTTTCAACTGAGTTATTTCTACCTGGTCATCTGTATATATTGAGGTTTCCCCCCATCACTAAATCTCATCTTCTTTATGAACACGTATAGATTCTTAGGGAAACAAATAGAACAAAAGTATCCAAGAAGCAATCTCTCCTGCCTTAGTACACAGAAGCAGTGTATAACTTAAAGAAATGTTGAAAATTATTCTTTATCACAAATACTTAACTATTAGGCTAACATTTTACAGTTCAAATCCAACCTAAAGACACTTCAGAGGACAGGCCCAGTCGCGTGTTTTAGAAATACCACAACTTTGAGAACTCTAGGGAGCTTCCTTCTCTACTTTGCATACCTCAGGTCACCATCAGCAGGGGTGTATTCAACAACAATTAATAATAATAATAATAATAATAGAAAAAATCACAAGAAATTACCTGCGCTTTTCATGAAGAAATATAAAAACTATCTCTTTCACACTCTAAAGTTTTGGTCCTTTCTACAGGTACTCCACTTGTAGGATCTGGACACCTTTGTCTGTTTCCTGGTGTCTTCATTTCTGTGCTTTAAATTATATTTAACAGCTTTAGAAGCTCTCTTTTCTACCATTCTTCCAAGCTATAAGGAATATAAAAAACAAATTTCTATTTCTTGTGCATTTTTCTTTTCCACTATTTTCCAAAACTATATGGAACACAGAAGATACAGAAATTTCTTCTATATTTCTCTGTATGATATGATGAAGAGAAATTTATCATTTTGTCAGTTTTATAATTGTGTATAAATTTACATTTGTCTTTATGAAACTTGTGATACTAGGATAAAGGAGAAATAAGGGGAAATAAAGGTGTAAAAAGGTAGGAAAGAGGAAAGATTGCAAAGATTAAAAAAGAAAAGGAGAATTGGATACAGGTTGGAGAAAAATATTGAAGATGCAGAAGACAAATGAATCAAAAAAGAAGAAGTTTGGAAGAGAAAAAAAAGGGATACAGCTCCTCACAACAAGCAGTTAATTGTTTTTAGGTTTAGTTGTTTTTTATTAGTTTGGCACAAAAGATTCATAATAGAATTTGAAGTGGCTTTCAAACAAAAGCTGGACAAGAAGAGAATAAATTGATCAGGTTTCAAACATAGGCATGATCAAAAGTTAGGAATCAGGGAAATTGTATGAAGAATATATTAAGTATAAAGTATATGTGGATGTGGTGTATATATGTTGTTGTTGTTGTGTGGTGTCAAGCCAGAACTGATGCATAGCTGTATGGGAGGAGAGTGCTCATCCTTTTCTTGCAGCGATTCAAACTCTATGCCTTAGGAAGGTGCAGCACAGATTCTTGCCACTAGGCCACCAGGGAAGTGTGTGTGTGCGTGTGTGTGTGTGTGTGTGTGTGTGTGTGTGTGTGTGTTTGCATTTCGTAATTCTTCACAATCCTACTACCTGAAAAATGTCAGCCTTTTTAGGCTTTGATGATAACATTTTAGTTCTATCATTAAAATATTACTCAAATTAGAAAAAAAATGGTCTTGAAAACATTGATACCATTTTAAAAAGCATTACACTATGCTTTAAGGCAACAGTTAGTGCAGCTTCCCATGCAAATAAATACAATTTGTAATGATAGGATTTTCATTTTAAGAGCTTGATTTCATAGGAAAAAATGTCTAAGAACTTGTCTTGTATCTCACTTGAATGTTAATATTTACTTTTAAGCATTAATAAGCATTATCAAACTTTCTGCTGCTGGAATTCCTGAAAACTTACTTAATGGCTTCACTATTAAAGCTATTCTCTCTATCAGTGCCTAACTGGACAGCTCCTCTCCAGAACAAAATTAATAGATATCATTTAATGGTCAGCACTGTTTCTGACCTTTCCATGACTCCAGGGCACCAAAACTGTTTGTTCAATTTCCTGCACTTACATAAAAAAACTGCTGCTAACAGCTTGGATTTAGCATCAATTTGGTAACAGAAGGTTTTTCACAGCAAGGTCAGCACATTTGGTGAGGTGAAGAACAGTAGCAACAAGAGCTGTCAGTACTATGAAAATGCAACTCAGGACACTGATGGTAAAGTAAATAAGCAAATACACATATAAATAAATATGGCCACTACTTTTTAGTCACTTAAATAATAAATGCAGTACAGTCTACATGATATAGACAGGTTTCTGCATCCACAGTATGACGTTTTTCTAGCATAAGTAAATTCATTATAGAGTGAATAGATGAATAAGCTATAAAAGTAGTGTAATTTAAGTCTTGGAGAAGCAATCTAAACCAAATAATGTATATTTCATGAAATATAATAATCTAAATGTGAAACTTCATACATTAAAAAAACTCAAAAAACAAAAAAATGCCTTGAGCTATAATTTATTTGTAAAATCTTGATTTATTTTAAAAAGTAATGCTCTGACAACTAGATGACCGATTAAACTAGATTCTTAATGCTCTTTTCAGAAAATAAAGAAAATGTTAATTCAATGACTACTTGAACTTTGACAAATAGGAATTTGAGAAAAGTGAAAAAAATATTGAAAAGAAATCTAGGAAAAAAGCGAGCGCCTATAAGCAAACAGAAACGTGGCTATTCTAGATTTTTATAAATTGAATCTCAATCTTGAGCCTTAACTATTTTCTCATTTCTCCATTCTCATTATATTCATCTTCCCCAGACCCATTTATAAAGTGATGAATAAATGTTTAAAATTGCTAAGCTGAAGATGAAATAGCCAAAACAAGTTTTAATAATAGACCTTTTAAAACAGGATTAGTCAAAAACAGTATGTTTGTAGATATTTCGTTTTCTTAACTACATTTTCAACAAAACAATAGAAGTTAATATGTGATCTGAAATTTAGAAAGAGATAATCAAATATCATTTATTCTTGTTCAGATTAATAATATTAAGTTTGTGCTTATTTATATTATAAATTATTATAAATTTAATTTTTATATTAAAAAGGTAGCAATACTATTTAGTCAACAAAAGTAATACTTATATTAATGTTCTTGATGGTGTGAAACTCAAAGTGAAAAAAAAGTCTTTTTCACTCTCTGCACAAGTAGATTACAAGAGATATTAGTAACTTGACAAGAGTTTTAGCATCCTCAAAGACAATATCATCTTAGTTTTATGGCTATCATACAAGCTTAAAATATTTCACTGTCATTAATTGCCATGTGTTGTTGTTGTTGTTATGTGCCATCGAGTCGTTTGCGACTCATAGCCACCCTATGTACAACAGCCCTAAACTGTGTCTATCCTGTGTCAATCTCATTGCCTCTGACACACCCATCCCAAGTACCCCAGTCACTGAATCAATCCACCTCATAGAGGGTCTTCCCCTCCTGCGCTGTCCCTCTACTCTACCCAGTATGATGTCCCTCTCTAAAGACCTGTCTCTCCTTACAACATGTCCAAAGTATGTCAGACGAAGCCCCAGAATCCTTGCCTCCAAGGAGCAGCCTGGTTTAATCCTCTCTACGATGAATCTGTTTGTTTTCTTGGCAGTCCATGGTATATACAATACTCTTCTCCAGCACCACAGCTCAAAGGCATCAATTCTCCTTCTATCCTCCCTAGTCATTGTACAACTCTCTGATGTATAACAAGTGATTGCAAAAACCATGGCCTGTATCAGGCGGACCTTAGTCTCCAGAGAGACACTGCTGCTCTTGAGTATTTTGGAGAGGTCACTAACTGCAGACTTTCCCATCGCAATACGTTTTTTTATTTCCTGGCTACTGGTGCCAAGAGTGTTGACCGTGGAGCCGAGCAAACTGAAGCTGTGAACAATCTCAATCCCCTCGCCATCCATCCTGATGCTACTGATTGGTCCAGTGGTGAGAATTTTTGTCTTCTGGACATTGAGCCTCAGTCCATATTGAAGGCTGCAGTCCTTGACCCTCTGCGGTAAGTGCATGAGGTCCTCCTCAGTTTCAGTGAGCAAGGTTGTGTCATCTGCATAAAGCAGATTGTTGATAGATCGTCCACCAATCCTAATGCCACGCCTCTCCTCATAGAGCCCCGCCTCTCGGATAATCTGCTCTGCATACAGGTTGAAAAGGTATGGAGACAGGACACATCCCTGACGTACACCCTTCCCAAGTTTGAACCATGCAGTGTTGCCCTGCTCTGTTCTGAATACTACCTCTTGGTCCAAGTATAGGTTTCGCATTAGCACGATTAAATGTTCTGGGATTCCCATTCTTCTCAGAGTCAGCCACAGTTTGTTATGATCCACGCAGTCAAATGCCTGTAGGTTACTTAATTTACTGGTTTCACAAAATAAATAATTTCTCATAAATTATAATTTTGCATCTTCACCATAGCCTTATGGATATCATTTAAATAATAAAAACTGAAAAACCATTAGTACATTTTTAGTTGGGGAGATATGAAATCTCTATATTATGTTTCTAAGAGTATTTTATTGCATTAGTACTGTTATATCGTACTTCATTGGGATTACATATAAAGTTAAAATGAATGATATGCTCTCGTATACACTCAATGTTTATTGTAAAGCCATTATAATTACAATCAAAATCAATTTCAAGGGCTCCAAGCCCTGTAGGACTACTACAGTGGCCAAAATAATGGAAAATTAAAATGATTTAAAATCCTTTTCTGCACATTTATTTTACATATTATACTTTATCACCTTATGTAAATTTCATGTATTTGCAGCATAGTCTAGTATAACAGTCTCTCACATTCTCCTGCAAGTTCTAAGGATGACAGACTATCCAATTCATAATGAGTGTATAAAATGATAATATTGTCGACAAACATTTCCATCTCACTGGCAGATGGCACAAAATGCTCTATTCAAGAACCTTTTTAAAGCAAGTTGAAATATTCTGATAATGAATAACAGATGCTGACATTGAAAATTCTAGAACAGACACAAAATATACTCAAATAGATTGTTTTGAAAGCAAACTTTAGTTAAATTGGTACCAATAAATTTTAAAATTTATTTTATTATGTAATCTGAATCAGAATTATAGAATGCTACCACTACTAATACAGGGACTGTATTTAGTTTATTTACTAACTATACTTTTCCTATTGTTCGTACAATGATCTAAAAAACCAAACAATTTATTTTAACTATACTTTTATAGAATAAATATGATGCGAGAGAAAAATACAGCTGTAATCCTGTATGCTAACGTAATTCTTCTCTTTTTTTAACAAAAATAAACAATTACAGTTTCAGCTTAAAGAAAGAAAATAAAACTCTAACTATATTACCATCAAGTATATGTCAACTCTTAACAACTCTGTAGGATAGAGTAGAACATCCTCGTTGGGTTTCCACAGCTGTATTCTTATGGAAACCAACTGTAACGTTTTACTACAAGAGTTGAAAGGGAATCTTGATTATGAAATAATTTTTATTTTTCAAAAGAAATTCTGGATAACTGCACCACCATCATTGATTGTTGTTGTAAGGTGCTGTTGAATCTGACTAATAGCAATCCTATGAACAAGAGATCGGAACCCTATCCTAATCTGTGCCATCCTGACACTTCCTTACACACTAGAGTCCATTTCAAGAATCACTGTGCCAATCCACCTGATTACAGTTCTTCCTCTCCTTCTCTGACCCGCTGTCTTTCTGAGCATCATGTCACTCTTCACAAAGAGCCCCGCCTAGCAACACGCTTGAAGTATGTGAGGCAAAACTTTATCATCCTTGCCTCTAAAGAGAATTCTGGTTGCACCCTCCCCACGACATATCTGTCCGTTCTCTGGGCAGTCCAGGGGATGTTCAACACTCTTTTCCAACACCACAGCTCAAAGACATCAATTCTTCATCTGTCATCCTTATTCATTATCCAGATCTCACTTGTATAGCAAGTGATCAGAAAGACCATGACATAAATCGTACATACTTTAGTCTTCAAAATGACAACATGACTTCTCAATAATTAGAGAAGGCCCTTAACTGCAGACATTCTCTGTGCAATACATCTACTGATTTCCTGACTGCTGGTACCAAGAGTGTTGATTGTTAAATCAAGTAAGATAAAGTTGGATCATCATTGGTGCTCAACATTAAGCATGTAGGGGTATCATTTCTATTTTGAAATGTTATTTATGTTTAACATTCTGTGAATAAAACACTGAGGTAGAATACCCATCATGAACTATACAAACAGAAAAATAAATATGGACCCAACAGGCTTCCATATTTTTTTCTCTTATCAATTGCCATCAATTGAGCTCTAAATAAACTATTCTTTATAGTTTAGTTTGACATAATGTGTAAGTTTGAATATTGTTGACATATTAAAAGTTTTGACATTTATATTTCAAATACATGATGAGTCTGCCATAATGGACAGATTTCAGTGCAGTTTCTGAAATAAACAGCCTAAGAAGAAAGACTTCCCTATCTACTTCTTAAATAAAAGTCCTAGAAAATCTTATTGATAACAACATAATGCTATTGTTCAATATAGTAACAGAAAATGAGCCAGCAGATTGGAAAGGTCTCAAAATACAATGAAGGACAGCTGCCTCCTCAAAGTAGCTCAAAACTCAAAATCTCCTTGCCATTGACATAGAAACAACTTATATCTTACCTTCCAATTGATTTTCATAATGTTGTAAATTGTAGAGATTTCCCATCTTTCTCCAACAGAGCTAAGGGAGGCACCATTTTTTTATTTTTAAATTTTTTATAATAAGGAAAGAAGCGTTTTATTGGAGGCTCTCATGTGAGGTTCATTATCCCAGGAGTCCAAGAGGCACCATATTTGCACTAGCAATACAATTCTTTGGGATGACATGGCTAGAGCTTCCCATTCAAAATAAGAGTCTACCTTAATGATGTGAATTGTAAAGCGCTTTCACACAATGAAAGATCTTCATTTGCTGATGTGGAAATACATGAAATGAGAAGGAACAGTTGCAGAGTCAATAACAACTGGAATTTGGTAGGAGTATAGTCATTGCTTACGCTTTTGTGGGCTTGTGTTTTGTTTTTTAAAATATAGAAAAATTGCAAGTTGTTAGTCATTATCTGAGATATTAAAAGAGTCACATCCTAAACATTAGTGAACTGAAATGAACTAGTGTTAGCTATTTGACTCAGATGATTAAATGATCTACTATGCTACAAATGAAGGATGGAAGAAGAATTATGCTATTTACTCACAAAAAAGGACATTCCAATATATTCCCTCACATACAATGCTGTCAGTAATAAGATGGGATATAAGTAGTAGAAAGATCTGTTAATACAATTATTCAAGTATACAAACCATTCACTGAATTCAAAGAAGAAGAAATTGAGGATTTTTACACACTCCTGAAGTCTGATATTGATTAAACTTGCAATCAAAATGTATTATTAATAATTGATGGCTTTAATAAAAAAGTTGAAAACAAATATGGACTTTTTCTTAGGTACTATCAAGTCACATATGACTCATAGTGACCCTATGGACAACAGATATGAACTCTGTCCTATCCTGTGCTATCCTTATTTCTAATATACCTGAGTTTATTGCATCATGATTTTTCTCCCCATGGAATAGTCTCTCCTAACAACTTGGCCAAATTATTGGCATCTTTGAGTCCAAGGAACATTCTGATGTTCTTTCTCTAAGACATATCTGTTTGTTCCTTTGGTGTTCCATGGGATATTCAGTACTCTTCTCCAGCACCACAGGCATCTATTCTTCTCTGTCATTCTTATTCGTTGTTCAACTCTCATATTAATAGCAAGTGACTGAAAGAAACATGGCCTGAATCAGGCATACTTTCATCCTCAAACTGACATCACTGTTCCGTGGTAATTTAGAGAGGCCCTTCACAGTAAACTTTACCAGTGCAATAGATCTTCCTACCTCCTGATTCTACCAAGTGTGCTGATTGAGGATGCAAGTAAGATGAAGTTGTTGAAACTTTCAGTTTTTTCCTCCATCTGTCATGATGTTGCTTATCAGTCCAGTGGTGAGAATTTTTGTTTTCTTAATGTTAAAATGTAATCCATTTTTAAGGCTGTGTTCTTTGATGGTCTGCAATAAGTGTTTCAAGTCCTCCTTACTTTCAGTAAACATGGTTGTGTCATCTGCATAAATCAGGCTGTCGATGAGTCTTCCTCTGATCCTTATGTCACATTCTTCTCAAGAGTGTCAAGCTTCTTGAACAATTTGCTCAACATATAAATTGAGTGAGTTTAGAGAAAAGGTAAAACCTTCACCCACATTTTTCTTAATTTTAAGCCATTGACTGCAGTCTTCAATATAGATTAAAAGTCAACATCAAGAAGACAAAAGATTCTCACCACTGGGTGCATTGGCAGCATCACAGTTGGAGAAGTGATTAATATTGTTAACAATTTCAGCTGGCTCCATAATCAACTTTGACAAAAAAAAAAGAATAAAAGATTAATTGCTCTGGGGAGGGCTACTGTCAGAGATTTCTCAAAAATGCTGAAGAGCAACAGTGCCAGTCCAGAGATTAAAGTATGCCTGATTGAGGCCATGGTCTTCTCAATAACTTTTTATGCATCAGAGAACTAGACAATGACCAAAGATGACAGAAGAAGAATTGATGCCTTTTAGTTGTGGTGCTGTAGAAGAATATTAAAGATAACATGGACTGCCAAGAGAATAAACAAGTTTATCCTGGAGAGTGTGAAAGAAGGCTGTTCCTTCAAAGCAAGGAGTTTGAAACTCCATCAAAATATTTTGATCACGTGGCCAGAAAGGACCAGTCTCTGGAGAAGGACATCATGCTTGGAAAAGTGGAGGGACAGTGTATGAAGATGACCCCAGATGAGATGGATCAACATGGTACGTAGGGTAACGGAGGGGCATGTCAAAGTCAGTGAGACTAGCTCAGGATAGAGAAGAATTTAGAGCTATTTTAGGTAGGTTTACTATGAATCTCAGGTGACTTGATGGCACATAACAACAAGGTTTTCCTTCCTCTCTTGAGATGCTTCATAAAAAAATGAAGTCAGAGATTTCATAATTATTTTTTCTACAATGAATGATTTTTCCTTACAAATATATTTTATAAAAAAACCTGTAAAGGGTTACTATGGAACTTGCCTGATGAAATAGAATCAAATTGACAATATCTGTAGAAAAAGATAGTAGAGAAGCTCAATACCATCAGTACAAACAAAGCCAGAGATTGACTGTTGAATAGACTCTCAATTACTCACATGAAATTTTATATTAAAGCTAAAGACAATTAAAACAAATCCTTGAGAGTCAATAAACATTTTGCTTATCCAATCTGAATTTAAAAACCATCTCAAGAAAATTTTATGCACTGTATACTAACAAGTAACACTTTTCTCCTTTTTGTACTTTAATTCAAAACATTCATGTACTGAGCTGGAATACTAAAGGATTCCATAGACAAAATATTTAATGATGATGGAAGCATCAAAGAAAAATAGAAGTAATGCACATTTTTTAAAATAAAACAAGATAAAATCAGTCCTTGTTCATTGGGTCACTACAGGTCATACTTGACTTGATATTAAGTAACAACAACAACACAATACACTACTACAAAAACCCATTTGTTATTGTTTTTGTGGTGTACTGTCAAGTTGGACCTGGCTCATAGCTGACCGTTTAGTAGGTTTTCAAAGGCAATAAATAAAACAGGCAGAGACTGTTCATCTTTCACCTAGGAGTATCTGGTGAATTAGAAATACATACCTCTGCATTGGCAGGGCAATTATTTACCTTTAAGTGAGCAGAGCTCCCAGAAACCATAATAAGAGACTTAACTAAATGAAAAAGAAAAGAAAAAATGCACACACACAACAACAACAACAACAAAAAAAAACCCCACGAAACAAAAATCCCTGTTCATGGATAAGGAGGCTGAAAAGAAAAAACAAACAAACAAAACCCAAAAACAAAATAAAACAACAAAAAAAACAACAACAAAAACCCCAATAATAACAAAGCAGCATCATCTACACTCAACCATTTCAGAAAATAACAGGAAAAGTCTAAACTGCACTGCCGTGACAAAAAGTAAGCTCCAGGAATTGACTAAAGACTACTTGAGGTCCTTCAGCACAACCGATACATTCCTGGATGTGCTCACCATTGTACGCCATGATATTTGAGTATAGTGAGCTGTCCCATCAACAGTAAAGAATATGTATCTGCTCCCACTCCTGTACCAGGTAAGGTAGAAGTGATTGAACATAATTAATATGACATGCAAGTAAAACCCTTCTTGATTGGGTACAGAAATACATCAAAAGAAAATTGAAACTGAATTCAGAAGAATCCACTGTACCAGGGATATCAGTGCTGCTGTCTGATGGATCTTGAATGATAGCAGAGAATACCACAAAGATGTTTACTTATTGTTTACTAACTATGCAAGGATATTAACAATGTAGGTCATAATAGGTTTTGTGTTGTGTTGTACATAGGGTTTTCAGAGGCCTGCCATTTCAGAAGTGGATGGCCAATCCTTCTTCCTAGTCTGTCTTAATCTGAATATTTAGACTTAGAGGAGTATCAGACAAACAGCAATTTGTGGAGTAGCGAAAGATAAATCCCTCATTTTGGAGTTGACCATTAGTTACAATGTAGTCCCTGCCCTTAGCCCAATGCCTTGACCCACTTATTTCCCAGCTCCACCCTCCAGCAGGATACCACTTCACTTCTACCAAATGCCTTCAGAATTAATGTCCCATTGTCAGACCCATGACTTGACAGCTTGTCAGAGAATTTTTTTTTCCTGTGTCCAGTGTCTCTTAAGTTTACTTGCACTGTCTCCGAAGGGAAAGTGATGTGTCCTGTAGAACTCCTGTATAGACTGTGTTTTTCTTCTTGGCCCGAGGACCCAACAGGTTTAGGCTCCTCCTTGGAGCTTGTTACCTGGAGGCGTGTCAGAAGCTATTGTGGAGGTCCTCTGTGGTGCCTGGCCTCAGCTGCTTCCCTCTGACTCTTGATTTGTTCCTCCCCAACCACTGAAAACCCTATGTACAACACAAGGCACGTAGACGA
The DNA here is from genome assembly GCF_000299155.1 of Elephantulus edwardii. Lineage (NCBI taxonomy): Eukaryota > Metazoa > Chordata > Mammalia > Macroscelidea > Macroscelididae > Elephantulus > Elephantulus edwardii. The sequence continues at coordinate 18,129,360 of NW_006399773.1, forward strand.
ACAGAAAGGGCAACCTAGGTAGAACTGTGAAGCATGGAAATACAAAGGAAGAGGAACAGTTGAAAGCAGACACTAGTAATTGGAACACGGAATGTGAGAACCATGAATGTAGGAAAATTAGAAATTGTTAAGAAAGAAATGAAACGCATAAATATAGGCATACTAGGCATTGGAGAGATGAGATGGACTGATATGGGGCATTTCTAGTCAGATGATCATATGACATATTATTCTGGAGATGAAAAGGTGAGGAAAAAATGGAGTTGCTTTCATAGTCAAAAAATAAATTTCTACGTCCATCTTGAAGTACAACATTGTGAGTGATAGGATTATATCTGTACGCTTACAAGGAAGTCCAGTGAGCACTACTATCATCCAGATATATGCACCAACAACCAGAGCCAAAGAAGAAGAACTAGATTATTTCAACCAACTCTTACAGCCAGAGAAAGATCGAACATGCAATCAAGGTGCATTGATAATAATGGGCGACTGGAACGCAAAAGTTGGGAACAGGGAAGAAGAATCAGTAGTT
>NW_006399773.1:18131754-18142290 GCF_000299155.1 Elephantulus edwardii
CTGATACAGGCCATGGTTTTTGCAATCACTTGTTATGCATCAGAGAGTTGGACAATGACTAGGGAGGATAGAAGGAGATTTGACGCCTTTGAGCTATGGTGCTGGAGATGAGTACTGTATGTACCATGGACTGCCAAGAAAACAAATTCATTCATTCTAGAGAGGGTTAAACCAGGCTGCTCCTTGGAGACAAGGATTCTGGGGCTTCGCCTGACATACTTTGGACATGTAAGGAGAGACAGGTCTCTGGAGAGGGACATCATGCTGGGCAGAGTGGAGGGACAGCGCAGGAGTGGAAGACCCTCTATGAGGTGGATTGATTCAGTGACTGGGGTAATTGGGAGGGATATGTCAGGGGCAGTGAGGTTGGCACGGGATAAAGCAGGGTTTAGGGCTGTTGTAGATAGGGTCGCTATGAGTCGCAAGCAACTCGACGGCACATAACAACAACAGCAAGGTCAGTTATGGTTAGCTTAGATAAGAAAATTTGGCTACTATACAGCCTATACACAGATTATAAAGCAGTTTTTCAGTCATAACAAGATGATATGTCAAATGGGTCATTAATGCTCTCATGACATTTAGTGACATCTGTTCCAGTGACAGAAGGGAATTTGAACCAAGTCCAGCTCCCCACAGCTGGGTACTCATACCTTACTGCATCACATTTGTGGTCTGGTTAGTGTCCTTCATTCAAAAAGTGCTTCCAGGTTGTTGGATGGAAAGCATGACCATGTAGCACCATTTACCACAGCTTCAAATCAATGCAGTTCCCAAACAAGTCCACAAGTCCTTTTGTATAACTTTAGCTCCAGCACTTCTTAGATTTGTTCAACATTTCTTAGAAGTAACAAGCCACAGCAACTTAGATCCTGTAATATGATTTATAATGATCCGCAACATAATAATATTACTTCGTGGTGAAAGTCAAAACATTAGTGTTATTATTTGTTACTGTGCTGAGTAAGTATTTCTTTGAAACTTTTTTGCATGTCAAGGTATACTATGTATAGATACAACCATTTGATTAACTGACACTATATACACTCCATGGGCAATCTCCTCCTATGCAATTAACAGCCTCTGAAAACCCACAGGAGGATCGGCCATGGGTCCAACTTGACGGCTCACGACAAAACCAAAAACAATATACAGTCTATACCTAACTGTTCTGCTATATGTTCAAATACAGCTCAAAGATAACCATAGAAAAAACTTTTTTTTCACAATCTAGGGGCTGCCGTTATTTTAAAATATTTTCAAACAATTACCCATGATCCTTTTCTGGTTAATGAACATTATTATTTGGTTTTCATGCTTTTGTATGACGTGTACCTCCTAAAAGCCTTGTATGACATCAGCATATTACCTGTGTTATGTAAAAAAAAGATAGAAAAAAAATCTCCAAAACCAAAATAATTATCCAGAACTATTGAGAAATAAGCTAACTGTTCTTTAGATCTCTTTATACTCTGTCTTCCTTTGGAAATGACTATGATTTTGGCAAATAGCAATAAAGAGAACACAGAAGTAGCTGGTTTGCAATTAATCAGAGTGTTTCCACTTTATTATTGCACATTAGAGCTAAACACTTTTAATTTTTTTCTACCTCTCTCTCATTGATATGGTGTGGGTTTCAATTCATAGCTGATTATCCATTGTATATAGACCAGCAAGAGAACAAATAGACCTATATTTGATAAGGTGAAACCAAGTTTCTCCTTTAAGGCAAAGATTTTGAAGCTACATCTCACATACTTTGAGTGTGTGGCCAGAAGGGACCAGTCCTTCAAGAAGGACATCATTCTTGGAAGCATAGAGAGAAAGCACAGAAGAGAAAGACTCAAGATGAGTTGGATTGATGCAGTAACTGGGATCATGCAAGTAGGTGTGTCAGAGCCAGTGAGACTCAGGATAGTGCAGAGTTCTAATATAGTGTACATAACAACAACAACACATCTAATGGGAGGAGAGAGCCTACCCTCTCCCACTAGCTAGTGTATTCAAACTACCAGAGAAGTACGATCTTTGAATTATCAAGACAACTCTTTACATACTATGCCACCAGAGCCTCATTTTAATCTATACTTGTCATTAGGTGCCTTTAAGTCAATTATAGTTACCCTATTAACAATAGACAGAAACTTCAATCTATCCTGTACCATCCTCAGGATCTCTGTCTGCTTAAATTCATTGTATTACTCTATAGATATTGTTGTTGTTGTTATGTGTCATCCAGTTGTTCACAACTCATAGTGATCCTATGTCTAAAAGCCCTAAACCCTGCTCTATCCTGTGCCAACCTCATTGTCTCCAACACACCTACCCCCATTACCCTAGTCACTGAGTCAAGGCATCTCATCGAGCATCTTCCTCTGTCACACTGTCTCTCCACCCTCCCAAGCATGAAGTCCCTCTCCAAGGACCGGTCCCTCCTTGTAACATGTCCAAAGTATGCCAGACGAAGCTTCAGAATCCTTGCCTCCAAGGAGCAGCCTGACTTCACCCTCTCCAGGACAAACCTGTTCTTTCTATTGAGGAAACTAAAAATAAAGTAACCTTTTTTCTTTCTTTTTCTGCAGCTTGCTATAAAATTGCAGTATTCAAATAAATATATGTCAAAATTGTTAAAAGTCACCAGTGGGTATCATTAGCTCTGGCTCAGAAATCTTGAAGGAATGAAAAGGAAAGAGATAAAACTAAGTGTAACTTGAAGAATAAATGGTATGAAGTACTTTTAAATTTAAGTTCTCTCTGTCTTAGAATTAACTCAATAGCTGATGATACAATACACATTACCAGAAGACTAGAGAAATGGTAATTTTTTTATTTTAGCATTAGCATAACCCTCAGCATTATCTTCTTGAAAGGGTAAAAAAGGAATCTAACTTTTGTTCAGTTTGTTTTCTATGTCAGCTTTCTTTAATGTCAAGATCATTTTAGTGATTTAATTTAGATATAAATTAAATTTATAAATTTAGATAAAAGGTGCTATATAATCCTTAGAAATGTGAATTCTGATAATCATAAAGGATCTAGATACTTTAATTTTATTAAATATAGGAGTTAATGCACATTATCATTAAAGTTGATAGTGTTTACTAAATGAAAAAGTCATATAAATCTAATCACCTCTATTGACAGGGTCATAAAATGACTTTGAAGTGCCCTGTAGCTCCTAAATACTTTTCAGTATTTCGGGCTGTATTTCGGAGCTAGCAAAATATTTGCTGATGACTTTCAAAATTCATTGTTTCATGGATAAGATGAATTCTGTAACTCTCACTCCATTAGCAACTGCCAGATTCATTTTGGGTTTGACATTCCCTATCTAATTTGACACCAAATAGCTAATCTCTTTACCCTATAAATTTCTGATGTGTCATATTGCATTACATTTCTTCTGTCATTTTCCATCACTGTATATTTTGTCACATAGAAAAGCCAATGTGATTTGACATAACACAAGATGATAGGATCCAAGAGATTTAAAGCAATGCTAGTCAGTAGAGCAGAAATGTGACACATTGCTTCAAAAGTGCAAATACTCACTTTTTGAAAAGTAGATTTCTGCTAAAAGCAGGTATATAGGGTGATCCATAACAGTTAAAGGTAAAGATATGGATTTTGCTTTAGTGGCAAATTTAAAACACTGTTCTACCCTACGTAAATAACAAGAAAAACGGTTCTTGGAAGTGACAATGGCCAGAGAAAAATTAATTTGAATGACTCTATTTTGTGAAGTAAACATTCTCCAAAACTCTTAGTTTTCTCTTTTACTTTTTAGATGTTATTTAAACAACTTTTTCAAATCTATTTATATGGTAACATACATTGACCTAGTATTTTAATGCCTACAGTAATAATAACACCAAAGCACGAAAGAAAACAAATTTTCACATGGTTCAAGAAACTTGTCTCTCATTTTAAAGTCATAATGTGGTATAGTAATAAAAACTGTTGCTCTCTATTCTATTCAGACTCATGGCAATCCCATGTTTGACATAATCGAACTTTGCTATAATCTCTAAGGAAGCAAATCATCGTTTTGGTTTTTGTTTGTTTGCTCTTTTTAAATTTTTAATGATTAATGAATGAGTTGAAATCATTATTTTAGCAATCATGAAAAACCATATGCATCATCCTGGAATCATAAAAGTAGATCATGAATTATACTATGGCATTCATAATATTAAAACAAAACAAAACAACCAAACCCTCAACTATTAGTTCACGTACAATTCACTACACCTAGAAAAGTGAGAGTCCACCTCTTTTGGCATGAATTACTATTTCTATTCTTTTTTTAAAAGGTTTGACTTTGCAGTGAATACTGCAAATAAAAGTCACAAATAAAAGCAATGATCTATAACATAATTTTGCTGTGTGCTATGCAGTTAGAACCTACCCTACTGGAGAAGATTGCCCATCATTCCTTTGCAGAGCAGCTGGTGGATTCAAACTATGTGTATTTGAGATTTAAGTACAGCTTGTTACAACTAGACCACCAGCATTCCCTATAGCATTCTGTTGTTGTTGGATGCCATCAAGTAGAGTACAACCCATAGGGACCTTAAGAACAACAGATCTGAACCTTGTCCTATTCTATGTATACTAGAGATAGACAATTTACAATTCAGGGACAGGTAAAGGCTATAACTAAATATTATATCTTGATATCTTAACAATTTTACCAAGATGGGCCCAAAAAAAATCTCTTCCTGTACAATTATAGCCTCTGAAAAGCCATGAGAATATCAATTATTAGTTCTTCCAACTCAACATCAATGAAAGAAGAAAGGGGTATTTTGAATGTTGAACTCTTTTGATCGCGACCATAGAAAGTATTTCTGTAACACCAAAAGGTCTCACCTCTCTTACTGTGCAAGTTCACCAGTGTCTTCAAGAGAGGTAGAATAATAATTTCCCTTCTTGTGATTTATTACCTCAGATTCAATGGAGGATCAACCACAAGTTGGTTCTGATTAGAAGGCAAAGGGTTGAGTATATGTGAATATATGTTCTGTGAGTGTAGAATTCCTTATGCAATTATTATGTCACTGTTGTCGCTATATGGCGTCATGTAGAGAACAACTCATAGCAATCATATGAACAACAGATTTGAACCCTGTCCTGTGCTTTGGCATTCTCATCATCTCTGACATACTTGACCTTGTTCATTGCTGTAGTTACTCTGTAACCTCTCTTAGCAATTATTAGAGATAGGTAGTAATGTTAGGATTCCAGCACTTACAATAACTAATTTAAAAATGTACAACTTACTTGGAATTTGTCATATAAAAACACAATTGAGTTGGGTTTTGGTTGTTTTGTTGGTTTTTGGTTTTGTTTTTGTGGGTGTGTTTGGGTTGGGAATTTTCCCTCATAAGAGAAGTTGTACTTAACAAGAAGCTGCTCAGATGCAATGAATACATAGATTACTGGAGATGGTGAAGATTAGAGTCAAAGCTCATACTAATGAGCAACAATGTAATTATTGCTGAAAGTCATGCTAACAGTATTTTCAATGTCCAGTTTTAGAAATGTCAGTGGTTCTCATTTTGGCTTTCTTTTCAATTTGTTTTTCATCTCCCTGACCATGAATATTTATTGAAGTACTTAATTTCTATCATTCCTTCCCATATCTCCTATACAGATTCTCCAATGTAAGCATCATAAGTTTACCCAGTACACATTACATGTGTTTATTTGCTTTTTGGTTTATTACAACTATCTTCTTCACCCCAACTCCCTTTGCAAAACAAGCAGAAAAACAACAGATCTCATTGCCATTGATATGGAACTGATGCACTAGCCAACATGCTTGCAGGTTTCTGAGGCCATATGTCCGACTGAAGGAGATTGCCCAGCTTTCTCCCACATAAACCACTAGCGGATTAAAACTTCCAGAGGAGTGCCCTCAGGACTACACCACCAGAGTCCCCCTTTAACTGATTCTAGAAATTGTGGCTAATCCAAATAGATAACCTATGAATTATGCTGTTTGAAAATAAAACTGCAGTGAAATTATTGGAATGATAAGTAGAGGATTTAAACAGATATTTCCTTGGAAAGTACATACAAGTGGATATTTTGCTATAGTGTGCCATCAAGCTGGAACTGAATCATTGTCAATGCTCCAGTGGATTTTCAGGGGTTATAAATTACACAGGAGGAGACTGTCCCATCTTTCTTTCCTTGAATAACCATCTGCTTGTGGATTCAACTTGTACCTTTGAGATGACCGTGCAACTCTTTACCACCTGGTTAACAGAGCTCATTGAGTATTAGTCAAAATGTAATTGGCAATCTGTCTTGAGATATATTTTTTAGGTGCACAATGAATATTGTTAAAACATTCATATAATACTAGAAATTGTGGCTTGTAAGTTTTGTCTTGTACATAGTATATGACATAGTAATTTATTATAACGTTTTTGATGATAGTTCAAAGTTCTACACACTAAAACACAGTTTTGACTTACTAATTCCTCTGTTCAAAATCTTGCTGACAGAATTAAAATAATTAATATAGAATAGAATACAAACAAAAAGAATGTATTTTCACATGTTATGATATCTATTGATATCACAAAGAAAATGAAACTTCTTTAAAACAAGCAGAGAAAAACAATAAGTTGTAATATATAATTCATTGTTGTTGTTGTTAGGTGTCATCAAGTAGCTTGTGACTCATAGTGATACAACAGTTCTGAAACAACTTTGTTGTTCTGTGCCAACTTTATTGTCTCTGACACATCAACTCCAATTATCCCAGTACTGAGTCAATCCATCTCATCAGGGGTCTTTGTCTCATGTGTTGTCCTTCCACACTCCCAAGCATGATGTCCCTCTCCAAGGACTGGTCCCTATATGCAACATGCCCAAAGTATGTCAGATGAAGCTTTTAAATCCTTGCCTCCAAGGAGAATTTTGCTTTCCCCCTCTCTAGGATGAACCTGTTTGTTCTTCTATCAGTCCATGGCAAATTCAATGCCATTCTCCAGGACCACAGCTCAAAGGCATCAATTCTCTTTTGGTCATCCCTAATCATTGCTCAACTATCTGACACATAGCATGAAATAATATTTACTACACAACAAAAGCTCACATGGAAAAGAATTATCGCATACATTTTTTAATTATTCTATATCCTTCAGATGAAATACGTATTAAAAAGAAACCTTCAATATAATTAGAATATTTAATATATATGTCATTATATATATATGTATATACATGTGTGTATAAATATAAATATATATATATATTTGTATGTTAAGGCATCATACTCAGAAATTAGTTCAAATATTCATGAATTTTTAATTTACTCAAACTTTTCACTCCTTATCATCAAAGATTCAGTAGATGTGATCAGTTTTCTAGCTCTGTGAGTTAATGATTCTTTTCTCAGGAAGATGTCAACAACAATGGCTGTTAGCTGGGAAGCCTGACTGGCACTAATAAACTTACCAGTTACTGCATATTTTAAAATTCATTCTCAAGATGTAGCCAATATATCACCAAACTGAATGAACGGGCTTGAGAATTATTTTATCCATTGCCCATAGTTATTACCTTTATGTTCATAGATCAATAATACATAAAATAACTCCCTTATATTTGAAATACCAATATTCCTTTTAAGCAAATAAAACTAGTTGAATAATATATATATATAATTAACTTTTTGTAATATTAAAAAAGTTATATTGTATAAGACATATTATAGCTGACAGAAATTTGCATGTACCAAACTACTTATTAACTACTACATTTTAAAGGAACATATTTTACAAAAATGAAATTTTCTAACCACTACTAAAAGAATAATAACCCTTCATACAATTACATATGAGAATTTATTGATAAAATGTCAAAATATTATATCAACCCAGTGATAAGATTATAGGAAAATTTTCCAGTTTTCTATAAAGATAAGCATTTTTAAAAAAATCAAATCAGATATAATTTTAGAAAAATTTACATAATAAAACAAATAAATATTTTAAAAATAACCTCATATTCATTGCCAACTATATAACACTTGTTTTATTCAATGCATTGCTAGAAGGCAACTTATACCTGACCCTGTAACATCAATGGGAGGAGATTATTTTTTACTCTCACAGAACTGCTGGTGGATTCAAATTTCCAGAGAGGTTCCACTTTCAGGTTGTTGTTAAGGGGTCTCATTGACTTGTATAGGATTCATAGCGATCCCATGAAAAACATATCTGAAACCTTCTCTCTCCAGTGCCACCTTCACAATCTCTGACACACTTGAGCCTGTTGCTGCAGTAACTGTGTTAATCCACCTGCTTTAGGGCCTTCATTTCCTTTCCTATTTCTCCACCTGGAGTACACATAGGAGTACAAGTTTCTAAATAGTATGCCACTAGAATGTGATGCTAAGTTGAAAATTTTTGCTGTTGTGTACCATAGAGTTGGAACCAACTCATAGCTGACCGTTAAGGCAGTTAATCACATAGGAGGAGATTGCCCATCCTTCTCCAACTGAGCAGCTGGTGGCCTCAAACCACATGCCTTCGGGACTGAAGCACAGCTTCTTGCCACTAGGCCACCAGATATATCACTAAATTTACCACCATGCCAATTGGTAGCAACATGATATATAGAGAAGAGATTGATATTAAAAAAATCAGCTTATCTTGCTTGGCTCCATAATCAACATTCTTGCCACTAATAGTCAGGAAGTCAAAAGACGAATTAATTTCATTAGGTAAATCTGCAGTCAGGGACCTCTCGAGAGTGCTGTATTCTAATGATGTCACTCTCAAGCCTAATGTGAGATTGATAAAGCCATGGTCTGTCAGTTACTTGCTATGTATCACAGGGAGCTGAAAAATGACTAAGGAAGACAGAAGAATTGATGTCCCTGTGCTGTGGTGCTGGAGAAGAGTATTGAACATATCATGGAAGGCCAAGAGAATAAATAGGTCTGTCTTGGAAAGGGTGAAAACAGAGTGTTCATTGGAGGTAAGGATTTTGAAGCTCCATCTCAAGAACCAGTCCTTGGAGAAAGACATCAGGCTTGGAAGGGTAGAGAGATAGTGCAAGAGCAGAAGATGCCAGAGGAGATGAATTGACACAGTAAATAAGGTGGGTAGGGTTCAGAGTTATTGTATAGAGGATTGCTATGAGTCACAGTCGACTCAATAGAACCTAATAAGCACATAATTTTGAATTAAAAATAAACTTTGTATCAATTCTATTTTTTATTTCAAATCTCGTCAGGCAAATATTATTTTATGATTTCTGTATGTCAATCCCTGATCTATACGATGAAAGCTACCTCTATAAAAATCAACTGAAGAAATTTTATTAATGAGTAAACATTATCCAAAAATATTAGGCATTAATGGATTTGGTGTGAAACTCAAAGTTCTGTGTATATATGTGTGTGCTTAGAGTTTTCTCAATTGAATATTATGAAGTGGTTTCAGAAAAACTAATCTTAAGGAAAAAGTAAGGTTTTATTTGATTTTAAAATTCTAGATTAAAATCACTATATCAATAGGTCAAGGATTTATCTCACTTTTTTTGTTTGTTTGCTTCATAAGCACGTATGTAGCAGCAGTAAAGAAATCAAAAGACTTTTTAATTGGGACAAACAAGTATCAAACTAGGGGTTCTGAAGGTGGAGGGGAATCATGGGGTTGCAGAGTTTGGTGGGTGTAGGGAGGGGGCAAACAGTACGAAAACAGTGTATATGAATTAAACACATTATAAAAAAATTATGTAAACCAATACAAAAATGAATAATGAACAAGGAAGTCAATGTAAAGATTATGGTGCACTTGAAAGCCACAGTCTTTTCAATTGCTTTCTATGCATCTGACTGTTTACCAATGAATGACTGATGACAAAACAAAGATGAATGGATGCCTTTGAACTGTGTTGTTTGAGAAGGGTACTGAATATTCCACGAAAACCAAAAGACCAGAAAGTCTACCTAGGAGGAAGTGAAACAAAGGTGCTCCTTAGAAACAAAGATGATAAACTTGTCTTCATATACCCCATTTGGGCATGTTGTCAGGAAGGGCTAATCTTTGGATAAAGGAATGATGCTGGGAAAGGTGAAGGGTCAGAAGATCAGAAGACTCTCAACAAGATTATTTGACTCAGTACCTGTAACATTAGGTTTGTGCATGTCTGCATGTTAGAATGTAAGGATAATGCAAGATAGGGAAAGATTCAGATGTGATATTCATAGTGTGTCATAAGCCATGCTAAAAAAAAGATAATCTGACAGAATGTGAAAATTATTGAACAGTATCACTTATATCTGTTTGCTTTCTTGGCAGTCCATGGTACATTCAATATTCTTCTCCAGCACTACAGCTCAAAGGCTGCTCCTTGGAGGCAAGGATTCTGGGGCTTTGTCTGACATACTTTGGACATGTTGTAAGGAGAGACAGATCTTTAGAGAGGGACATCATGCTGGGCAGAGGGGAGGGACAGCGCAGGAGGGGAAGAACCTCTATGAGGTGGACTGATTCAGTGACTGGGGTA
>NW_006399773.1:18142390-18144582 GCF_000299155.1 Elephantulus edwardii
AGGCAAGGATTCTGGGGCTTTGTCTGACATACTTTGGACATGTTGTAAGGAGAGACAGATCTTTAGAGAGGGACATCATGCTGGGTAGAGTAGAGGAACAGCGCAGCAGGGGAAGACCCTCTATGAGGTGGATTGATTCAGTGACTGGGGTACTCGGGATGGGTGTGTCAGAGGCAACGAGATTGGCACAGGATAGAGTACGTTTTAGGGCTGTTGTACATAGGGTGGCTATGAGTCACAAACGACTCGACGGCACATAACAACAACAACAACATCACTTATATCACAAATACAAGCAAACTTCTGCTGAATATTATTAAAAATTACTAAATCAGAACATTGACAGAGAACTGACAGAACTGCAACTGTATTTAGAAGAGGCACTAGGGACATAAAATCTGTTAGAGTCAGCTGGACCTTGGCTGAAAGCAAAGAGTATCAGAGCAGAGGAATCAAACTGTATATTTTCCCAGAGCAATGTGTCTTATTTCCTGACTGCTGGTACCAGCGATGTTAATTATAGATCCAAGTAAGCTAAGTTGTTGACAATTCCAATCATTTCTTCATCCACCATGATGTTGCCTATTGGTCTAGTGGTAAGAAACTTTATTTTCTTGACATTGAGGTGCGATCCATACCGAAGGCTGCATTCCTTGATCTTCTGCAGCAAGTGATTCAGGTCTTCCTCAGTTGCCAGAAAGTAAGGTTGTGTCATCTGCATGACACAGGTTATTGATGAATCTCCCTCCAATTCTGGTGCCACATTTCATTTACAGTTTCCAGATTCTGGAATAATTTGCCAAACATAGATATTTAATAGGTATAGAGAAAGAGTACAACTCTAACACACTCTCTTCTTAATTTTAAACTAGGCAGTGTTCCCCTGCTCTGTTCACACAAAAATATTCTCTTTCTGTTTTTCTCTCTCTCATTTTGTACAATTTTCACATTAACACCACTTTTATGATCTACTAATTCCTAATTAATTTATGAGACCAAATTATTACCCAATTTAATATTATAATTTCATCAGTAAATTCTAACTCACTGTGCTGTGTTATGGTATGAGGTTTGATTCAGATCTCGCTAATGCTGAATTTGTATCAAGACTACCTACCACTTATCTATTTTCACATGATGAGAAAAATTTCAGTCATTCTAGGCTTTTCCTTACATTAAGTCTATATAAGTTGATTACTTACACAGAAATCTTATTACTCAATTTGAGTAGCTTTAACTGCCTATTATTGTTCCACAATGTGACCCAAGACACTAAATCTTAATTAGAAACAATTTTAATGGCCATCTGTTGTTGTTGCTGTTAAGTGCAGTCAAGACCTGAGCACTTGTATAACTTTCTTCCTTTCTCAAGGTTCATAGGGTTTCCAGAGGCAAGCTATTTCAGAAGTGGATGCCATTCCTGCTTCCAAAATGGCTATCTAAATACTGAAAATATTATCTCCAAATAACTAAAATGTATTTTGTTTTATTAATGACACAAACACTTCATAATAGCAAAAGATAAGCACTAAAATAATATTAATCAATCTTAGGGTTACACAATTTGATGGGTGGAGGGAGGGCTGGGTAAAGGAAAGGGGAAAGATCTGATGTGAAAAAAAAGTATACCAGCTTTGTAAGTAAACCCTTATGTTGGTTGTTGTTGTTATGTGCCATCCAGTCGTTTGCGACTCATAGCAACCCTATGTACAACAGCCCTAAACCCTGCTCTATCATGTGCCAATTGCACTGCCTCTGACACACCCATCCCGATTACCCCAGTCACTGAATCCATCCATCTCATAGAGGGTCTTCACCTCTTGTGCCGTCCCTCCACCCTCCCAAGAATGGAGTCCCTCTCCGAAGACCTGACTCTCCTTAAATGTCCAAAGTATGTCAGACGAAGCCCCAAAATCCTTCCTCCAAGGAGTAGCCTGGTTTAACCCTCTCTAGGATGGATCTGTATGTTTTCATGGCAATCCGTGGAACATTCAGTACTCTTCTACAGCACAACAGCTCAAAGACGTCAATTCTCCTATCCTCCCTAGTCATTGTACAACTCTATGATGCAGAGCAAGTGATTGCAAAGACCATGGCCTGTATCAGGTGCACCTTAGTCTCCAGAGAGACACCGTTAGAGAGGTCTCTAACAGCAGACTTTCCCATTGCAATATGGTGTTTTTGGTTTTTTG
>NW_006399773.1:18148244-18156221 GCF_000299155.1 Elephantulus edwardii
AAAGGACAAGGGAGGCTTATATGTATTATTCTGTATTGTTACTTCATTTTATTGTTATCAGTAGGAGTCCATCAGTGTAGGGCTCCACTATGTGTATTTTAGCAGACTTGCTCCATAGGATTGTCAAGGACTAAATTTTCGTAAGCAGACAGCCACCTTATTCTTCAAAGTACCTCTGGTTAGATTCATAGTTACATCATCAAATAAGTAGCCTAATGTGTCAACTGTTCACACTGTCCAGGAATTCGATTGAGAAATGATGTTTAGTAGAATTAAATGTTGTTATGCCTAGAAAAGTCCAATTTCTTTGCAAGAAACTAATTTAAATTTATCAAAACGTCATAGAGAAAAGTTTAAAAATATTTAAAAACTTTTTGGAAATAGGTCATGTTATCATCAATATATTAAAAAAAAAAGAAAAGCTCACGTCTTTTCTGCCACCTTTTAAAGTTGTTTATTTGGAGAAAGGATGTACAATTCCAAAAAGAATTTTTTCTAGCTTACAAAAATAATAATCTTCACTTAACATATGAAATTGTGAATGCTCTCTTGACATCTATATAATCAGAGTTTTTCTCAAAATGAGAATTGAACAATAGTGAATATATGGAACAACTAAGAATTTTGTGAACAGCTCACATGGTGCAATTATTTATTATTATGGTTAAGAAGAAATTAAACTTTTTAATTATAAAGTTACATTGCAATTTGAATCTAAGCAACTATTCATAAAATGGCCACTGGCACTGTCATTAAAGTAAAAATAGATTAAATTTAAATCTTTTTTGAAAACACAGCTGGATTCCAAATACCATTTTCTCCATAAAGTCTCATTAAAAGAATGCATGAAATTATTAAGAATTATCTTCCATTTTGTAGTTTATCAATTTAAATTATATATATATATATCCATATAAATGCAGATATAATTTTATATATGTAAGTGTTGCTGTGTTTATTATGGGTCCTAGCTGACCATCCACTGGGATTTTAGAAGCTGTAAATCTCACAGAAGGATATTGCCCATCTTTCTACTGCAGAGTAGTTAGTGGATTCGGACTTCTTGCACTGCTATTACTAGTACAGTTCCTCACGACTAGACCACTTACTGAGTTTAAGTGCTGTTGAATCCAGTATGACTCATAGCTGCTCTGTGAACAGCTGATCTGAACTCTGTCCTATCCCATGCAGTCTTTTCACCCCTGGAACACTGGAGCCTGTTGTCTCAGACACTGTATTGGTCCGTCTCATTGAGGGTCTTCCTCTCTTTAACTGACTCTTCACCTTTAAAGCACAAGGACTTTCTTCAAGCAATAGATTTTTCTATCAACATAACCAAAGTAAGTGACATGAAGCGTCACTGTCCTTGGCTCCAAGGAGCATTCTGTTTGCACTTTCTCAAAGACATGCTCATTTGTTCTTTCAGCAGTCCATGGAATATTCACCACTTCAGAGCTCCCTGTTTATAGGGAGACCATGAGATTGGCTCAGGATAGGGCAAATTTTAAAGCTATTGTTCATAGAGTTGTTGTGAGTCACAGTTAACTCGATGACACATAATGACAACATACATACAGAAAACATCCACTTGTATCTGTTTTACTTAATAAGCCAATTATTATTTAAATTGTTCTTAGTCATGAGATTCACTATATAAAGATAAAATTTTAACACGGAATTTATTTAAAAAACCTGTTATTTTAGTTTTAAAAGAATTATAACAATAAATAGAAAGCATTGTATTGTACAATTCAACATAATGGAAGTAATGGAATAAATATTATAGATTAATAGTTTTATTTTTTCCACTGATGATTTGTTCTTTTGTTACTAAACAGCATAAAATAATAACAAATAATTACATCACAATGTTTACTTTGAAAAAGCATAAAAAATGGATTAATAGAATTTAGGCCATGAAATATTACTTTTCTGATATTGGAAAAAATTTTAATAGTATTCTCATAGAGGAAACAGTGGACAATCACATGTTATCCAATGTTAAGGCCTTAAAATATCATTCAATTAAAAGATGTGTTAATTTCTAAGTATCTTAATTGAAACAATAATATTCTGATATTTTTTTCATCTGTTTCAATGCAGTGTGCATTTTTTATCCCTCCTTTTCATAGTTTCCCCACAACTCCCATGTCAGTTCTGTTTGATAAGGGTGGTACTTATGCAGTATTTGTCCTTTTGTGATGGAGACATTTCACTCATCATGATGTGACCTTTAAGAATTGTTTTCTTTGATTTTAATGAAAATAACATCCCAGAGGTTCATGGTTCAAATCCACCAGATGCTGTGCTGGAGAAGGAGGGACAATCTCCTCCTGTACCAGTCAGATCTGATTTGACAGTACACACATACAAAATAATAGAATAAAAATAAAATAACAAACTGGCCCAGAAAATAGACTAGACTCAAGATTTATTTTACATCTATGTAAATATATCCTTGTGCAACAAGTATGAAAGAAAGAGAAATTAATGAAATAGACAAAATAAAGGAATTCAGGTAAATTGCTGACTGTAATAGCTGACTATCTTATTGAGATTAAGAAAAACTGAGTCTTTAATGCTATCTAGCCTAATATATATATATATAAATATATAAAAATATATATATAAATGTTTAATAGAGATTAACTGAATAACTGAATAATAAATAGAATAATGATATAAAGATTTTTCAAGTAGAGTGTGCTATTGAGTATCATTTAGAAAATTGATAATTTATTGGCTTTTAAAGAAAGAATTTTCACTTTTTAAAATGATGATATGAATTTGTACCTATTGACTGAGAAATTAAAGACTTTTTAAGAATTCTAGGGAAAAATTGTCCTTTCAAAGAAGATAACTGTGAATATCCACAGGAAAAAACTGACTAATTTTCTAAACAGTATTATACAGAGAGATTATTTGAGATGATCCTCTTCAGAACATTTCAAATTACTGAAATAATACATTTAAAGATGCTCTTTGAAACAATTGTACATAGGGTTTTCAGAGGCCTGCTATTTCAGAAGTGGATGGCCAATCCTTCTTCCTAGTCTGTCTTAATCTGAATGTTCAGATTTGGAGGAGTATCTGACAGACAACAATTTATGGAGCAGTGAAAAATAAATCCCTCATTGTGGAGTTAAATAGGAGAAGGAACTGTTACAATTAGAATTATCATGAAAGATCATTTGATCATTACAGTAATTGAACATAGCAATGAGAATTGAGCTCATTTTTGCATAGAAATTGATTGGACACATCAGAGTCACAAGTTTGGAAGCAGGAATGGCATCCACTTCTGAAATAGCTTGCCTCCAGAAACCCTATGAACCTGGAGAAAGGATGAAAGTTTTACAAGTGTCCAGGTCTTTCATTCAGAGAGTGGCTATGAGTCACCTACGACTCAACTACACTTAACAACAACAACAGGATAGAGATCAGTTGCCCTAGAGGACAGAAAGTGATGCTACCAAGCAAAAGGTGGGTAACTCTAATCCACGGCCCTCGGGCCTGTTTTTAATAGGTTTTGGCCAAACATTTTCTTCAAGGTCGTATAACCCTGGTCTGTCCACTTGCTGTACAAAGGTAACTCATGGTGGCTGTGAGGCTGAACACTGTGACAGTGATGTATCAAATGGAATAATGGTTACCCATGATGAACAGTGTTTGGTTGAGCTCTCTAATTAAAACAAGCTTTGAAGCAGGAATGGAATCCACTGTATTAATGGTGTTGTTACAAGTCCCTTGTGACTCATAGCGACCCTGTGTATAAGAGCTCTAAATGCCATTATATCCTGTGCCAACCTAGGCATCTCAAACACATTCATTCCCACCACTCAACTCACAGCACTGATCCATCTAAGCGAAGGTCTTTCTCTCCTGTGCCACCCCTCCAAACTGCCAAACATGATGTCCCTCTCCAAGGACCAGTCCCTCTTTGCAACATGCCCAAAATATGTCAGACAAAGCTTCAGAATTCTTGACTCCAAGGAGCATTCCTTCTTCACCTTCTCCGGGACAAACCTGTTTGTTCTCCTGGCAGTCCATGGTATACTCAACACTCTTCTCCAGCACCACAGCTGAAAGGCATCAATCAAATCTCTTGCTATCATCCCTATTCAATGTCTAACTGTCTGACGCATAGCACGTAATTGTAAAGACTAGAGCCTGGATGAGGCGCACTGTAGTCTCTAGCCTGATGTCGTTGCTCTTCATTACTCTTGAGAGGTCCCTCACAGCTGACTTTCCCAATGCAATTTTTCTCTTCATTTCCTGACTGCTGGTATCAAAAGTGTTGACTGTGGAGCCAAGTAAACCAAAACTGTTAACTATTTTAATCTCTTCACCATCCATCCTGATGCTGCCAATTAGCCCATTGGTGAGAATCTTTGTTTTCTTGATGTTGAGCTTCAATCCACACAGGAGGCTGCAGTCCTTGACCTTCTGCAGCAAGCACTTCAGATTGTCCTCAGTTTCAGTGAACAGGGTTGTGTCATCTACATAACGCAATCCTGATGCCCCATTCCTCCTTGCACAGCCCAGCATCTAGGATTATCTGTTCTGCATACAAACTGAAAAGATATGGAGACAGAGTACATCCCTGATGGACCCCCTTCTTGATTTTGAACCATATAGTGTCTCTTTGTTCTCTGACAACTGCCTCTTGGTTCAAGTATAGGTTTTTCATTAGCACAATCAAATGTTCTGAGATTCCCATTCTCCTCAGAGTCAACCACAGCTGTGATCCACACAGTAAAAAGCCTTTGCATAGTCAATAAAGAATGATAGACTGTACTCACAGAAATAAATAATATTACCCAAGCCTATACACATCTAAGATATAAAGTAATTGACAACATTAATTCCTCTACTGATTTCCAAAAAACCAGACGGAAAAGTGTTGTACCATTAAAAGAAAAGGGGGGAAAAATAAAAAAAAAATTTAAAAACCCAACAACAAAACAAAACCCAAAACAAACAAACAAACAAACAAACAAAAAACAAAAAGCAAAAGAACCCCAAAACATTTAAAACAGCAAAACAGCAACAACAAAATAAAATATTATAAAGTTCATTAGAAAAAAACTAGTAACAACTCCAGAAACCCTAATTTATAGCACAAATACTTATCTAAGCAAAACAAAAATCCAAACAAACACCAAAAAGCCAACAAAACCCCTTTACAATCAGGAGAGAATAATATAGAGAATTGGGACTTTCTAGAACTCATATTGCTTTTCACATAAAAAAAAAAATCAAGAGGAAAATTACAGACTGGGGGAAAATTTGGCAATAACATATTGGGTAAGGGACTCATGTATAAAATTTACATAATATTTCAGTCCTTCAATAAGAAAAAGACAAATGACTCAGTCAAAAAAATGACACAGATATGACTAGACACTTCCCCAAAGAAAAAATTCAGATGTTCAAGAAATATACAAAGAAATGTTCAAAAGCACGAGCTATCAGAGATGCAAATTAAAATAATAGAGATATTGTCTCATGCAGGAGTAACAGTAAAATTCAACAGGAGTGAAAACAACAAATATTGGTTAGGATGTGGAGTGATTGGAACACTAATTCACTGTTCTGTTAGTGGGAATATAAAATGGTACAACTACTGTGGAAGGCAGTCTGGCACTTTGTAAAAAAAGGTGAAAACATAAGTATCATTTGACCTAGCTATACAACTATTGGGGATATACTCTAAGTAAACCAGAACCATGATGCATATAAATGTATGTATACTCATGTTTATTGCAATATTAATCACAATAGTGAAAAGGTGAAAGCAGCCTAAATACCCATCAACAAAGCAATGGGCATGAAAACTGTGGCACAAACACATAATGGAATGCTATGTAGCCTTGAAAAACAATGAGCTTGTTAATCACAACACAACTTGTCTAAGTCTGGTAGACATTCTGTCAAGTGAAATATCTCAATAATAAATGGACAAATATTGAATAGGGCTGCTGTTATAAAACACGACTGAGGTGCGGAGTGGGAGAGAACAGGAAAAGAGTGGGTAGATAATGATCATCACTGCCCTGGAAGAGAAGAAGAAAAGGACTATCTGGAAGGAATTTCTGATTAGGCATTATATTTATGATAATTAACATCTGGAAAAGGAAGATGAGAGAGAAGGAGAATTGAGATGAGAGAAAGAAAGCAGAAGAAAAGAAAATCTGCTTCACTGAATGAAAGAAAACTCAACCTTTCTGTAAACTCTCATTAAAATAATGAAAAAATGTATACTTTAGCATTTTGCAATCAATCTTACATAGCTGAAAAAATAAGTGTAAAAAATAAGTTTAAAAGATGAATAATTTCAAAGAAATTTATAATACTTTCATATAATGTAAAATTAGTATTTAGTGGCAATCATTACATAGCAAATAAACTGAGTAAAAAT
Source organism: Elephantulus edwardii (assembly GCF_000299155.1). Classification (NCBI taxonomy): domain Eukaryota; kingdom Metazoa; phylum Chordata; class Mammalia; order Macroscelidea; family Macroscelididae; genus Elephantulus; species Elephantulus edwardii. Next base: position 18,154,666 of record NW_006399773.1, read on the forward strand.
GCTTTCAGTTACATATTACTATTATATTTAAATAAAATGCAAGCATATACATACTAAACACACTAAAAGAAATACACACAATAATGGTAAGTTTAGTTTGTCTACAGCTTACTTTTACTAGTCTTTTGGTATACTATGTATTCTTCACTAAATAAAAACCAAATAGAAAATATTAATCTGTAGTAGATTGGCTCAACGAAGAGAATTCTATAGGATTGTTTTCAGTTTGGCCTTTGCCACTAAGAATAATTGTTCATTTTCTTTAAGTTGTGCCCATGGTTTTATGTTTTTTTCTTTTTTTTTTCCTTTTCTGACACTAACAGTATGTTCAAGTGAAAAACTACTGTAAGGATTAGTAGCTGGGTTCACTTATCTGTCTCTATTTTCAGAGTTTTATTACTTTCTGGTGAAGTAGAGAAAGTAATTTTTAATATTCCAGGCATGGATTGTCATTGTCATATGTCAATATGTAGCCTACATGGCTTTTTGCCTCAGCATTCATTAATTCTTTAGAATTATTACTTCAGGAGAGCTCTTGTGGTATAATTCATAAGGCGTTGCTCTGTTAGATCAAACACTGTGCCTCTCTGGAGCTTTAATTTTAAACAGGAGAAAAGTAGATAATCTGCTCTCATGTGATTTACTGGCTCTAAAGCTCAATGGAAGGTCAGCTTTGAGTCTGTTCTGATGGAACAGCAAGAAAGAGGGAAATAGATTGACCATTTCATCTAATATAAAAAGCAACTTTGTAATATTTTCCTTGGTCTTTTAAGAGTAGGGTCTCTAAGCGACTCTCTCCAGATCATATCCCACATGATTTCTTGTGACAAAAAAATTCTCAATTTCTAAGCAATAATGTCCAAGGACCCTTTGGGTATTGAAAAGATACTAGTGCTCAGAAGTTAAAATGTTAACTTTAAAATGGCACAGGACCAAAATAAGACCTTGAGTCTATACCAACTGAACTTAAAAATCATGGAATATTATGCAGCACTCAAAAACAATGATTTTAAAAAGTACTACATAACTTGTGAGAGACTAAAGAGCATTATTCTGAATGAACTAACTCAGTTTTATAAAGGCAAATACTGCATAAAACCATTATTGTAAAAATTGAAGAATAACTAGTAAAATGTGTATGAGAGTACAAAGTGCGAATGGATGTGAGCAAAGCGGTGACGGTGGGAAGGGTGAAATCACACGGTCCAATAATTTGATAGGTGGAGGGAAAGAGTAAATAAAATGGAAAGTTTGTATGGACCTGAAAAGACAGGGTAATGGTAGAGATAATTCAATGGGGATTAACTTTATAAAACACAACATACAAGTATAATTGCATGAAATACAATATAAAATAAGGAAACTGTGAAACACAATGTATAACAATTTGCATGCAAATTAATATAAAATACAAATTAACAAAAAAAGAAGCATTATATACCAATGATCAAAGACCAGAAGAGTTGTGGAATGACATGAAGGATTTAATTTATTAAGAGATAAAAACAGATCATTACAGAGACGGAGGACTACAAAAACGAAACAAAACAAAACAA
>NW_006399773.1:18156551-18161199 GCF_000299155.1 Elephantulus edwardii
CCATTCCCTATCACTCCTCCCTGAGAGAGACTTCATCACTCTGTATTTCTTAAGCTGAAAGAACTATACTGACAAGTACTATGAGCAAAATATTGAATGATCTGAGAAACATTTAAAAAAAGAAAGCTAAAGAGTCACTGTACTAAAAAGTATTGGCTGACAATGAAATATTTCATAAAGTATCACATGATCTACAGATGATGATAGTGAAGGAAGAAGTAAAAATGGAAAAGTTTACATACAAAGTTCATAAAGTTCATATACATTGTTTTTCACACTGGACCTTTCCCCTTTCCTTTATCAATCCCTCCCACTACCCATCAAATTTTTTGACCCTATGTTTAAGCACACCCTCCCTCTTGGAGTGTACACACTTTCAATAATGGCCCTATCCCATATTTGTCTTTATGAGACTGAGTAAAACCAGTATAAAATTATCACCTAACTAGAGACGAACTGAAGAGCATTATCCTGAGTGAGCTAACTCAGTCCCACAAAGACAAATACTGCATAAAACCATTATTGTAGAATGAATATAAGGATTCAAGGAGGAGGGGAAGGGTAGAAGCAGAGGGTTGAGGATGTGCGGGGGAAGATTAATCATGGGGTCATAGACTCTGATGGGAGGTGAGGGGAATGGGAATGAAAACAATGTATTTCAATTTTATAAATACACACACACACACACAGAGAGAGAGAGAGAGAGAATTTTATGGCATGGTCAAAAAATAAGCCCCCAGGAATTGATGTGATACCAATTGATATGTTTCAAGTAATAGATGTGGTCCTAGACATGCTCACAAGTCTATGCCAGAACATTTGGAAGACAGCTTCCAGCCAACTAAGTGGAAGGGCTCTATATTTTTTCCATTGCCAAGAAATAAGATCCAATAGAATAAGGTAATTATTGAACAATATCATTAATATTACTTACAAGCAAAATGTTGTTGATTCTAAATGACTGTAACAGTACATTGACACAGAACAACCAGAAGTTCAGAATGGGTTTAGAAGAGGCCATGGCATTGGGGGGATATCATTGCTCCTGTCAGATGGATCCTATCTAAAAGCAGATAATACCAGATGAATATCTATTTGTGCTTTACTGACTAGACAAAAGCTTCTGACTGTGACACATACCAAATTATGGCTAAGATTAAGAAGAATGGGAATATCAGAACACTTAATTGTGCTCAGGGAATACCTATACCTAGGTCAACAGGCTGTTGTCAGAGCCTCTTGACCACAGAAAGGGAACACTGCATGGTTTAAAATCAGGAAAAGTGTGCCGCATCCTCTCTCCACACCTATTCAATCGGCATGCTGAACAAATCTTTTGAGAAAGTGGACTCCCGTCAGGATCAGAAAAAGACTTAACAACTTCAATAATGTAGATGACATCAACTTGCTTGCTCAAAGTGAGGAGGGCTGAAAGTGCTTATTGCAGAAGATCAAAGACTACAGTCCTCAATGTTGATCACATCTCAACATGAAGAAGACAAAAATCCTCATCACTGGGGCGATACATAACATCATGAGAGAAGGAGAGAAGCCTGAAATTGTCGGTGACTTCATCCTATTTACAACCAACACACTTGGTACCAGTAGCCAGGAAATTGGGAGGCATTGCATTGGGAAAGTCTGTTGTCAGGGACCTTTTCAAATTACTGAGGAGTAGTATTTGCTGTTTGAAGACTAAGGTTTGCCTAATTGAGGGAATGGTCTTTTTTATCTTTTACTATACATCTGAAAGCAGAACAATAAGTTAGTATGAAAGAAGACAAACTGATGCCTTTGTGTTGTGGTGTGGCACAAGAGTGCTGAATAAATATCACGTGGACTACCAAAAAGCAAGCATATTATGTCTTAGATAAAGTACAGATCTATAATACTCTTTGGAGCTAAAATGACAAAGCTTTATTTCATATACTTTGAGCATATTGTTAGGAGAAGCTATTCCCAGGAAAGGGGCATCATACATGGAAAGATGGATGATAGGCCAAAGAATGGAAAACCCTTAAGCAGATAGATTGATGTAGTGATATATCAGAAATATGAAGATGGCACAGGATAGCACAAGGTTCAGACCTGTTGTTCACTTGGTTGCTATTAGTTATACTTAACTATAGAACATCTAACAACAAAAGTAACAATGTCCAAGAAACCAAAATCTGACAAATATTTCTTTAGCACAAGCTAGATATTTGACCTCATCACGATTGCTACATGTAATCCTTCTTCCCCAGGTCCAGTTTGATGTCCTCTTGTTCCCAGGTACAACTTCCTGTGTGGATATGTGTACAGTCTCCCTTCTCAGGTCAGCAACTAATGAATATATTACCACCTGTATTTTCCCCTCCCATTTGTAGCAGCTAAGGATTTCAATATCAAATGTATAATCATGGAACATATTTTCTAATTAAAAATATGGATTAAATATAATATAGTCCTATGAGCTAACCAGTAACTTTCATGGTACAGAGTGTTTTTATTATTTGTTCTGCTAAGATTAGCAGCCCTGGATATGTTCACTAGTGTCTGGAAATCTGGAGAGCTACGATATGGCCAGCTGACTGGAAGAGATCTGTATTTGTTGCCATTCCAAAGAAATGTACCTGACAGAGTATGGAAATTATCAAACAATGTCTTTAATATCACATCCAAGCAAGATTCTGCTGAAACTTATCCAAAAATGACTGGGGTAACACATCAACAGAAAACTGCCTGAAGTGGAGGCTGGATTTAGAAGAGGCCATGGCACTAGAGATATTATAGCTAATGTTAGATGGATCTTGGCTGTAAGCAGAGCATACTAGAGAAATGTCTATCTGTGTTTCATTGACTGTACAAAGGCATTTGACTGTGTGAATCACAACAAACTGTGGCTGACTCTGAGAAGAATGGGAATCCCAGAACACTTGATTGTGAAGCATCAGATCAGTGCAAGGAAATAGCATGGTTCAAATTGGGGAAGGGTGTGTATAAAGGATGTGTCCTATCTCCATATCTTTTTAATCTGTATGCAAAACAGATTATCTGGGAGGCTGGGCTCTATGAGGAGAAGTGTGGCAACAGGATTGGAGGTACACCCATCAACAATCTGTGTTATGCAGATGACACAATGCTGCTTGCTGAAATTGAAGAGGACCTGAAGTACTTACTGCAGAATGTCAAGGACTGCAGCCTTCAATATGGGCTGAAGTTCAATATCAAAAAAACAAAGATTCTCACCACTGTGCCAATTGGCAGTATCAGTATGGATGGTGAAGAGATTGAGATTGTAACAGTTTTAGTTTATTTGGCTCCAAATCAACTTTTGGTACCAGCAGCCAGGAAATCAAGAGTTGAATTGCATTGGGAGAGTTAGCTTTCAGGGACCTCTCCAGATTCTCAAGAGCAATGATGTCAGTCTGGAGACTAATGTGTGCCTGGTCCAGGCTGTAGACTTGGCGATTATTTGCTATGTATCAGAGTGCTGGACAATGACTAGGGACAATAGAAAGAGAATTGATGACTTTGAACTGTGGTGCTGGAGAAGAATTTTGAATGTACCATGGACTTTGAGAACAAATAGGTTTGTCTTAGAAAGGGTGAAGCCAGGCTGCTCCTTGGAAGCAAGGATTCTGAGGAGGTTTTGTCTGACATACTTTGGCCGTGTTGTAAGAAGGGACTGGTCTTTGGAGAGGGACATCATGCTTGGAATCGTGGAGGGATGGAGAAATAGAAGGAGTCAATCAATGAGATGGATTGAACAGTGACTCAGGTAATGAGGGTAGGTGTGTCAGAGACAGTAAAGTTTGCAGAGGATAGAGCAGGTTTCAGGACTGTTATACATAGGATCACAAGTGACTCAATGGTACAAAACAACAACAACAAGCTTAATAGCACGCTAGTTATAAAAAGTATCAAATTAATGTGTTTCAAATGCTTAAAATCCTATATAAATCTATGATTTTTAACAGTAACAGCTCCATTCATAAGCTCCTCTCTCTTCCTTGGGTTTGATAGTTCACTGAAAAGTCCTCTAGAGAATCATCACTGTCAAGGGAATGACTCACATGCTGTAGGTATTCAGGCTGTTTTTGCAACAACTAATGAGAAATAAGCCAGCCTGGATGTAGCTGGATGCTTAGTCCACAGTTTAGGACTTCTCAGACTAGACAACAAGCTTGGGCTAAGTAAACAGTTCATACTGTAGCTTCTGTGTTGGTGCTTTCACACACCTTCATTACAGTGTGAAGTGTCTCTTTTATTGGTCCCACAGCTGTGGATGATTTGCAAGACCAGGTGTCCTGAGCTAAGGTAACTGGGAACCATTTCTCCAGTGGGAGCTAACACAATGGCAAGAAAAACCAATTTTTAAGGTTTCTGACACCACAAGAGTTTGCAAAAGTCAGTTGCTTGAACCTAAGAGTGCTTTCAAGGGTGCAAAGTACTTGTGATCTTTTCCAGTAAAGATATTAACTTAGAAACACTATTCTGCGGTTCTACTTCATGATATAGGGCCTCTATGGGGGCGATTTAAATTGATGTCAAATGGTAACTGTCTGACAGTAATCTGATTTTATCCATTGCAGTCAGAAATGTTTCTAACAATGTTATAAACATGATTTACATCAGTGCTTCTCTTATAGGTGTTGTTGTTGTT
>NW_006399773.1:18162814-18169001 GCF_000299155.1 Elephantulus edwardii
GCTTGCTGAAACTGAGGAGGACCTCATGCACTTGCTGCGAAGGGTCAAGGACTGCAGCCTTCAGTGTGGACTGAGGCTCAACGTCAAGAAGACAAAGATTCTTGCCACTGGACCAATTGGCAGCGTCAGGATGGATGATGAAGAGATTGAGAGTGTTCACAGCTTCACTTTGCTCGGCTCCACAGTCTCTTATAGGTACAAACATCAAATTATGCTTAAATATCAAAATCTGGTCAGAAATTCTAGTAGATTTCTATTCCAGATTTGGAAAATGCTTCAGATACTTTAAAACATATGAGAAATTACTAACATATAAAATTAGTTTACCCCAGTTGCTATCATTAGGTGCCTTCATGTTGGAACCATCTCATAGCTGACCCTCCAGTGAGTTTTTAGAAGTAATAAATCACATGGGAAAAAAATTACCCATCTATCTCTAGCACAGCAACTGGGAGATCCAAGAAATATGCCTTTGGTTTGGCAGCATATCTCTTTACCCTCAGTGATTCCTCTTACTTCTTTCATAACTTTCATTCATTTTGTCTTTTGATTCTAACCAATGCACTCCAAGATTTTTTCTCTGAACAAAATTATAATGATTAGGTTAATAATCTGATGTCAAATCCTTCAAGCTGGAGCCCACATGTATTTAAAAATATCAATAGAAAACTATGTGAAAGAAAGCTAAACTTTATTTCAGTTACTTTATTAATAGCTGAGATTATTTTTTATATCAACATTGCTGTGATATTGTTGTAGTAATCTGTGTGATGAGTGGCATCCACCTCCTACACAACATGCTTCCAGAAATTCTATGAAATTTGATGTTGATTGTTGTAGAGGGGCTTCAGGCCTTTTGTTTATAGGGTTGCTATGAGTCGTGCTTGGCTAAAAGGCGATCAACAACAACAACAACAACAACAATAACATCCTTCTAAAAGGCATAGATGTAGTTGCCTTAGAGAGGGAAAATTATTTTACACTCACGAGCACAGAATTTTAAGCTTTTCCCTATTATTATAACCACATTGCAGATTAAATATTCATTTTATGTGATAAAGATGTATATACAAACATAGTTTATATGGAAATCATTTTAATAACTTTGTACATATTTCAAGAATTATTAACCAATGAATATGTCCACTTTTGGTGTTGACCCAAATAAAATATGCAAATTGCATTACCCTTCTTAATTCAGTATGAACTCATCTTATAAACTGATTACTTCTTCAATGATTATATAGCCAGATGTCAGATAGGTGAGATTAAGACTTAAATATATATTTATTTTTTAAAAGGGTCTGTGACCATTCAACACACGTTAGGAAAACGTATATGTAAAATATCAAAGACCCAAAAAGGATCTGAATATTCTGTGCTTTTCTAGAGAGAATTTTAGAAAGGACATCAAACTCTTCCTATTTAAGAAAATAAAATTGCACAATTTTCCAAACCATTCAAATAGTATTTTATAATGTATGAAAAAATGTGAAGCTTGAAAATGGTTCCCATTTAATTCTAAAACACAGATGGAAACAATTGAATTCTACCAATCATCAGATGTTATTAAATGGTGCATTCATTTATGAGGACTTATCGAGAGAAATGGTAGTTCAGTAAAGTAAATCAGCTTGTACAGTTGAATGTTTGTAGCCAATTTACAAAATAATGGCAAAATAATGTGAAAATAGTATATGGTAACTATTTCACAGAGAGAATTAAATCCGCAGATGCTTACATAGCAATGAAAAGTCATTTGTAGTTAGAGAAGACTTGCTGATAGCATATTATTTCAATGGTAAATTAAGAATCAAACTTTGAACTATTTGAATTCTCCACAAGCTGATGTAATAGAAAAAAATAGGAGGAAAATCCTCACAATTTTCAAGATCCATGAATTTAGGGAACTTCTTTATTTTCATTTATTCCTAAAATTGTTCTTTTAGTTTCCCGACAGTGAATTGATGTGACCTTATTGATAATGGAGAAAATAGTGCTGTCTTGTGGACTCCCAATGATCACTTGTAGATGTTATTATTGTGATTCTCAGAATTTTCATTGGTGGAGTTTTGTAAAGTAGATTGCAAGGTCTTTTTTCTTTCTTTTTTTTTTTTTAAGGTCTTTTTTCTTAATCTAAGTCTTAAAGCTTCCCTGAAACCTACCCAGCTGCAAACGTTTGCAATCTTCCACTGTCAGATGGGTGGTGACTTTGCATGAAATGCTTTGGAAGGAACGAAATTAATCTTTAAAATGAAAGATGAGAATTGTACCACTGAACTAACATTGAAACTTTATTATTATTATGCTTTTATTTTTTCTCCTCCTGTGTTATTTTTTAGAAATATATTATTTAAAATTATACATGGAAACAGCCCAAACGTCCAACCACAAATTAATGGACTGAGAAATTATGGTACATTCACACAATAGAATACTATGCAGCACACAGGGGTATTAACTTTGTAAATTATTACCTAATTTCGGAGGTACTGGAGAGCATTATGTTAAGTGAACTAACTTAGTCATATAAGGATAAATATTGTATAAGACCGTTATTGTAGAATGAGTAAGGATTCAGGAGGGGTGGGACAGGCTAGAAGCAGAGGGATGTGGATGTGCAGGAGGAAGGAGGGATTGATCACTGGGCTGTTGGGTAGGAGGGGCTGAGGGAAATGGAAAGAATTTGTTCAAATATGTATTTGAATTTTGTAAATAAACTAGAAGAAAAAAATATATACATATACTTTCTTTTTTATTGAAAAAAAAAGTTTCTTCTTTCTTAAATGCTATTGAGTCAGAGCCAACACGTAGCCGATACTCAGTGGGTTTGCAGAGCTATAAATCACATGGGAAGGAGCTTGCTCATTTCTCTCTCTCTCTCAAGAAGAAGTCAGTGGATTAGAACTATCAAAGAGATGTGGCCTTCCAGCTAGTGGCACAGCTCTACATCACATCACATCACATCACTGGGATTCTTTTTCTCTCTGCTCTGTCTCTTTATCTCCTCTCTGTTCCTTTGCACATAGATAATTTACACACGATTATGGACTTAACATAGAGTCAATTCTAATTCATAGCCCCTCCATATGTCACAACACAGAATAGCTTCACGGGGTTTTATTTACTATACTCTTAGTGCTTCAGACGTCTAAGCTCTTTCTTTACAGTGGCTTCAGATGAGTTCGAACCATCATTATGTGAGTTGTTGATTTTTCCACCACAAACTTTTTCCTACCATAACATTTAAATGAAAATGCTAACATATTTAAGCTAAAACAAGTAAAATATGCAATGATATTTAAAATGTCCGAGATAAGCATGCTTCAACTTAAATATGAAACCAAAACTTTGAAAAAAGGTTCTTAGGGACTTTACCCCATGAAGTGTGAAAAAAAAAGAAAAAAATTAAGACTAACTCAGAGAATACTACTAAAAATACAAAGAGTAATTTAAAACTAAAGAAATTAAACCCCTGCTAATGAAAAGAAAAGCTTCTCTTGTTGTTAGGAGCCATCAGGTCACCTACAACCTATTTCACTCTGCTTTCCATCTCCGTGATCTCTGATTTCTTACAGTCACTGTCTCAGTCCATCGTGTTGAGAGTCTGCCTCTCTTTCCCTGACCCTTTACCTCTTCTAGCATGTTGTCTTTTTCTAAGGAATGTCCCCTTCTGACAACATGTCTAAAATAAATGAGAGAACATTTCACCACCCTTGCCTCTAAGGAGCAGTTTTGTTGCACTTTTTCAAGTCAAATAAGACAAACTTGTTTGCAATATCAGGCTCTTGCCCAGCACAAAATTCAAAAGTATTGATTTCTATTTTGTCAACTTTATCCATACAAATCATGTTATGTACAGCTTCAATGTATTTTTTAATTGCAAGATACAGTTTACTGCAACCAGAAAATATGACATATCTACATGGACTCAAGTATGTGGGGGAGACAGATCATCTAATTTATATTCATAGTTTTTTCCTTTTTCTTAAAGATATACATTATGTAATATCCACAATACATACTATAAAATAGGACATTATGTGATTTATATGTTTTTTGAACACCATATCATATGCAGGCAATTCCTTTAAAATCCATTGTCAAATCCCCCTAAGTCCTATTTTATTAAAAATATCCAGTGTGGAAAAAAAATGTATACGCACTTTGTAAGTAAACAAGTATTAAAAAAAAAAAAAAAAGGTTTTGGAATCCTAAAGGGAAAAGACCAAAAGTTTTACCCAGTGATTATGTAGGGTGTCTCATCACGTGTGTAGTTAGTATGAACTGGGCTGTGCTGGCATCGTTAACAGTACTTTGCTTTGCACGTCTAGATCCAGAAGACTCTGGGAGTGGTGAGTCTAGCTGGTAACCAAAAGGTTGGTGGTTGTAATCCACTAGTCATTCTTCAGTAGAAAGCCTCATCCATGACAACTTTACAGCTTTAGACATTCATAGAGTGTTCCTTTGTGTTGAAATCCACTAGACAACAGTGGGTTTTGGATAATGAGGAGAGGATCCTAAGAAATGGCTGCAAGGACAGGGGAGTTCTAGGAGCATTTCTGGCTATAGTAGGTCTGCCTACCACTGTGCTCTTAGTGTACTGCTTCTGAATGATGTGTACCTGCAGCCAGTTCTGCCACTCCTTGGAGACTGGAGCCTCTGAGTATCCTGAACCTGACTGATGCCTCCAGTGCCAGCGCCAGTAGGATTAGAGCTCCCCTACATAGGAGTGAAAGGCTGTTTGACTACAGGGCTGGATAACGTCTCCAAGGAAGTGGCAGGAAAAAGTGAAAGTGGCTTGGTAGTGACTGAGATTTGTACTGGAACCTTGCTAACAGTTCCCACTTCAGTTTGACACCTTACAAACCATATTAAGTCACCTTTTGTGTCTTAAAAAAAGGGGGGCATCTGCAATGAATAAATTATAAAACATACAAAATTTAATCATTTTATATCTGGTCTCATTTCTGTTACCAAGTCAATACTTTTCTACTACAACTTCTTTGTCATCATTTTCTACTTTTCATTCCAATGCCCAATTATCATTAAAACATCTTGATTGTATATTTGGTTAATTTTGAGCTACAAAATTTTATATTAAAAAAAATTTATATTCAATTTCCTTTTCTTTGCCTTTAGCTGCTGGTACATATATTTGAAGAATAATCTTATTTACAGTTTTTCCTTTCACTCAAAACTTTGTACTTCTGTATAGAACTTGAAATTGTCTTTTTTGAAAAAAAAAATATTTCAGAAATTGTCTTTTTAACTATGAATACATCATTCTTTTTTTGTTTTTCACTCATAACATAGTATATCATGTGATTTTTTTGATTCAAAGTAGCCAATACCCATCCAACTCATCTCACTAGAGTCTAGAATTTTAGTGTTCATCTGTTCCATTTCATTTTTGACAATTTCTAGTTTTTCTACAGCCATACTGTGTACATTCAAAAAAGTCCAGTTATTAAAGGATGCTTTAAGCTTTTATTCTTCATTCTCATTGACTTCCACTCTGGCTACCTCTAACAGTACAGCTACCTGTGTTCCTCTCTTGCTCTTGAGATTTTCAGGAGTCTGCTGTTTCAGAAATGGATGAGCAATCCTTCTTCCTAGTCTGTCTCAATCTAGGACCACTGATGAAGACTGTTCACCATCGGTGACCCTTATGACATTTGACACACCAGTGGTAAAGGTTCCATTATCAGAGCAGCCCACAAATTACATAAATACAAAAAACAGACAGACAAGTGCTGTACTAGAAAATTAGCAAATTATAAACAAGCAAGTATATATACATCTAACTATAAAATAGTCAGAAATATGCAAATCATTCTTTTGATATAGCATATTGACAGGTGTTGTACCTCTAACAGAAAATATCAGGCATATCTAAGAAAATTCCTAAAGAAATATTTAAAAAAAAAGACTAAGAAAATCTGACATATGAAAATTCTGGTGCCAGGCTCATCTGAGGCAAATGGCACTGTGACATAATGGGCCCCTGACTTGAAGCTAAAGCTCCTTCCAGCTGTAGTTCACAGCTGACAGAGCAAAGTAACTTCTCAAGTGAAGGCAATGCCTCAGCTGAATCATCAATGCTGGTGCTCTACACCAGGATTGGGCAATTAAGACCAGAGGGTTCAAAGTGGTGTCTAAACTTCGGATGCCAATCCTTGCTTGC
>NW_006399773.1:18169101-18184505 GCF_000299155.1 Elephantulus edwardii
AGTCTTCAATATGGATTTAAGCTCAACATCTAGACAACAAATATCATCACCATTGGGCCATCTGGCAGCATCATGAGAGAGGGAGAAAAGATAGAGTTTGTTAACAATTTCTCCTTATTTGAGTCACAATCAACACTCTTGGTCAGTAGTCAGGAAATCAAAAGACAAATTGCTCTGGGAATGTCTGTTGTCAGGGACTTCTCCAGAGAGCTAAAGAGCAACAATATCAATCTTGAGACTAAGATGTATCTAATCTAGCCATGGTCTTCTTAATTATGTGCTATGTAACTGAGAGCTGGATAATGACTAAGGATGACAGATGAAGAATTGATGTCTTTGAGTTCTGGCCCTGGAGAAGAGTATTGAACATGTCATGGACTGCCAAGACAACAAACAGATATGTCCTAGCAAGGGTGAAACTCTCTTCTAGACAAAGATTTGTGAAGGACTGTCTCATGTACTTTGAGCATATTGCCAAGAGGGACCAGTCATTACAGAAGGATATTATGTAGGATCAGTGTCAGAGAGAAAGGTCCAGATGAGAAGGATTGACACATAGACTGTGTTAATGGAGACAAGTATGACAGAGATGGTGAGATTGGCTCAGGATAGAGCAGGTTTCAGAGTTATTATTCATCAGGTCACTATGATTCATAGCCAACTCCACAGTATAGAACAACAACAATTACTTTCTCAAAGGGCTTTAGTGTGTTGGAGATGATAAGAATGACACAGGATAGCCAAGGATCAGGCTGGCTGTTCAAAGAGTCACAATGAGTCTTATTCAGCTTGATAATACCTAACAGCAACAACAACTATTTTACATTTTACTTGTGTATATGCATGCTTGCTTATAATTTTCTCATATCTATACAACACTTACCTGTCAGGTTGGTGTACTGGTGTAATTTGTGGGTTGTTGTAATGCTGGATGCTATGCCACCAGTGTGTCAAATACCAAAAGGTTCACACATAGTGGACAGGATACAGTGAATCTCAGAGATTAAAAGAGACTAGGAAAAAGAATTGGCCATCCACTTCTAAAATAATATGCCTTTGAAAACCCTATGAACAACAGAGGAACATGGGTAGATATAATATTAGAGGTAGAGTGTGAAGAGAAACAACTGCAGAAATCATTTAATAACCATAAGGTGGGATGTACAAAGTATGAATGTAGAAAAAACTTAAAATTGTAAAGAATAAAATAGAATCAATGAAACTAGAAATTCTGGGCAGTAGTGAAATAAGATGGACCGGCAAAGGCCACTTTGAATTGTATGATCTACTATGCAAGAAATTAAAAACTTCGTAAGAATGACGTTGTATTCATAGTTAAAAACACTCCATTTCAAGATTTATACTAAAGCACAATGTTGTGAGTAATAGGACATTATTCATACACATACAAGGAAGAACTGGTGAATCAAATGTTATTCAAATATTTGCACCAACAACTAAACCCAAAGAAGAGGAAACTCAAGATTTTTACCAACATATATAGTCTGAAATTGACCAAACATGCAATGAAGATCCATTAATTGTTATAAGTGACTGGAATACAAAATTTGGAAACAATGAAGGACAAAATGGTAGTGGAATTGCATGGTCTTGGTTACAGAAATGAGGTTGAAGAGCAAATGATTTAATTTTATATGTTCAATGATTTGTTCATTGCAGATGCCCTTTTTTAAAAAAAAAGACACAAAAGGTGACTTTATACATGGATCTCACCGAATGGACTGCATAAGAACCAGCTTAATTATATCTGTGGAAAGAATTGTGGAAGGAGATCCAGGTCAGCCGGTGACTATGGAAGAGAACATCACTTACTCATGTACAAGTTCATATTAAAGCTGAAGAAAAAGGGGAAAAAATCTACAGGAAAAATAAACACAACCTTAAGTTTATTCCATCTACATTTAAAAATAATCTCAAAAACAGGTTTAAATACTAATTATCAGAGACCAAAGGAGCTGTGGTTGACATTAAAAGATTCAATAATAGTGAAGGAAAAGGTTCAAACAGAACTGAGTTGAAGACATTGGCAACAAAACAAGGCTTTGGGAATTTATGTGATACCAATTGTCACGTTACAAACAACAGATGGAACCATGAATGGGTTGACCAACCTATACTGGGAAATTTAAAGGACAGTTGCCTGTCCATGTGCCTGGAAGAGATCCATATTTATTCCCTTTCCCAAACAAGGAGCTCTAACAGAATGTGGAAATTACTAAGCAGTATCATTGGTGTTACATGCAAGCAAAATGTTGCTTGAATATAACACAAAAATGTTTAGAAAAGTACACTAAAGGGAGATGCCAGAAGTTCAAGTGAAGTTTAGAAGAGGTTGTGGCACCAAGCATGTCATTGTTAATGTCAGATGGATCTTGGCTAAACACGGAGTATCAGAAGAATGTCTATATGTATTTTACTGACTATGCAAAAACATATATATATATATATATGAAGGAGCTGTTCCTCAAATGGAATAAGGAAACATAAAATTGTTTAATATCAGTGAGGGGGTGTTCCAGGGATATATTTTTTGTCCATACTTATTCAATCTGTGTTCTAAGCAAATAATTTGTAAAGCTAGACTCTTTCAATAGGAATGTGGCATCATTATCAGAGGAAGACTCATCAACAGCCTGTTGAGCAGATGATACAACTTTGCTTGGTAAAAGTGAAGAAGACTTAAAATGTTTGCTATAGAAGATCAAGGATAATAGCCTTCAATATGGATTATATCTCAGCATCAAGAAGGAAATAATACTTACCTTTGGGCAAATAGGCAACATCATGGCAGATGGAGAAATTATTTAAATTGTCAATTATTTCATCTTGCTTGACACAACACCCTGGAGTCCAGCCATCATATCAGGAGACTTACTGCAATAGCCAGGTTATATTTGTCACAGATATCTCCAAGGTACTGAAGAATAATGATGTCAATCTTAAGTCTAGAGTGGGCTTAGTCCAGGCCTGATCTTTCCAATAATTTATTATGAATCTGAAATCTGGAAAATGAATAAAGATAATAGAAGAATTATATTCTCTGAGATGTAAAGTTGGAGAAGAGTACTGAATTTCCTATGGACCATCAAACAATCTAACAAATACCTTCTAGAGAAAGTGCAGTATTGGAGACAAAGATGGCAAAGCTTCATCAGTTATGTTCTGTGCATGTTGCAAGGAGAAACTAGTCCTTAGGAAGAGACATCATGCTTGGAAATGTGGAGGGTTGGGGAAAGGGAGGAAGACCTTCTGCAAGACGGATAGATATAGTGACTGGAGCAGTGGGCTCGAGCTCGTCAGATTTGATGAGGATGGTAAAGAATAGAACAGGTTTTGGGACCATTGTTCATAGAGCTGCTGTGAGACTTAATTGGCTTGTTAGCACTTAAAAACAATAAATATAAATTAGCTTGTACATTAAACTAGTTACTCTACACAGATTTCTGCACTGGCTGCTTAAGCCTGGAGGCACAGTCCATACAGAGCTGTGCTGCTAGCTAAAAGACCACTCCTTGATGCTTTATAGGAGAAATATCTGCAATCTTCCAAGTGATTTAACAGCCTCTGAAATCCTGCTAGAGGGTTAGTTATGAGAATGTTCTCGCCTGACAGCAATGACTTTGATTTTTGCCTTTGAAATTAATATTCCTTTATACTAAATGTTAACTTACTGGAACACAAACTAAATGCCACTTCTTTTTATAGCTTACCATGCACTTTAGCCTTTCTCCATTGTTTTAACTTTGAGTATGTAGATGAATGTCATAAAAGCTAGGCAAAGATTGGCACCTGGAAGTGTGCTGTTTCTTGGTTCACTGAAACACAGTAAATGCTTATTACCAGTTAGAAATCTAATCTATACAAACTTATACTCAAATTATGTTGTGGGTTTTTTTCTTTTTCTTTTTTACTAAATTGGTATAAAACACTAAAAACAGGGCAAAAATTAGGTGACTTTAACTATCACTATATCCCCACTTCTGAGTAGTACATAATAGGTTATTTTATGCATATTTATCAAAACAATAATTTAGTTACTAAAACTCTGGTGGTCTAGTGGTAAGAAGCTGCTCTGCAATTCCAAGGTGTATATTTTGAGTCCACCAACTGCTCTATGGGAAAGAAATAGGTAATCTTCTGAGCAATTTACTGTCCCAGAAAACCCACTGGTGGGTCAGTTATGGGTCAGGTTCAACTGGACAGCACACAACCATTACAGTCACTCATATCAATGACATTTTGTGCGTTCTTTTGTAAAAGTCTCTGATTAGCCTCAAGCATAACGTGGACTCTTTGGGCGCCATTTCTCTTCCTGTGCATCAGGAGGGCTGTGGTGGTAGTGATAAGATCCCATGCAGGTAACCAAAAAGTCCGTCCAGTTTGAGTCCACCACCCGCTCCTCAGGAGAAAGATGTGCAGGCTTGGAAATCCAGCACAGGGTTGCTGTGAATTGGACTTGATTCCATGTCAGTGTATTAGATTTTTTTGCACAGTATCTTCCACATGATACAATATCTCTGAAAACCTGTTAGAGAGTCAACTATGAGTCAGACTGAGTCAATGCAAATGGATTTTAGTTTATTATGTATATAGTTTTACTATTTGTTGTTGTGTTACTGCAACAAATATGCACATAATAAATAATATTTTGTTCACTAAAATTGATCAGGCAGATGCCCCTCTGTGAGTCAAAGGAATTCCAAAGCACCATTAGCTTAGATTGTAGAAGATTAAATTATTTATCTATTTGTTTGTTTATTTTTCTGCAAATATAGTTTTCTTTTTAACTAAGATCTTCAACCCGGTAGATTGACATGGTGACTGCCACAATGGGCTCTAGTGTGTCAGGAAGTGTAAGCATAGCACAGCATCGGACAGGATTCAGACTTGTTCATTGTGTTGCTATGGGTTGTACTCAATTTGACAGCACCTAACAACATCAAGAATGATAGCATATATTTAGTTAGAACACGAAAGAGTGAATAGTTATACATAACGCATTATAAGAGAGCTCTGCTGCTGTAGTGATAAGAAGCTGCACTGCCATCCCAAAGGCATGCAGTTCAATCCACCAGCTGCTCTGTAGAAGTATGAGCAATCTCCTCCCATGCTCTTTACTGCCTCTGAAAACCCAATGGATGATCAGTTATGAGTTGATTTGGACTCAAGGGTCCATAACATTAAAGAATTCTAAAAAAAACACCCAAACCAACCAGTACTTAGAAAACAACAACACACCACTATGTTCTTTATATAAAAGCTGCTGTTCATGTCATGAAAAAATGATCTGATTGGACTGAGTCCTCCTCCATATTCCTGTGACAAAGAGCTCAGCAATCAATCCTAGGTCACGGAGCTGCTTGGGTCTTTTTCCTCATATATGAAGTCATTTTTTTTGTTTTGTTTTAATATTCTTCTCTCAAAATGTATTTCCTACACATATGTATTTAACAAATTACAGGATCTGAAAACTATGGGGATGGAAATTTATATTTCAGTACAGAATTTAAAATAGAGGAGGAGATTGATATTATGTTTCACAAAGCAATTCTAACTAGCTACATAAAGAAGTAAATGTATTCTGCCCATATTTTGAAATTTATCTCATTAATCTAACACACACACAAGAAGTCGACCTTAAAATGGTCAATTTTGGTGATGAGTAACAGTATTGATTAAAAAGAAAGACCAGAACACTAAAGCATCCCCAGAAAAGAGATGACTTATAAGAAATGAGAGTAAAATATTTCTAATGAAGATGTCATTTTTAAATCAGTTCATTTTAGATTTTGGCTATGTGATTTTATTTTTTGTGGTGGTTTTGTGTGTGCTTTTTAAATCAGAGTAAGTTTAACTGACTGACAGTTACTTGAGTTTTTGTTTTCTTTTCTCCCTAGTGTCTTGAAAATTATTCTTTAAATACCCTAGAGCAACCTAAGAGTGACAGTGATATTTATTTAGGAATCCTAAATGAGTTTTCCTGAACATACTTCAGATTGACACGATCATATTACACTCTGCATGTCTGATGTGTGTGCCTGCCGCAGTTGTCCTGTTTATTATTCAGACAGACATTGGCAACTTAACTCCCTGGGAGAGCATTGTTTGTACAAAAGAGTAGTAGAAATTCTCTTTATTCCAAAACACATGAAACAATAGGGTAAACAGCAGCCAAGATAAGTAAGTCATGACCACTGGCAGCACACTGCCACTCGTATTTCCTCTGTGAATTAATTTGCCATGAAAGTGAGAAATAACATCCTTCCTGTCAAAAGTAAAACCATTAGCTCGCCATGCAGAGAATGGACCAGAATTGCACTGACATCTAGGAACTTTAATGCCACAGTAATTATTAACTTTCCTAACTGAATGGCTTGGGAGTCTCACTCATCTGTTGTTTTAACTGATAGTCATCTGTCTGTTGAACCTGCATTCCCTGTGGTGTTCTTTAAATTGCCAACAGATGCAAGAGAATAAAAAGGGTGAAACAGCCTAAATTACAGAAAAATTTTGTTAACAGAAGTAAGGCTAAACTAAATAGAAAGATCATAGGGGTTTAAGTAGATAGGGACAAATAGATAAAGATTAATATTTATTATCTGTTGTTACCTGGTGTTTCTCTGCTGCCTAACCCCACAAACCAAAGCCAAACTAGTTAGTGTTGAGTTACTGTACAGTACAATTTGTACTGTAATCTACAAAGAACTGATTCATAGGATTTTCAAAGCTGTAACCTCAGAGACACAAGATACTCTGCTTTTTCCCCAAACCCCTTGGTGGATCTAGCCCGTATTTATTCACATACTAATGGGAGGCTTAGCTTCTAAGATCTCTAGCACAATAGGTCTTTATTATCTGGTTCTTACTGGAAGAACTGTGCTGCTAACACAAAGGCAAAAGTTTCAAATCTCCCAGCTGCTTCATGGGAGAAGGAAAGATGGGTAATCTCCTCCCATGCAATTTACTACGTCGAAAACTCACTGGAGGGACAGCAATGAGTCGGTTCCAATCTGAGGGCTCAATAACAGGAAAACAACAAGTCATATTGTTATGTCTTCCTAAGCTTTCCTGAGCCTCGTGATTGAAATTCATTCCACTCATTTTATGAAATAAAAGATTAACAATGTTACATCAAAATGAGGGTTTTCTCTTTCTGCACTTTCCTTAACCTTTACCACTGTCATTCATCTTTCTGTCAGTTCATTTTGCCTCTCATTTTTTAAACAAAATCTTGATTATTTTTCAGGTATGATAAACTCAAGGTTAAATTTTGCCTCTCAGGATCTTGTTAAATTTTCTTCAGCTTCTGTTTGAACTTGCATGTGAGTAATTGATGATCTATTCCAAAGTCAGACCCTGATCTTGTTTTGAATGGTAATAATGAGCTTCTACATGATCACTTTGCACAGATATAACGAATTTGATTCCTGTGTATTCCATCAAGTGAAGTTCATATGTATAGTCACCATTTATGTTTATTTAGAAAAAATTTTATTTGCAATAAACAAATGATTATACAATATTCTGTCATACCATTTCTCTGGCTTCTACTAAAAGCAAAGGATCCAAGAATGAGATATTATTTGTGGGTTTTTTACTATATAATCACATTTAACTATGTACCTTATAATAAATTATGAACAACATTGAGGATTATGTTAATTCTAAAACACTTAATTATGCTCATGAGGAATTAGTATACAAATTAGTAAAAATAGTTGTGTAAGCAGATCAAAGGGATCCTGCATGATTTAAAACCAGCAAAGTTTATATCTTTTAAAATCAGTGACAAGGTTGCATTCTTTTTCCCTCCGTATTCAGTCTGGGTGCTGAGCAAATTATTTGAGAATTTGAATTATATAGAGAAGGTTATGGGATCAGGATCAGAGGAAGACTCGTTAACAATTAATTTTATGCAAATGAAAACAGCACTTAGAGAAAATGAAGGCGATTTGGAATACTGAAAATATCAATGAATTTCAACATTAAAAAAAAAACACAAACCAAAAACACAACGAAATCTTACTGCTTTATTAATGGAAGTGGGAGTGACATCTACTTCTTAAACAGCATGCCTCTGGAAACTATGAACATTGATATATGACAGTGGCTTCAGGCCTTTTGTTCATGGGGGCATTACTATGAGTCATGCTCAACTCGATGTCAATCATTAACAACAACTTTATTAATAGGAAAAATCACTATCAAGAACTTCTTTATAGTGGTAAAGAGCAGGAGTGGCAGTTTAAAGACCAATCTGTACCTGTTTTAGGTCATGGTATAACTAGCATTCTCTCTACAGAAGCAAGAATGAGGGGACTTTATCTCACATATTTTAAGTATGTTTTGAGGAGGAGCCTATTTGGAAAAGGACATCATACAGAAAAATGAAATAGTTGTTGTCGTCATGTGCCATCAAGTCAGGGCCAACCCACAGCTGATCCTCCAAAAGGTTTTCATAGGCAGTTAATTGCTTGCGAAGGAATTGCCTATCCTTTTGCAGCTGATGGATTACCTTCAGGATTGCAGAGCAGCTTCTTAGCAAGAGGCCAAGAATTAGTTAAAGAGAGTAATGCCCTCAATAGGATGGATTGACCCAATGTGTTCAACAGTGTGACTGAACATGATAAAATGTATGAGGATGATGGAGGCTAAGGCAAGACTCAAGATGAGTTGTTCATAGGCTTACAGGGAGTCATAGTTGACTGGATGGCATTGAACTACAAATTTTTACAGGAGCAGATGATTTCATATTTCTCACACACAGAGAGAATGGTGGTGAGTGTTCACCACAGTGCCGCTAGAAATATTTCTGACATAAACATGTTCCATATAAATTATCCATCCATTCTTACTTATTATAGTTAACAAAAGGCTAGAAGAGTGAAGAAAAGAGCCTTTTCTTTCCAAGCTTTTGCAAGATATTTCATGAATTTTCAGTCTTAACATGTTCACTTAGAAAAAAAAAATGAGCACTGTGAAATTCATCTTGCTGAAACATTTTTCAGTTACTTAAAAGACAAAGAAAACTATCATCTTCTTTCTCACCAGGCAACTTCCCTTCAAATGACTTTGTAATGTCACTGAATATAGAACTCTGCTAAGCAGGGAATAGAAACATTGATATCTGTGAAAAAGTGCTAAAGATTCTGTGACATTTTGTGTCTGGCACTGTAAGGAAGTTTACTTAGGAACATAAAAATGTTTATTGTGATGCGCATCAGGCATCAGATCTTCTATTTATTTTTTTCCTTACAAAAGTGACATAATTATGTGCAGCAGTGTACATATATATCAGTGTAAAGAAAGCCAGCGGGAAATGAGGGCAAGAGCTAAAGAAGCATTATTTGTTGGTTTTGTTCTTTTTAAATTTTCCCCTCAATTTTGTATTATCATGAGGTTTGACAGAGGATAAGGGATTAAATGGAAATAAAATAACTTCTTTATCACAGATGTGTAAAATCAGTGGTTCAAAGAGAATATTAAGATCCTACTAAAATAGAATGCGTCTTTGGTTCCTTTACCACTTTTCATGCAATCTAATTCTGATTAATCTTCTTAAGATATATCCTAAAAGCCCTCTATGCAGTTTGCCACCATTACAATTCTTTATGTTGGTAACATCTCACAACTGGTCTCCCACAGTTGTTTCAGAAGTGGGAAATCATGTTCTTTCTCTTTCCTTCCCAAAGTATTTACTACCTAGGAAGGTGAACTTAGGAACACATTATCATGGTCTTAGCAAGAGAGAAAATATGCCACTACCTACTTAAAAAATGCCAAATTTGCTCCCACAAATCTTCTTCCTAATATCTTCTCTTCTCAAATAATTACCTTCCATTTGTGTCTTGTGTCCTCTATTCAGATCAGACTCAGAACCGCACTACATGGGATGTTCCTCTCACATATTCGCTCCTTTATTTCATTCATACTTTTTATCATAGGTCCCCATAGGTCATTCTTCTCCCCAAATCTCAAGCTAACACAAAATCTCATGTTATTTTGTTTACACAATTTTTACCTGAAGCTGTAATATGTGAATTTTAATACTATTATCTCTCTTCTCAGTTAATTTTATTCCTTATTGGATGCTTCTCAGTACAATAAAATAAAATGTCCATCTTCCCTCCCATCCCCAGCAGAATAAGAGGTCATACATAATAAGGATAATTCTCATATCTCTGCATTATTCTTCAAATACTATGGGGTTATTCAGTAACTCTGCTCTACTAACAGTCTTTCATATTTTTGAACTTTAAAAGCTACTTTCTATTCTGTATTCATTGCCCTCTGCACCATAGTTTATTCCCTCTACTGTTAGGGACCTCTCCAAAGAACAGAGGAGCAATGATGCCTTTAAAGACTATGGTATACCTGATTCAGGCCAGGGTTATGTCAATCACTTCCTGTGTATCTGAGAGTTGAACAATAAGGTGACAAAGAACCAATGTCTTTAAGATTTTGTGTTGGAGAAGATTACTGAATATCCCATGACATGCCAAAAGAATTAACAAATATGCTTGAGAAAGTGCAACCAGACTGCTCCTTGGTGGCAAGAATGGCAAAGAATCATCCCATGTAGATAGATATGTTGCTGGGAGGGTCTGTTCCTTAGTAAAAGATAGCATGCTTTGAAAGGTAGAAAATTAGCGAAAGAGGAAGATCTTTAACCAGGCTGATTAACACATTGCCTGCAGCCATGGCCTTAAGTGTGTCAGATATGATGAGGATGTTGTCATTGTTATGTGCATTCTATTGCTTGTGACTCATAGCGACCCTATGTACAACAGCCCTAAACCCTGCTCTATCCTGTGCCAATCTCACTGCCTTTTACACACCCATCCCAATTACCCCAGTTACTGAATCAATCCACCTCATAGAGGGTCTTCCCCTCTTACGCCGTCCCTCCACCCTCCCAAGCATGATGTCCCTCTCTAAAGACCTGTCCCTCTTTACAAGATGTCCAAATGATGTCAGAAAAAGGCCCAGAATCCTTGCTTCCAAGCAGCAGCCTGGTTTAATTTTAACCCTCTCCAGGATGAATCTGTTTGTTTTCTTGGCATTCCATGGTATATTCAATACTCTTCTCCAGCACCACAACTCAAAGCCATCAATTCTCCTTCTATCCTCACTAGTCATTGTCCAACTCTTCGATGCATAACAAGTGATTGCAATGATAAACCAAGATTGGGTTTAGATCTGTTGTTTCTAGGATAGCTATAAGTCATTCTCAACTCAAAGACGACTAACAACAAAAAATAACAACAATACAAAGTGTAGGTTCTACATTAAAGTCTTTCTTGTTCACAACATTAAAATACCACTACAAATCATACATACTCTGTTGCTTTATTAGTTTTTGTTTTATTTTTTAATTGATGTACTACTTAGCTATATAGTTTTTGTTGTTGTTATGTGCTGTCGAGTTGCCTGTGACTCATAGTGACCCTATGTACAACAGCCCTAAACTCTACTCTGTCCTGTGCCAATCACACCATCTCTGATACGCCTACCCCCATTACCACACTGGATCAATCCATCTCATCGAGGGTCTTCCTGTCCTGCGCTGTCACTCCACCCTACCAAGCATGATGTCCCTCTCCAAGGAGTGCTCCCTCTGTGCAACATGTCCAAAGTATGTCAGACGAAGCTTCAGAATCCTTCCCTTCAAGGAGCAGGCCAGCTTCACCCTCTCCAGGACAAACCTGTTTGCTTTCTTAGCAGTCCATGGCACATTCAATACTCTTCTCAAATACCACAGCTCAAGGGCATCAATGCTCTTTCTATCAACCCTAGTCATTGTCCCACTCTCTGATGAATAGCAAGTGATTGCAAAGACCATGGCATGTATCAGGCGCACCTTTGTCTCCAGACTGACATCTTTGGGCCTCAGCACTTTAGAGAGGTCTCTAATCATAGGCTTTGCCCTCATAACACGTCTTTTAATTTCCTGCCTGCTGGTTCCAGAGTGTTGACTGTGGATCCAAGGAAACCAAAACTGTGAACAATCTCAATCTTTTCACCATCCATTATGATGCTGCCAATTGGCTCAGTGGTGAGAATCTTTGTTTTCTTGACATTGAGTCTCAATTCATACTGAGGACTGCAGTCCCTTATGTTCCACAACAAGTCTTTAGATCCTCCTCAGTTACTGCAAGCAGAGTGTGTCATCTGCATAACGCAAATTGTTTATGATTCTTCTTCCAAATCTGATGCCACATTTCTCCTCATAGATTCCAGCCTCCTAGATAACCTGATATCCATGAAGATTGAAAAGATATGGAGACAGGATAGAGCCCTGGAGTACACCCTTCCCAATTTTGAACCATGCAGTGTTTCCTTGCTCTGTTCTGAGGACTGCCTCCTAGTCCAGGTAAAGGTTTCACATTAGCACAATCAAATGTTCTGGGATTATCTGTGGATTTTGGCACATTCAAAAAATAAGAGTAGGAGCTTTTCTCTCTAAGTTGTGATGGCACTTTGGATCCTAGTAGCTGTTAATTAAATATGCTGATTTGGTAAATGATCAGGATACTTATAAATATTTTCTTTAATTTGTGCATGTGGAAGGCTGACAAGAACCCATAGTACTAATTTCCTTGGAATCCTTTCACTTTTGATTAATCATGTACTTGTTTTTAATGCTGAAAATAATGTTTAATTGACTTAAATACGGAGTGACATGTGATTAAAGAAACAATAGGTAATATATAGATTTAATTTAAAAAAGAAAACAAAAAAACTCCCCAATATTGGATATCACATTTATAAGACCGATAGCTAGCTACTAACACAAGTCCAACCAGATAATAGTCATATAAGATTCTCAACACAGGCATTTTATTTATTTATTAGTGTTC
Source organism: Elephantulus edwardii (assembly GCF_000299155.1). NCBI lineage: Eukaryota > Metazoa > Chordata > Mammalia > Macroscelidea > Macroscelididae > Elephantulus > Elephantulus edwardii. The sequence goes on from NW_006399773.1 coordinate 18,181,983, forward strand.
ATTTAGATAATAAGAAAGTAAGGAATGCTAGAAGAATGTATATTTCTGCTTTATTGACTATACAAAGGTGTTTTACTGTGTGGATCCTGACAAGTTGGCTCAATGTTGCTGACACTGAGGAGACTGGGAATCTCAGAGCACTTGACTGTGCCCATGAGGAACCTATACCTGGACCAGGCGGCTTTTGTGCGAATGAAGCAGAGGAGCACTGCATGGTTTGGATTTGGGAAAGGAGTGCATTGGGGGTGTATTCTATCTCCATACATGTTCAGTCTATGTGATGAGTAAGCTATCCGAGAAGTTGGACTCTATGAGGAGGAGAGTGACATCAAGATTAGAGGAAGACTCATCAATAACCTGCATTATGCAGATGACACAACCTTGCTTGCTGAGAGTGAGAAGGATTGGAAGCACTTGTTGTAGAAGATCAAGGAATGCAGCCTTTAGTATGGATTGTGTCTCAATATCAAGAGAACAAAGATACTACTGGATTAATAGTTGGTGTCATGGTGGATGGAGAGGAGATTGACATTGTCAACAGCTTCATGTTGCTTGGATCCACAATTAACACTTCTGTTTCAGGCTATGATCTCTCTGATTACCAGCTTAGCATCTGATACCTGGACAATGAATAATGATGGCAGAAAAAGAATTGATGCTTTTGAACTATGGTGTTGGAAGAAGAGCTCTGAACATACCATGGACAGCCAAGACAACAAATAATGTCTTGGAGAGGGTACAGCCAGAGTGTTTTTTGGAGGCAAGAATGATGAGGCTTTTCTTAACATACATTGGACATATTGCTAGGATGATCTAGTCCTTTGAGAAGGACATGATGTTGGGAAGGAAAGGAAGACCCTCAACCAGGTGGACTGACAAGGTGGCAGGGCAATTGGCTCTTGTGTATCAGGAATTGTGAGGATGACACAGGACAGGACTGGTTTCACATCTTTTGTTCATAGTGTCGCTATGAGTCGTACTTGACTCAGTGGTACCTAACAACAACCACCCCTTTAACATTATTCTTCATATCCATAATATTCCCATTTTTATTTAAGCTCAAATCTCATTAGTATATAGGTAGAACTGCTTTTAGTCTACACTATTGGATTTCCAAAGTTCAAAATCACATGAGAGGAAATTGCTCATTTCTCTCTTGCATAGCCTCTGTTGGATTTGAACTAGAGAGATGAGATCTTTGGGTTAGAAGAATAACTCCCTATAAACTATACCAACAGAGCTTCCCTATGATTCAGAAGTCTCTTAGAAATGCAGGAGTGCTAATGGCCTAGTGTATTCAATATCCTGTTAACTGAAATGTTTGAATTCACCAGCTGCTTCTTAATAGAGAATGGTCAGCTAGTGTACTTCCATAAAGATTTAAAGCCTTTGAAATTCTGTTTGGTCCTAGATAACTTTGGATAACAATGACTCAGAATTGACTTGATCACAGTGAGTCAGTATTTTTACTTTTTTGTTGCTAAACATCGCAAGCATCCTGTGTATCCTCTGGCAAAATACTTAAGGCACAAAGATTTCAAACCAGATCCCATAAAATTGATTCCAACTGGTACCAACTTCAACTTTGCCTAGTAGAATTGAGCTTTAAAGATTTTCAATAGCTATAAGACTTCAGAAATAGAAGGCCAAGGTACTTTGAGGGGTCTCGTAATAGGTCTAAATTGCTAACTTTTCAGATGCTAGATAGTACCATAGACTGCTAGGAAAACAGATTCGTCCTGGAAAGGGTTAAACTGGGTGGCTCTTTGGAGGCAAGGTTTCTGAGGCTCCGTCTAACATACTTTGGACATGTTGTGAAGAGAGACCGGTCCTAGGAGAAGAACATCATGCTTGGGAGGGTGGAGGGACAGCGCAGGAGGGGAAGGCCCTCTATGAGGTGGATTGATTCAGTGACTGGGATAATCAGGATGGGAGTATCAGAGACAGTGCAATTGGCACAGGACAGAGCAGGGTTTATTGCTATGAGTCCCAAGTGACTCGACGGCACATAACAACAACAATAACGATAGTTGAAAGCCTAAAAATGTGCATTATATAGGAACTGCATTCATAATTACTTTATTTTAACTGCATTTTTCTTCTCATTGTCAATTGACTCTGAAGCAACTGTGTATTAACTTTTATTGACTTGGGCCAATTCAAGCCTTCATAATTAAACATTAACAAATCAAAGATACTTCAAACTAGATATTTTGGGCATATTGTTAGGAGCAACCAGACCTTTAAACAAGACATCATCTTGGAAACATGGACGGTCAGTAAAAGTGAGGAAGATCATAGAAATGTTGGATGGACACAGTGATTGCAACAGTATGTTTGAGCAAATTACAGATGACGAGGATGGCACAGGATGGCAATATCCAAATCCCCTGTTAATAGAATCTGTTGTTGTAGAAAAGATCACTGTGAGTTATAGTTGACTCAACAGCACCTAACAACAACAGCAGCAACACACTAACAAAATTAATTCCTGTCATTTCAAGTACCAGAAGAATGTGTGAG
>NW_006399773.1:18184875-18194619 GCF_000299155.1 Elephantulus edwardii
GAAGATCAGAATATAGTATTCAATATAGATTGCACTCAATATCAAGAAAAAAAACAATGATTTTTACCAGGCTAATTGGCAGCATCATGATAGATGAAGAAGAGGTTGAGATTGATAACAATTTTATTTTGGTCTAATCCAGAATCATCACTCTTGGCATCAGCAGTCAGGAAATCAAAAGATGAGTTAGATCGGGAAAATCTACTGCCAGGAACTTCTCCACAGTGTGGAAGAGCAACGATAGAAGTATAGAGACAAAGATGTGCCGGATCCATGCCATGGTCCTCACAATTACTTGCCATGCATCAGAGATCTGGAAAACGACTAAGAATGATAGAAGAAGAATGAAGTTTTGGTGCTGGAAAAGAGCACTGAGCATACCATGAACTACCAAGAGAAAAAAAAATGGATTTATCTTGGAGAGAATGAAACCAGTTTGCTCCTTAGATGCAGGAATTTTGAAACTCTATCTCACATACTTTGGGCATATTGCCAGGAGGGACCAGTCCCTGTAGAAATATGTCATTCTTGGAATAGCGGAGGGTCAGTGCATGAGAGGAAGACTCTGGATTATATGGATTGACACCATGACTGTGGAAACTGGGGCAGATATGTCAGAGACTGTGAGATTTGCTCAGAATATGGCAGGGATAGAGGGACAGAGAGATAGAGCTATTGTTCACAGGGTTACTGTGAGTTCTAGACAAATCGACAGTACATAACAACTACAACTATCTTCTAGAGGCTTGTATTCTGATGGCACAATGACTATGGAAAAGTTCAATGACAGGAAAACCAGTAAAGTCTATGATCTAAAATCTTCTTAAAAAAATCCTGTTCTTAAAGATATCCATCATCTAAGTTCCTTCGTAATTTAAAGTCAAAGAATATGCACAACTGAAATCTATCCCAATCTCATCTAATGGATTATGACTCAGAATGACTGTAAGGACAGAGTAGGGAGCCAAAGGCTGTAAAGACAGAGTGGCAGTGTGTTTGATTATGTGTCAGGCAGCTAACTGAATGATCAGCAGTTCAATTCCATGAGTCAGTCTGCAGGAGACAAATTAATGTATGATTTATTGTCCTAAAACCAAAGCATATATTAAAGCATCAAATAGGCAGAAGTCCACAATACTTGAATAATATAGCTTCAAAGATTAAGAAATGTTCACTATTTCAACATTTTATGATATTCAAAGTGAATCAGAGGGGTGAGTATTGGAGTTAATTGAGGATGCATCTTCTTTCAAGTATAATAAAAATTTAGAACACGTCAAATATATCCATTTAATGAGGAAGTTTTTACTTTGAAAACTTTTAATTACTGACAACTGTCCTGATGGCTAGAGTCACCTTAGTCCCTGTGAGGAATGGTCTCTTCCTCTCTGTGAATCACAGCACATTCTGTGACAAGACTATGATGTGTTTGTGGCCACATGCTGACTGAGCAGCTGTACGGAATGAATTAAAACTGAGCTGTGAAAAGATCTAGTTTGATAAACCTTATAGACAGAAGAAGGTGGACAGAATAAAATGGAAAAGTGAAATAGCAATATGTATTTACACTTTACTTTGGTCCGATATTCAGAATTTATTTTTATTTTTTGTTGTTATTTTTGAAGACGAAAGCTTATCTGGATTATACGCAGATGCTTTATAATGTGAAGTTTTTAAGGAAGAGAAGGACACAATTTCAAAGTAATAACCATGAATAAAGTTGTTGTCGACAAATGTTTAATAAAATTAGATTACTGACGTGATCAGGAGCTTGGACAGTGATTAAATTATTGGTTACTACATGTATGACTTGAACCCACTTTGTGCTCCATGGAAAAAAAATGTTGAGTAGTGTCTTTTCATATTGATTATAGCCCTAGAAAAAGTATGGGGCGATTTTACTCTTTAATATTGTTGTTGTTGTTATTATGTGCCATGTTATTATTACGTGCCATCGAGTTACCTGCAACTCATAATAACTCTATGTACAACAGCCCTAAACCCTAATATATCCTGTACCAATCTCATTGTCTCTGACACACCTACCCCTATTACTCTAGTCACTGAATCAATCTATTTCGTCAAGGGCCTTCTCCTGTGCTGTCCCTCCACCCTCCCAAGTATGATGTACTTCTCCAAGGACTGGTCCTTCCTTGCAACATGTCCAAAGCATGTCAGATGAAGCTTCAGAATCCTTGCCTCTAAGGAGCAGCATGGCTTAATCCTCTCTAGGACCAACCTGTTTGTTGTCTTAGCAGTCCATGGTATACTCAACACTCTTCTCAAACGCCACAACTCAAAAGCATCAATTATTTTTCTATCTTCCCTACTCATTCTTCAGTTCTCTCATGCATAGTAAGTGATTTCAAAGACCATGGCCTTTATCAGGCAAGCTTTAGTCTCCAAACTGGCATCATTGCTCTTCAGTATTTTGGAGAAGTCTCTGACAGCAGACTTTCCCAATGCAATTCGTATTATAACTTCCTGACCGCTAGTACTAAGAGTGTTGACTGTAGAGCCAAGCAAACTAAAGCTGTCAACTATTTCAATCTCTTCATCACTTATCATGATTCTGCCAATTGGCTCAGTGGTGAGATTCTTTGTTTTCTTGATGTTGGGCTTCAATCCATATCGAAGGCTGCAGTCTTTGACTTTCTGCAGCAAGCGCTTCAGGTCCTCCTCAGCTTCAGCAAGCAGGGTTGTGTCAGCTGGATAATGCAGACTTTGATGAGTCTACCTCCAATCTTGTTGCCACACTTCTCCTCATAGAGTCCAGCCTCCCGGATAATCTGTTCCTCATATAGACTGAAAATTTTGAAGCATGCAGTGTTTCCTTGCTCTGTTCTGACAACTGCGTCTTGGTCCAAGTATAGGTTTCACATAAAGACAATCAAGTGTTCTGAGATTCTTATTCTTCTCTGAGTCAACCACAGTTTGTCGTGGTACACACAGTCAAATGTCTTTGCATAGTCAAAGAAACATAGATAGACATTTTCTGGTACTCTCTGTGTTCAGTCAAGATCCATCTGACTTTAGCTATAATATCGCTAGTGCCACGGCCTCTTCTAAATTCAGTCTGCACTTCAAGTGTTCATGTGCGGTTCCAGTCATTCTTTTTTTATAGTCTTTGGCAGAATCTTGTTTGCATGTTTTATCAATGATACCATTCTATAATTTCCACATTCTGTTGGATCACCTTTCTTTGGAATGGGAACAAATATAGGCTAGGTGGTTGTCCTCCAAATTTCTTGCCACAACTTGGTGAGCACATCCAGGGCAGCATCTGTTTGTTGAAATATGTCGGTTGGTATGCCATCAATTTCTGGGTCATTGGGGTTTTTTGCCAATTTTTTCAGAGCAGCTTGAACTTCTTCCTTCATCAACACAGGCTCTTTCTCTTACATTGTTTCATGAAATTCTTCTGTGTCCACCAATTCCTTTTGGTACAATGACCCCGTATACTCATTCTATCTTCTTTTAGTGCTTCCTGGATCATTTAATATTCTACCCAAACCATCTTTAAGTATTGCAACTTGAGGTTTGAATTTGTTCTTCAGTTCCCTGAGATTAAGAAATGCTGAACCAGTTTGTCCCTTTTGACTTTCTGACTCCAGGTAATAATAAAGACTATGAAAAAAATCCAGAAAAATAAAAGTAGTGATGTGAATAAGAGATGAATAATTATTTCCTGTTTCTTAAATAAGATCATGGAAATAAATTAGTGACACAAAGAATGAAATTGTTGATTAGAGTTTTGGGGGATTTCAGGAAGCAAGTGAAGCAGATGTCTTAGAAAAAAATGACATGAAGAAGGATCTAGTACAAAATTGCTGGAACAGAAATATTATTATACCATTTGAAGAAAATCAGGAAAATTATTATAACTGAAATAGAACAGACAAAGTTTAAAAAGAAAAGGTCAGAAGCCCTGGAGGTCACTATATGAGAGGTAGCTTTTATTCTCAATATGAGGGAGAGTCATTGGGGAGTTTTGACCAGGTAAGTTATGTGAGTTGTCTTAATTGTTAATAGAATCACTCTGGCTGCCACCTTGAGACTAGATTAAGTGAGTAAAAGGATAAAAAGAGATGACATAACTTGGACCAGGTAGCTGTACGGAAGATAGACAATGGGAATACTCAGAATATATTCTGATGAAGACCAGAAAAGTAGATGTAGACCAAAAGCACAAACTATGAGAACACATAGTTAAAAATGAATTTTTTTAAAAAACCAACATTTTAAAGGATATAGAAAATCTTGTGTACTAAGAAAATTTAAATTATTATTTTTGTTCTTCATTCTAAAAATGATTCCTTACCTCACTGACGTAGAGTCAAAATGACTTGAAATTGAATTGCCATTAGTTTTCTGAGGCATGGGAGTAGACTGCCCTTCTTTCTCTATCAGTCCACACCCAGAGATGTGGACTTTGAGTTAGCTGTGAAACTTCCTGCAGATTACACTGCCACTAGGACCTAAGTGAGGACACCAAAATAAAATAAAATTCATTTTATTTGTAAGTATACAAATTCTTGGAAATGTAAATGATAATTAATGTAGAAAACAATAGATTAAGGATAAGCCAATGAGTTCCATTGTCCAATATCTTCCTTCTCTTTGTTTTTAAATAAACTTTTTATTGGGCCCTGACACAATAATTGCTTATTATTGCATTTATGCTATAGAAAAATTTAAATAGTTACAGTGGAAACTTTGAAGGGCTCAAAAACACAATACATTTCATCTCTGTCCTTCACAGAAAAAGGTCAAATCGTGACCTGAAAAATATATTCAATAATATGTAGCCTGCTTTTTAACATGAATTAATCATTAACAAGAAATTTAATGTTAAGTACGTAAAAGGGTAAGTTACTTATTTTTACTATCTGTCTTATCTAAAAAGAGTTCAGTAATTTCTCATTACACTAAAGCTTCTTTTAATAATTCTTCATATTTTATTCATTTAATCATCAGAATGAAAAAATTAGTTGTAAAAGTCTCCTTTATAAAATGAGAAGTTGGACAAGAATTCAGTGCTCCTTTCCAGAGTAAAAGTGATATAATTCTATAATTAACTATACATTGAGATAGATATTCTTCACACATTTTATTTTTAGCAGTATTATTAACTACAATGAACTGTTAAAATTAGGTCATAAAATTATTATTAAACATTATGATAAATATATAGTTCCTCTAATTTCCTAACTTCTTTAAATAAAAAAATGAATATGCTCACATAATGTGTATTTTAATTATATAACAGGAATTTGCAACCAGAGTGTTTTATTTTCTAAATTTTGCTGATCTATGGAAATCCATACTCTTATTTCTTTACATGATTTTAAACATTTTCACGCAATTAGAATAGACTACTATCATTACTACAAAGCCTTTGTAAGTTTTGGAAGAATTGCCTAAAGTTTTCAAAGAGTCAGATTTTTAAAGGTTCCAAGTAAAAACTTAGTTTGAAAGTATTCAGAGACTGAATAAAGATCAAAACAACAATATAATATCTAGGAAATCACTAGGAGAGAAAAGAAGTTACTTCTTTTAAAATAGCATATCAGTCCTAAAATGTTAGAATTTTGTCATTAGGGTTTAAAATCATATTTCTGTAACTTGCAAGGTTAGATTTGTGAATTGAACTAAGATTACACACCAGGTAAGCAAAAAGAAAAACATGGTCATTGACTCAAATCAAGCCAGGAGGACTTTCAAATAATTTCCCTTGTTGTAAATCACTTAAGAGGAAATTGTGCACTTTTCTCCTTTAAGTCACTGGTTAATCTGAACCCCCAGACAGGTTCTGTCTTTGGGTTAGTAGTACAACTCCCTATGGACTTTGCTAGAAGAGATCTCTTACAATTACAAACATGATACATCTTTTAAACTTTGAGTTATTGTTTCCCATCCATTGTTATTGTTAGGTGCTTTGGAGTCTACTCACATGCGTACTGACCCTACAAACAAGAGTTCTCAATCTTGTCTTATCCTGAGCCAACTTCACCATCTTTGACCCACCTGACACCATCGCCACAATCACTGTGTCAATCCGTCTCATCCAGGATTTCCTCTTCTATACTTTTACCACTCCCAGCATGATGTCCTTCACCAAGGGCTGGCACCACCTGGCAACATGCTCAAAATATGGGAAACCATCTTCAAAATCCTTGCTTCTAAGGAGCAACTGGTTTCACTCTCTCTAAGACAGATTGGTTTGTTCATTTTGCAGCCAATGTTAGGCTCAGTACTCTTCTCCAACACCACAACTCAAAGTCATCAATATTTTTCTGTCAGCCTTTGTTATTGTCCAACTTTCAGTTGCATACCAACAATTAAGAAGACCATGGCCTGGATCAGACATATCTTATTTAGCACTCCTGAGAAATCCTTGAAGGAAGATTTTTTTTCCAGTGCAACTCATCTCTTGATGTCCTGTTAATGCTAAAAATGTTAAGTATAGAACCAGCTAAAATGAAGTAATTGAGAACTTCAGTCCTTTTTCCAGCTGTGATTTTTGTTTTCTTGATATTGAGATGTTATTCATATTTAAAGTCATTGTGCTTGACCTTCTGCAGCAATCTGAAAAGTTCTCAGTTTTGGAAAACAAAGGTGTGACATCTGTATAAAGCAATTTGCTGAGTCGTCTTCCAATCCTGAAATACCACATTCTTCTTCATAAAGTCGAGCCTTCTGAGTGATCTGTTCCACATATAGATTGACAAGGTATATAGAGAAAGGATTCATCTCTGATGCAGTCCTTTTTTGATTTTGAACCATACAGTGTTGCAGTTTTGACAACATCTTCTTGGTCAACGCTTCTTGGTAAATGTTTTCCATGAACACAATCAGGTGTTCTGTGATTCCCATTCTTCTCAATATTAGCCACAATTCATTTTGATATACACAATTAAATGTCTTTCAGAGTCAATAAAACAATAGACATTCTTCTGATATTTTCTACTTTCAGCCATGATGTATCTGATATCAGCAATGATATCCCTAGTTACATGGCCTCTTCTAAATCTATTTTATATTCCTGGCAGTTCTCAGTCTACACAGCATTCCAATCATTTTTAATAATCTTCAGCAAGATTTTGCTTGCATGTGATATTATTGATATTGTTCAATAATGTACAGTCTGTGGAATCAACTTTAAAATCACATACATTTAGAATTTTTGTTTATAACACAATCTTACAAAATCATGTAAAAACAAGTAGTATAATAATTATATAAATTCTTTCTATAAACAAATCACTTTTATTATGTGACTGTGTTTCCACAAAAAGCTTATTAAAATATTGCTTTTTGAAGGTAATGTTTCTAATAAAATAACGTGTAAGACTTGGATTCCTCCCTTAAATTCTAATTATGGAAATAATGGACAAGCAATTGAAAAAAAGAGAGGAAATTGTTACACTTCAAGGAAAACAATTGTATATTGTAAAATTATAAAATTAATATTAACATGCACCTAATTTTTAACTCCTTATTACATTTCAAGAGAATTCTATTTTCACTTGATAAGAGAAAACATTATGATAGGAGTGGCTGTAATGCTATTTTTATGTTTATTTAAAACATGACTTCTCTAAGAGGTGTTGTTGTGTTGTTGTTGTGTACCATTGAGTAGGAACAGGCCCATGGCTGATCCTCCAGCGGGTTTTCAGCGGCAGTAAATTGCACACAAGGAGCCTGAGCTGCTTCCTCGCGCGGAGCAACTGGTGAACTCGAACCGCGTGCCTTTAAGATTGCAGTGCAGCTTTGATGGTCTAGCGGCAAATGCAGTTAATTTTTTTATAAAAAAAATTAAAAAGTATTTTGTTTTATTGATTTAATTTACATTTTTGCAGAAATTACATTTGTCTCTAATGCTATCTGGCCTTGGATTATAAGCATAGATAGTGAGTTATTCTTCTGTTTGAAGACTGGACAAGCTAATTATGTTATTATATTTGTATACTGAATTAAACACCTGAAGCTCATTTAAAGAAATCTCTTAAACGTCTTCCGCTAATTCTCCATGTGCATGAATATTTTATGAGCTATTAAATAATTTAATTATAATCTTAGTATTAAGCTGTTAATTTTATTTACTCTCTTATTAACCATAACCTCTCTTTAATCTATCTTGAATCTTAGCCTATTTTGCATTACAAATCATTATTTTCAGATATCAATATTTTACATACTCTTTTGTTTATCTGAATACATCCTTCATATTTTGAATTGAGAACGACTGTATTACTTTTCAAAGTCACTTCACTAACTAAAGAATTCTTTAGAATTTCAATCTCCTGAGTCAGCTGGATTCCAGAATTAAAAATCTAGAGTTTCTATTCATAATATATGTTGTCTCCTAACTTGTGAGTAATATGGAAATTAGTCCTAACCAAAACCTTTGTAACTTTCTTTCTTGAAAATAAAGAAGAAAAATTGAAAATTAAGTATGGTTATTTAAGAATTGGTATGTTTTGTGCTCAATTTGACAACACTTAATATAAATAATTATGTTTCTTACTCAGATTTACAAACCTACTGCAGTTTCAGTGAAATATAATTAAAGTTAAATATGGTGAGGGAAAAATTAAGGACTCCATCAATTTTCTATAAAGGATGTTGTGTTTTCTTGGTTTTTCTAAGAGATTAGTAGTAATTATTTTTATTAACCCTATAATTTTTAAAAGCTAGAGAGAATATGAGTTTAAAATATGATTTAGTTTGCAAATGATGATAGCAAAACCAACTCAATGATTTCTAGTAGGGTCTGACTCTAAGGGATCTTTTTCTTAATATGCATTTAATTACGCTTTCTTACTCATCCTTAATCTAGGCAATATTTTGAGCATTAAATTCTTTGAATAATATCTATCTCAAGAATTTCCTTTATCTCCGAGAGAAGGTAGGTAGTTCTTCCCCCCAAATTATCCTTTTCTCTTTTGAAATTTTAAAATATTTTCCATTTGAGTGAAATTTTTAATAAATTTAGATATTTCATTCAGTACTTCACAGACACTTTATTTTATAACATCAAATTATATTGATTGTTGTTGTTATGTGCCATCGAGTTCTTTGCAATTCATAGCGATTCTCGCTACAGAAACCCTGAGTGCTGCTGTATCCCAAGTCAACCTTATCATCCCTGACACACCTACCCCTGTTACCCCATTCACTGAATCAATCCATCTCATCCAGAGTCTTCCTCTCTTTACTGTCCCTCTACCCTCGCAAGCAAAATGTCCCTCATCAAGGATTGATCACTTCTTGCAACATGCCCAAATTATGTCAGAAGAAGCCTCAGAATCTTTGCTTCCAAGGAGCAGCCTAATTTAACCCTTTCTAGGGCAGGTTTAAGACAAGAAGCAGGAGTGGCATCCACTTCCTAAACAACATGATTCCAGAAACTCTGTGAACATAGAGAAATGACAATGGCTATTGAACAGGATTCAGATCTTTGGTTCTTAGGGTCACTATAAGTCATGCTCCACTCGACAGCACTTAACAACAACAACAACAACAACAACAACAACAACAACAGGATTGTTTGTTCTCTTGGAAGTCCATGGTATATTCTTCTCTACCACCACAGCTAAAAGGCATTAATTATCCTTCTATTATCCCTAGCCACTGTCCAGCTTTCTGATACATAGCAAGTAATTGCAAAGGCCATAGCCTGGACCCCACCCACCTTAGTCTTCAAACTGATATTGATATTATTCAGTACTCTGGAGAGGC
>NW_006399773.1:18195764-18207548 GCF_000299155.1 Elephantulus edwardii
TGGTACTCCCTGATTTCAGTCAAGATCCATCTAACATTAGCGACAATATCCCTAATAGTACGACCCCTTATAAACCCAGCCTGGACTTCTGGCAGTTCTCTGCTGCTGTGCTGTTCCAGTCATTTTTGGATAATCTTCTATAGATTCTTGCTTGCATGTGAAATCAGTGATATTGTTCTATAGTCCGCACTCTGTTGGGTCACTTTTCTTTGGCATGGGAACAAATACAGATCTCTTCTAGCCAGTTATCCAGGAAAATTAAAAGATGTTTTGTCATGGAAAAGTCTGCTGTTAGGGACCTCTCTAAAGTTCTGAAGAGCAATTATGCCTTTCTGGAGACTAAGGTGCATCTGATACAAGCCATGGTCTTTGCTAACACATGTTATGCATCAGAGAGTCAGTCAATGACTAAGGAGGATAGAAGGAGAACTGATGCCTTTGAGCTGTGGTGCTGGACAAGAGCATTGAGGGTACCATGCACTGCTAGGAAAACAAACAGATTGAATCTGGAGAGTGTGAAACCGGGCAGCTCCTTGGAGGCAAGGATCCTGAGGCTTCATCTAACATATTTTGGACATGTTGTAAGGAGAGACCAGTCCTTGGAGAAGGGCGTCATGCTTGGTAGGGTGGAGGGACAGCACAGCAGGGGAAGATCCTCTATGAGGTGGATTGATTCAGTGACTGGGGTAATCAGGATGGGAGTGTCTGAGACAGTGCAATTGGCACAGGACAGAGCAGAATTTAGGGCTGTTTACATAGGGTCACAATTAGTCGCAAGCAACTCGATGGTACATAATAACAGCAAAAACAACAAGTAGCATCGACAACTCTAGTGGCCTAGACTGTAGAGTTGAGCTATTCAACTAAAGGCCTTGCCTTCTGTCTAAAAAAAAAGAAAGAAAGAAAAATAAATAGAAGGATAGAAGTGAAAATGATGATGCTACCAAAAGCAATTTACAAGTGAAATGCAATCCCAATACAAATATCAATGCCATTCTTCAATGAGATGGAAAAGGCAATCTCCAGTTTCATTTGAAATGGAAAGAAGCCCTGAATAAGCAATGCACTCTTTAGAAAGAGAAACAACTTAGGAGGCATCTCACTCCCTTATTTAAAATCCTACTACACTGCCATGGTGGTTAAGACAGCATGGTAGTGGTACAATGCAGACACATAGATCAATGGAATAACATTGAGAACACAGAAATCAGCCCATCTATCTATTTTCAACTGATTTTTGACAAGGAGACGAAATCAGTTAAGTAGGGGAAACGACAGCCTTTTTAACAAATGGTGTTGGCAAAATTGGAAAACTATCTGCAGAAAACTCAAACAAGATCCACACTTCACTGTTGTTGTTGTTGTGATTATGTGCTGTGAAGTCATTTGCAACTCATAGCAACTCTATGTACAACAGCTGTAAAAACTCTGCTCTGTCCTGTGGCAACCTCATTGTCTCTGACATTCCCATCCCTATTACCTCAGTCATTGAATCAACCCACCACATAGAGGGTCTTCCCTCCTGTGCTGTCCATCCACCCTCTCAAACATGATGTCCCTCTCCAAGGAGTAGTCTCTCCTTACAACATGTCCAAAGTATGTTAGACGGAGCCTCAAAATCCTCCTCTTTAAGGAGCCACCCAGTTTATCCCTCTCCAGGATGATTTTGTTTGTTTTCCTAGCAGTGCATGGTACCCTCACTACTCTTGTCCAGCACCACAGCTCAAAGGCATCAATTTTCCTTCTATCCTCCTTAGTCATTGTCCAACTCTCTGATGCATAACAAGTGATAGCAAAGACCATGGCCTGTATCAAACGCACCTTAGTCTCCAGAGAGACACCATTGCTATTCAGTACTTTGGAGAGGTCCCTAACAGAAGACTTTCCCATCACAATAGGTGTTTTAATATCCTGGCTACTGGCACCAAGAGTGTTGACTGTGAAGCCAAGCAAAGTAAAGCTGTGAACAATCTCAATCTCTTCACCATCCAACCTGATGCTGCCAATTATTCCAGTGGTGAGAATCTTTGTCTTCTTGACATTGAGCCTCAATTCGTATTGAAGGCTTCAGTCCTTGACCCTCTGCAGCAAGCACGTCATGTCCTCCTCAGTTTCAGCAGTGTTGTGTCATCTGCATATCACAGTTTGTTGATAGACCTTCCACCAGTCTTGACCCCACATTTCTCCTCATAGATCCCAGCCTCTCAGATAATCTGTTTTGCATGGAGACAGGACACATCCCTGGTGTACACCCTTCCCAATTTTGAACCATGCAGTTTTCCCTTGCTCTGTTCTGACGACTGCCTCTTGGTTCAAGTATAGGTTTCACTTTAGAACGATCAAATGTTCTGGCGTTCCAGTTCTTCTCAGAGTCAGCCACAGTTTGTTATGACACTTTTCTAGAGACACAAAATCCAACTGTAAGTGGATCATGGACCTGGGACTAGAACCCAGGACTATAAACTTCATTAAAGGAAAGCTTGGAAGAACTCTAGAAATCCGATTCAACAATATAAACAGTCTTCCAAACATCTTGAAACAGCTACAACCAGGACAAATACTGCATGGTGCCATTGTTGTAAAACAGGACTGACATAGGTTTTGGGAGGTCAATGAGAAAGATGGGTTATTATGTATATGGCATTGAAACAGATGAGGGAGAAATCCATTTAAAAGGCATATATGATTAGGTTCTGTTGTCATGACCGGAGTCCAGAATTGAGGCTGCATAGTGCAGTGGACTTGGGGGGAGGGATTGTATAGTAATGAAAGAATTTTTCTTTTACTTTTCAAAGAGAAGAGCAAACTAAGGTGGGGAGAAGTTGCGCAGGGAGAAGAGTAAAACAATGAATGAATTAGAAATCCAAAGTCTCGGTAAAATTTCATTAAAATTAATAAAAGATAAGAAAAGGAGAAATAGAATAAGTGAAGGTGGCTGGAATAGAGCATAAAAACCTCAACACATTGACAAAAATCTCTCAACTTTAAGAAGAAATACATGATTACGTCAAATTACAAATAATTATCCTACATTTTAAAAATGTTATACAACTTAGAAATAAAAATACATATATTTTGTAACTCATAGGTGACAGAGCAAATAAAAATGAAAATCACAAAAAAAGAAGTGAGCCATTTCAATAATAAAATTTCAACTAATAAAAATTGATCTAATGTGGACACATTACTTCACACACACACACACACACACACACACACACACACACACATAAATTAGTTCCAATTGTCTGCTTTTTTTATTAACAAAAGATTCTGAAATCACTGAGATTCCTGGGTCATGTGTCTGTATTTGCTTATAAGAATATCAGACATTTAGAAGAACAACATAAGCACAAGCATCATATTAGAAAGGGAAAAAATTGTAAAACTTATAAAACATAATCATAAAGGAACAGTATATGTTGGGTAGAAAAAACAACTTAAGTCTATTATTCATACAAAATTATCCTCTTCAGAAAAATTTTTCAAATACATCTTCAAAAGGAAAGTTAACATCTCAGCATCATTTGAACTAACATGTTGCATTTCTGTACATAGTTCATTTGAAGTATCTTTAGTCTCATGCTTTGTGAAAAGTTCCACAGAAAGTTTTAAAGGTCATAATAATAAAAAGAAATACGTTTCAAAGTTCAAATATCAAAGTATTAACAGTTGGGCTTATTCTGTGTCAGTGGTATCTCTTAGATCAAACTTACTTTCTTCTTTTTAAGAATGCTGGATTCTAAGTAAATGCTTGAGGCTATTATTTCTCCTTAAAGATTAATAAAACACTTAAATAAATGTTAATACCCCCATGGCCTCTAGCAAATAGTTTTAGCTTCTTATAGCCTTACATAACAGATGCTATTTCTTAATATCTTTGGTTAGGAATTAAAAAAAAATTGTGTCAATACTGATACACATCATACAACTTCTATATGTTAGGTAAAATTGGGCAGTATTTTCATTCCCAAGAAAGAGAATTGAAAAAATGTTGTATGCTTTTTAAGGTTTGTCAAGGAAAATTTGCTTGTTTATAATTCTAACAGGGAAATACTATATAGTTTAAAATTAGGGGAAAAGTGCATCAACCTGTATGTGGAACAGAATATTAGCAAGATTAGATTTTAGGAGGAAGAATGTAGCTGTAGTATTGGAAGAAGATTCAAAAACAATTTTGCTTACTGGAGCTGTGGAAGAACTGCTGCAGAAGGTCAATGACTGGAGTTTTCAATATGAATTAAAGCTCAACATCAAGAAGACAAAAGTTCTCACCACTAGGCCCATTGACACTACCCTGATAGATGGAAAAGATATTGAGGTTAACTGCTTCAGCTTACTCAGCTCCACAATCAGCACTCTTTGCACCAGCAGTCAGGAAATCAAAGATGAATTGCATTAGGGAAACCTGTAAGGGATCTCCAAAGTTTTAAAGAGCAAGCATGCCAGTCTAGAGACTAAGGTCAAAATCTTCTCAATTACTTGCTATGAATCAGAGAGCTGGGTAATGACTAAATATGATAGAAGAATTGATCCTTTTGAGTTGTGGTGCTGGAGAAGAGTATTGAGCATGCCATGGAATGCCAAGAGAACAAATAGGTTTATCTTGGAGAAGGTTGATCCAAGTAAAAGGTTTGAGGAAAAGGAGGTGAGTCTGGAGTTGGACCAGGAGTACTTGAATCAACCACACAAGGCCAATTTATGAAGGAATAAGCTAGTTTATTTTTACCTGGGTGCAATGGGCTTAGTTCTCACATTAGAAGTTAGCAGTTCTTTCTATCAGTGGGGGATTTATATACAGAGACAATGAGACTGGCTCAGGCTACAGCAGGGTTCAGAACTATCGTGCATAGGGTAGCTATGAGTCCCAGGTGACTCAATGACACATAACAACAACACAATGGTAACAAAAGATACTCTCTAAAGTAATACATATATTAAAAGTTTACTAAAATTTCAAACTATAAAATAGCTATTATTAAATAAAAAACATAGTATCATCTCCATAAAATTATTTTTGTTGTTATATGTCATTAACTTGTAACCAATTTAGAGCTGAAACCCCAATGTGTTGTCTTTCAGAGGAAGGTTTATCAGAGGGTATAAATAACAAAGGAAGAGGTTGTCCATCTTTCTCCTGAGGAGTAGCTGTTGGATTCTAACTGCCTACCATATGAAATTATCTACACTAATTTCTCAAATCTCTTAAAAGGTTTAAATAAGGCAAACTGACCAAATCTAAATATTTGAAACTGTCATATTTTTTCTTGATTTTAAGAAAAATAATGCTCCCTCAGTTTTATGTAGCCTTTCCTCTCTCTGTGATGTAAATTATTTTTCTTGATCTATAACATTCACGTGGACATTTCATCTAGTATTTAACAGAAGTAGAGAAAATGGCAATTCTTACACAACTAATATTCTTGAATTTTAAAGAAAATATGGATAATATTACACTGAGATGGTCTGAAGAGGAATTGTATTATTCAAGTTTCTCTAATATTAGTTTTACAAGAAAATGTAATTGCTGCAGAAATTAGATAGTATTTTTTATTATGTAGTTGATTTGAGTAACACATGTGAGGTAAAAGGGACTAGTATGGCACATGCAAACACACACATATACACAAAAAAAGAGATGTTACTTTTATTCCAACATAGTTCTTTTGTGTATAAATTATCTTTTAAACATGTCTCATATTGAGATAAGTGATTTCAATGCTTTCATATCCCTGTTAATTAGTGAATGGCAGTCTGCTGAACCAAGAAAAGAATCACAGCTGTGTAAGGCTTCACTCTTGGTGATAAAGAAATTTCCTTGGAAAAATTGAGCTGTGAACTGACAGCAACCAACACTTGTGACAGCAAAGGTATGGATGCTTGAGTTTGTAAATGAGGCTATATATGAAATCTTATTTTAAAATCAACCTACTTAATAGATCCGTTATTGGCCATTTTATGTCTGGGGTAAATTCCAAGAGGAAATTTAATAGAATAAACTATAAACAGCATACTTCCAATAACTGAATTAGAGAAATTCTCCTT
This sequence comes from Elephantulus edwardii, assembly GCF_000299155.1. Taxonomy (NCBI): domain Eukaryota; kingdom Metazoa; phylum Chordata; class Mammalia; order Macroscelidea; family Macroscelididae; genus Elephantulus; species Elephantulus edwardii. The sequence goes on from NW_006399773.1 coordinate 18,201,810, forward strand.
TTCTTCTATTATCCATATCAAATTGACTTTATATTTTACTAATACCTTTGCCACCATAGATGACTTCATCCAAATAGGGAAGAGGTACGCTATTTCTGATAGCTGTACACTTTTAGTTACCATGCTGAATTTCGTCTTTAGTTTCTGCATTTTTCAATTTACCATCACAATGATATAATAATATTTAGCAGGCCATATGGATGTCAAATTTAGCTTCCTTTGCTCTCTTTGGACAACAGCAGTCTTATCTATTTCTGGAGATCAGTGTTATCTTTCTTTCCATCCCATCATGAACCAATTGCCTTTATAGCAAGAAGAATTCTAAGAAATTGGGCTACAGTTGGAGCTAAATGATAAAGAGATTTCCATTGTGCCTATTAATATAAGCAGTTGACCATTAAGAAACAATTCTTATTGATTATCAGAGTACATAGTTATGAATATTAAAAGCACAAATTTTTTTGAGATACTGAGTCAGATTAACAATTGGTGGAGACCTCTTACTTCCATCATTTATTCCCATATATATGTATTTTAAATATTTGAGAATAGAATATAATGATTATTTATTTAGGGTATATATGTTGACTGATTAAAATAATACCTAACTAATGTTCAAGATCCAATTTTTAATTTATTGAACCGATAGTAGGTCCAATTTGAATTTCAAGAACATTTTTTTCTTCCCCTAATTTTTTAATTGTAATTTTAACAAAAGATTACAGAAAAGTTAGATTTTCACTCATTCATAGTTGCACGCTTTCCTCCCTATCCCCACCCCAGTTCACTTTAAAATATATATATTGATTGTTGTGTAATTGTCTCCCTTTCCCCTTCCCAACACTATCCCCATTCACTTTTCTATGTACCTCTTATTCACGACTGTTGTCATCCAAATACAGCCTAATCATATATTCCTCTTGAACAGTTTTTTCCCTTAAGTATTCCAATGCAGTGTTCATTTTTATCCCCTTTCCTGATTTCCCTTAAACCCCCCTGTCAGTCCTGTTTTATAACAGTGATATTATATGATATTTGTCATTTTGTGACAGATATTTTAATCAGCATAATGTCCTCCAGGGTCACCCATGACTTCCTTTATGACTTTCCTGTTTTTCAGTGCAGCATAGTATCCCATTATATGAATAACAATAGCAAAATACCTCAGGGCAGCAAAGAACAAACGCTGACAAGGTTGTAAAGAGATTGGGAGTCTTATTCACTGCTGATGGGAGTGTAAAATGGTTCAGCCAATATAGAAGGTGATCTGGCACTTTCTCATTAAGTTGGAAATAGAAATACCATTTGACCCAGTGATTCTTAGGAATATAACCTAAGAAACCAGAGCTTCCACCCAAACAAATGCATGCACACCCATGTTTATTGCTGTATTATTCATAATAGTACAGAGATGGAAGCAACCCAAATGCCCATCAACTAATGAATGGATAGAAAAGAACGTCATTTAAAAACTTTAAAACTCTCTTACAGGTTGGCCTTTACTGTTGCAGTCATTGGGTCAGTCCTAGCTTGAGGGCCTTCCTCTTTTTTTGCTGATGTGGGTGATTTTATCATCCTTGCTTTTAAGGAACATTCTGGCATCACTTGTTCCAAGACAGACTTGCTTGGTTTTCAGGCATCATACAATATAATCAAGAATCTTTGCCAAGCCACAATCCAAAAGTATTCATTCTTCTTCATTCTTCCTAGGAAGCTCTGGAGGCTTAAGTTAAGGAGTTATATTGACAACTCAGAGGAATATGGGCAATAATCTCCTGTGTGATTTTCAGCATCTGAAAACTTACTTGCAGGGTCAACTATAAGTAGGTTCCAACTTGATGGCACCACATTTGTTTGCAACAAAATATTCAATTCTTTCCAAGTTTTCTTTAGCAATTTTGAACATATCATAGAGTACCAAAAGAAAAAACGTGTTTCTTCCAGAGACAGTTAAACAAAGTTGCCCGGTGAAGGCAAGGTTTTGTTTATATTCTGTCTCATGTACTTTGGACATACTGGAGGGGCTAGTCCTTGGAGACTTGAGTATCATGTTTGGAAATATAGAAGGTCAGTAAAAAGGAAGAGGATCATGGCTGAAATGGATTGACACAGTGACTGTAACAGTGTAACAGTGGGGACAGGTGTGTCAGAGACAGTGAAATTGGCTCAGGATAAAGAACTATTTTTCTTCCCCTCCCCCACTAGTTTATTTACAAAATTCAAATACAAATTTGAACAAATTCTTTTAAATTATTATACTCCTTTTCCCCTGCACATCCACATCCCTCTGCTTCCAGGCTCTCCCCCCACCCCTGAAACTTACACTCATTCTACAATAACGATTTTATACAATATTTATCCTTATGGGACTGAGTTAGTTCACTCAGCATAATGCTCTCCAGTCCCTCCCAAGTTAGATAATAATTTACAAAGTTATTGCCCCTGTGTGCTGCATAGTATTCCATTGTGTGAATGCACCATAATTTTTCAATGCTTTCGTTTGTGGTTGACTTTTGGGCTGCTTCCATGCTTTTGCAATGGTGAATAATGCTGCTATGAACATTGGTATACAAATCTCAGTTTGTGCCTCTGTTCTCATATTCTCAGGGTATATTCCAAGTAGTGGAATAACTGGGTCATATGGAATATCTATGTTCAGCCTTTTAAGGAAGCACCAAACTGCCTTCCAGAATGGTTGCACTGTTTTACAATCCCACCAACAATGTCTAAGAGTTCCTTTCTCATCACATCCTCTCCAACATATATGTAGTTTTTAGAGTAACTGTGAGTCATAGTAGACTCAATGCTGTATAGTAACAACAATAGTGTTCATAAGAAGCAATTGATAATACTAAAGCTTGGATCAGACATACTTTTTCCTTTAACCTGATGTGCTTGCTCTGTAGTACTTTAAACAGATACTTGGCAGAAAGTTTATCCAATGTAACACATGTTTTGATGTCTTGACCATGACTACTATGAATATTTGATTTGTGTATCCAAGTAAAACAATATCATTAGCAACTTAGACCTTTCTTTCTTTCTTTCTTTCTTTCTTTCTTTCTTTCTTTCTTTCTTTCTTTCTTTCTTTCTTTCTTTCTTTCTTTCTTTCTTTCTTTCTTTCTTTCTTTCTTCTTCCATACTCTTGTCTATAAGTCCAATAGTGAAGGTGTTGTTGTGAAAAGTTTATTATTTCCTAAATTTTCTATGCATATATTTTGTTGTTGTTGATTGCTGTTGAGTTGAACATGACTCTATGAACAAAAGACCGGAAACTTTTCTATAATTGTCATCGTTTCTCAAAGTTCATAGTTTCCAGAGGCATATTTTAAAGTTCATAGAATTTCCAGAGGCATGTACTTTAGAAAGTGGATGTTTTCTGTCTTACATATTTTGGACATACTGTCAGGAAGGGCCAGTCCTTGGAGACTTGGATAGCATGCTTGGAAAGATAAAAGGTCAGTGAAAGAGAAGAAGAGCATGGATAAAATGGATTGACACAGTGACTGTAACAATGGGGACAGATGTGTCAGTGACACACCTTTCAGTGAGTGCTTGAGAATATCATTGGGTCAGTTCTAGCTGAGGGCTACCTGATAGTTCTTCCTGACTGCAGTGCTGTAAAAAGTGTATATATTACTAATCGCCTCAAGTTGAGACAAAATCATCTCATAGTTTAATATTTCCAGGGCTGTACATTGAGTGGGAGGTGATTGCCCAACTTTCTCTTGGATTTGAACCACCAGAACGATACTACTGTCACTATTACATATATATTCTTTAGGGAGATTTGGTGGAGCATAGTCCATAAAAAGTTGAGATGTTAGCCCAAAAGCTATACCTGGAATCTACCAATGGCTCCATGAAAGACATGGGCAATATCCTAAGCAATTTGCAGTCTCAGAACCCAGCATAGGGCCAGCTCTGTAGGATTAGTTATGAGTTGGTTCTGACCTGATGGCAATTAATTAGTGATTGAGAAATACATACATAGGTAGATAGAGTGATTCTCATGTCTTAGTGGTAAAATGTTGCACCGCCAACCCAGAGCCTCATGGTTTGAGTTCACAACTGCTCCTCAGGAGAAGGATGAACAACCTCTTCCTGTGTAACTTGCTCCCTTGTAAAACTCATTGAAAGGTCAGTTATGACTTGGTCGGAAATGACAGAATATAACAAGATAAACAGATAAAACTGTAGTTAGATAGTTGTTGTTAGGTGCCATAATGTGGATATCAAATCATAGTGATCTGATGATCTGAACTTTATCCTATCCTACACCATCTTCATGAACTCTGATACCCTTCAGCCCATTGTTGCAGTCACTGTATTAATTTATCTGCTCGAGGATCTTCTTCTTTCTCTGACTTTACATCTTTACGTGTATGATTTGGGGGTTTTTTCCAAGAAATGGTCTCTGTGACAATGTGTCCAAAGTATGAAAGAGACAGTTCATCATTCATGCATTTAAGGATCAATCTTCTTCCAAAACAGACTTCATTGGGTTTGTTTTGTGTGTGTGTGTTTGTGTGTGTGTGTTCTTTTAGTGTTTTTTGTTTTTGTTTTGGGTGGGTTGTTTTGTTTTGTTTTTTAGTCCACATAATATTCCATACTCTTTTCCAACATTATAAGTCAAAGGCAAAATTTTACTTCTATCGCTGTTATTCATTGTCAAACTTGCATATATGTAGGAAGCAATTAAGAAATAAAAATCCCAAAACTCTCAAAAACAACACATAACTTAAATCAGAGACACCTTAGTCTTTAAATTGAATTTTAATTAGTGCTTTAGATAGGTGCTTGACAACAAATTTTCCCAATGCAATAAATATTTTGATTTCTGGATTACTTTCTCAACTCTGTGTGTGTGTATATGGTTTTTATGCACATTTTGAATTGTAGTCAACACATACATGACCCATCAGTGGGTTTTTAGAGCGAATATATAGCACCAGAGGAGACTATCTTCTACAGAGGTGGATTCAAACTGCTTGTGTTTGGGTTGTCAGCATAGCTCCTTGACACTAGACCATCATAACTCTCTCAGATTGAGAGATAAACAGATAATGTTGTTGTTGTTGTGTGACATTGAGTCACAACTGACTCATAGCTGAGCATCCAGGGGATTTACAAAGATAGTAAATAGCACAGCGGGAGATTCCCGATTCTCCTGCAGGGCCGCTAAGGAATTCAAACTGAATGCCTTTGGGATTTCAGAGACATTTTTTACCAGTAGACCATCAGGAAAAAAACAAAAGTATGTGTATGTGTGTTTGTGTGTGTGTGTGTATGCATATATGTAGGTGTACATATACATATGTGTGCATATGTATACATACATGTGGGTATTATGTATATATGTTACAGTTGGCGTGCATATGTGTATATGTCTGTGTGCATATCTATATATGTGTATATGCACATGAGTTAATATATATATAGATTTATGTATATATATCTCTGTATATGCATATGTATATCCGGGAGGCTGAGCTCTATGAGGAGAATGGTGGTGTCAGGATTGGTGGAAGATCTATCAACAATCTGTGTTATGCAGATGACACAACCCTGCTTGCTGAAACTGAGCAGGACCTGAAGCGCTTGCTGCTGAGGGGCAGGGACTGCAGCCTTCAATATGGATTGGGGCTCAATGTCAAGAAGACAAAGATTCTCACCACTGGACCAATTGGCAGCATCAGGATGCATGGTGAGGAGATCGAGATTGTTCACAGCTTTAGT
>NW_006399773.1:18207764-18229415 GCF_000299155.1 Elephantulus edwardii
GAAAGAAGAAGAATTAATGCTTTTGAGCTTTGGTGTTGGAGAAGAGTGCTGAGGGAGCCACGGACTAATAAGAAAACAAACAGATTCACCCTGGAGAGGGTTAATCCGGTCTGCTCCTTGGAGGCAAGAATTCTGAGGCTTTGTCTGACATACTTTGGTGATGTTGTAAGGAGAGACTGGTCCTTGGAGAAAGACATCATGCTTGGGAGGGGGGAGGGATGGTGCAGGAGGGGAAAGCCCTCTAGGAGATGGATTGATTCAGTGACTGGGGCAATCGGGATGAGTGTGTCGGGGACAACGAAATTGTCACAGGACAGAGCAGAGTTTAGAGCTGTTGTCCATAGGGTCGCTATGAGTTGCAATTGACTCGATGACACATAACAACAACAACAACATATATGTATACACATAAATTTGTATATAAATGTATTTAGTATGTTGTGAATTTCAGTTCCAGCTGGACCTGGGATGGCCTCTTACGTGTTGAGGAGGAACACATGAAATGCTCTGGGCTCTTACGGCTTTCTTTCCATCTCAAGTGGATATCAACAGAGGTGACTTGCCAAATGAATTGGGGGTCTCTGGTGCAGAATCCACCAGCATTTAGGTGTGCCCGAATTGTAAAATACTGAAATATTTGGCCATACCTGTAGGCAGAGTGCCAGGGACTAGTGTGCTTTCAATCTTGGTTCCAGCTGGATCTTAGGATGGTTTCTTGTGTCTTGGTGAGGGACGTATGAAACGCTGGGTCATATAGCACTCGTCTGTTCACTTGCTGTATAGAGGTAGCTCGTGGTTGCTCTGGAGCTGAACATTGTGACACTGATGTGTCAAATTCAATAATGGTTACCCATGGTGAACAGTGTTTGGTGGCACTCCCTGATTAAAACAAACTTGGAATCAGGAGTGACATACACCTCCTAAATAGCTTGCCTAGGAAACCCTATGAACATGGAGAAAGGATGAAAGTTATCCAAGTGTTCAAGCCTTTCATTCATACTGTTTTTATGAGTCGCCTATGACTTGATGACATTTAACAACAACAACAAATGTATTCATATTTGTGTGTGTGCATATATATGTATACATATGTGTGTATATATAACTATATAAATATTTATATTTCTATAATATTTATAAATTAAAATATTGATAATTATATAAATATTTATATATTTATATATACATAAATATATATTTAAGTGTATTATACATTTACCAAGGCAATTAATGACTGTTGTTGTTATCTGCAATCAAGTTGCTTACAACTCAGCAAACATATGCACAACATCTCTGAACCCTGCTGTGTATCCTGAACCAATTTTACTGTCTCAGATACATCTACTCCCATTACTCCAGTCACTGAGTCAATCCATCTTATCCAGGGTCTTTCACTTTGGTGCTGTCCCTCCACTCTCCAAGCATAATGTCCCTCTCCAAGGACTGTTCTCTCTTTGCAACACGCCCAAAGTTTGTCAGTCAAAGCCTCAGAATTCTAGCCTCCAAGGAACAGCCTGATTTCACCTTCTCTAGAACTATTTGTTCTCTTGGCAGTCCGTGGTATATTTAATAACAGTTCAAAAACATCAATTCTCCTTCTGTCATCCCTAGTCATTGTCTAGCTTTCTGATGCATAGCACATAATTGCAAAGACCATGGCCTGCATTAGGTGTACCTTAGTCTCCAGACTGATATTGTCGCATTAAATATAAGGTTTCACATAGAACAGCGATGAAATAAGAAATTGCATTATTAATCTTCAATATCCAATCACAATGATCACAATAATAATTAAATTGGAAGCAAAGTGAAAATGCTTTAGCAAATTTCACTGGAGTATTTGGTTGTTAGGTCAACTGTCTCCTTCCGTTCTATGTATCTTCTGTAGTTGCAGCTCAGTGCCATTGAGTTGAATATTACTCAAAGTGGCTCGTTGAATAACAGATTTCAACTCTGTTCTTTCTTGTACTGGCCTTATTATCCCCAAAACACTTGCACCCATTGCTGTAGTGACTGCCTTGATCCATTTCATTGATGGTTTTCCTCTCTTTTACCGACTTTTCAACTTTCCAAGCATGGTGTCCTTTTCCATAGAATTAATACTTTTAATAATATGTCCAAATAATGTAAAAAAAAAAAAAAGATTCATCAGCCTTGCCACCAAAGCGCACTCACTTCCACTTCTCTAAAACATAGCTGATTGTTCTTTCGACACTCCATGGGACATTGAGTACTCTTCTCCAACATCACAACACAAAGGCACTAATTATTATTTTGTCATCTTTATTCATTTTTTAGTTCCCAGATTCAAAGCAGGTGATTGGAAAGACCAAAGCTTGAATCAGGCATACGGTAGTATTTAAATTTGTTGTTGTATGTTGTTGAGTCAGAACTAACTCATAGTTGACCCTCCAGCTAGTTTTCAAAGGCAGTAAATGACACAGGAGGAGATTTTACCCTCTTCTACCAAGCAGCTGATGGATTCAAACTGCTTTTGAGATTGCAGTGTAGCTTCTTACCAGTAGGCTTACATCATCACTTTTTTGTATTTGAACCCTGACAGTAAATTTTCCTAGTCTAGTATCTCTCTTGATCTCCTCTAAGCTAGTACCAAGGATTATGATTTTAGATCCAAGTAAGATGAAATTGACAATTTCAATTAATTTTCTTCTTTCATGAAGTTACCTATCAGTCCAGAGGTAAGAGTTTTTATTTTCTTGATGTTCAGATAAAATTCGTATTGAAGGCTGTAGTCTTCGGTCTCCTGCACCAAGAGCTTCATGTTATCCTTATTTTCCACAAACAAGGTTGTGGCATTTACATAACACATTTGATGATGATTCTTACTCCAATATTGATGCCATATTCTTTTTTCATAAAATCCAACTTCTTGAATAATTTTTTTCAGTATATAGATTAAATAGGTATAGATAAAGAATACAGTCCTAAAACACACCTTTCCTGATTTTTAAATGAGGCAATGTTTCATTTTTCTGTTCAGATAACAGCTTCTTAGTCTAGGTATAGGTTTTGTATAATCACAATTTAATCTTCTAGAATTTTCATTCTTCTTGGTGTTAGTCAAAGTTTGTTACAGTCCACACAGTCATGTACAGCACAGATAGACATTCTATTATCCTCCACTATCAACCAAGGTCAAACTGACACCAAATATAATATCCCTAGTGCTATGATATCTTCTAGATGCAGCTTGAATTTGGAAGTTCTCTGTCAGTGTCCTTATTTAGTAATTTTTGGGTGACCTTCACCATTATTTTTTTTGTATATATGATATTCTACTTTTATCTGAGCACTTTTATTGTTATGTGCTGTTGAGTCACTTGCAATTCACAGTGACCCTATGTACAAACACCTCTAAAGCCAGCCATGTCCTTAGTCAGTCTCACTGACTCTATCATGGCCCAAGATACTGTATCAATCTATCTCATCTGGAGTCTTCTTTCCTGCACTGTCCTTCCACCCTTCTGAACATAATGCCCTTCTTCAAGGGATGGTACCTCCTGACCACATGCCCAAAATATGGGAGACAGAGGTTGAAAATCCTAGCCTCCAAGGAGAAACTTGGTGTCAACCTCTCCAAAACAGAACTGTTTGTTTTCTTGGCTGTCCATGGTATGTTCAAGACTCTTCTCAAACACTAACTCCAAGGCATCAATTCTTCTTCTGTTATCCTTAGTCATTGTCCAGCTCTCTGATACATATCAAGTGTTTGTGAAGTCCATGGTCTGGATCAGGCAAATCTAAGTCTTTAGACTGACATTGTTGCTTCTCAGTACTCTGGGAAAGTCCCTCACAGGAGACATAGGGTTTTCGAAGGCCTACTGTTTCAGAAGTGGATGGCCAATCCTGCTTCCTAGTCTGTCTTAATCTGTATGCTCAGGTTTAGAAAAATATCTGACAGACAAGCATTTTATAGAACAATGCAGATGAAAGATCTTTTCCAATTGTAGAAATAGGAAGAGTGCAAAAGGTCATTGCAAAGACAGAGGAGGAAGAAAAGACCAAAATAGAGAGACTCTGAATACTTCACTGGCATGCCAAAAAGCCAAAGCAGAAGGAAGAAATCAAGGAGATGAACAGGAGATTTCAAAAGACTGCATAACAAGACAAAGTAAAGTGTTATAATGAAATGTGCAAAGAGCTGGAGTCAGAAAATCAAAGACGCCAAACTCAATCAGCATTTCTTAAGTTCAAGGAACTGAAGAGGAAATTCAAGCCTCTAGTTGCAATACGTATGAATGTTTTGCGAAAAATAGTGAGTGATCCTGCAAGTATTAAAAGAAGATGGAAAGAGTATACAGAGTCATTATACCAAAAGGAATCTGTGGACACAAAAGAATTTAATGAAATAACATATGAGCAAGAGCCTATGATAATGAAGTAAGAAGTTCAGACTTCTTTGAAAGAATTGGCAAAAAATAAGGCCCAAAGAATTTATGGTGTATCAACTGACATATTTTAACTAACAGATGCTGCCCTAGGTGTGCTCACCAAGTTGTGCCAAGAAATCTGGAGAACAACCTGTTGGCCAACTGTCTGGAAGAGATCTATATTTGTTCCCATTCCAAAGAAAGGTGACCTGACAGAGTATGGAAATTTTCAAACAATATCATTGATATCTCATGCAAGCAAGATTTTGTTGAAGATTATCCAAAAAAATGAATAGAACAGCACATCAACAGAGAACTATCAGAAGTCCAGGCTGCGTTTAGATGGGTCTAAATGGGTACTAGAGATATTGTAGCTAATATTAGATGGATGTTGGCTGAAAGCAAGAAGTATCAGCAGAGTTTCACTGTGTGGATCATAATAAACTGTGGGTGACTCTGAGAAGAATAGGAATCCTAGAACACTTGATTGTTCTGATGTGAAACCTATACTTGGACCAGGAGGCAGTCCTCAGAACAGAGCAAGGAAACACTTCATGGTTCAAAATTGGGAAGGGTGTACGCCAGGGCTATATCCTGTCTCCATATCTTTCTATCTTTATGCAGAAAAAGATTATCCAGGAGGCTGGGTTTTATGAGGAGAAATGTGGCATCATGTTTGGAGGAAGAATCATCAACAATCTGCGTTATGCAGATGACACAACCCTGCTTGATGAAACTGGGGAGGATCTAAAGACTTGCTGTGGAAAGTCAGGGACTGCAGTCTTCAGTATGAATTGAGACTCAATGTCAAGAAGACAATGATTCTCACCTCTGGGCCGAATGGCAGCATCATAATGAATGGTGAAGAGACAGATTGTTCACAGTTTTGGTTTGCTTGGATCCACAGTCAACTCTCTTGGCACCAGTGGCCAAGAAATTAAAAGACATGTTGTGATGAGAAAGTCTGTAATTAGAGGCCTCTCTAAAGTGCTGAAGTGCAAAGATTTCAGTCTGGAGACTAAGATGTGCTTGATACATGCCATTGTCTTTGCAATCGCTTGCTATGCACCTGAGAGCCGGAAGATGAATAGGGATGATAAAAGGAGAATTGATGTCTTTGAGCTGTGGTGTTGGAGAATATTGTTTAATACTCTTCTCCATGGACTGCTAAGGGAACGGACATGTTTATCCTTGAGAGGGTGAAGCCAGGCTGCTCCTTGGAGGCAAGGATTCTAAAGCTTCATCTGACATACTTTGGACATGTTGCAAGGAGGGACCAGTCCTTGGAGAGGGATGTCATGCTTGGGAGGGTGGAGGAACAGCACAGGAGAGGAAGACCATCAATGAGATGGATTGATTCAGTCACTGGTGTAATAGGAAGTAGGTGTGTCAGAGATGGTGAGATAGGCACAGGATAGGGCAGAGTTTAGGGCTCTTGTACATAGGGTCGTTATGTGTCACATGTGACTTGACAGCATATAACAATAACAACATGCATAATCTGAGCACTAGGAAATCTAAAAGTCAGTTTAAGTTCCATAGTATGTTGAAACAGTTCAGAGAGAAAGTGAAATTTTCTTTAATAGGGAGAAGGGAATCCAAATTTTAACTTCTTATAATTTAGTGGCACAGGAATTAGTAAAAAATAACTACATATTTTAAAATAAGACTCAAAGGAACATTTCTGTTGATATATTTTAATGTATATTATTTCTTAGAAAGATATTAGATGTATTTTAGGATCTGAATTTTTTATTATCAAAGAGCATTTGCTTTCATCTATAAGAATTTGTTAGATTACCAATAATTAATAATATTAGAGTTTATATAAGCAGAAAGATTATTATTTTGTAGACTTATGTCTTATTTCATATATATTTAGCATTTGGTTCCAGGAAACAATGGAATATTCCGTTTATATTCTGAATTAATTTAATAAAAAATTTACATATGTTATAATATTTTCTAATCTTACTTAAATACAAAGATGAGAATTGAAATGATTGCATGACCAAAATACATATTTGAACCAATGAGTGAATTATGGGAAATTTATTTCTTATACATAGATAATAGAATCCTGAGTATCGGTAATATTCTTTTATACATTTTATAGTAATATTTTCAGTTCATTTACTCTAATGTAGTTAATTTTTTTCCATGTAATTCTAGATAACTGGCAATCTAAATATAAGTTTTCTCACGAGTCCTTGAATTATTGTTTTTCTTTACTCACATGCACATTAAAATTTTATTGGCCTCTTCTTTTTTTTTGTCCTCTTCTAACATAATTAATTTTTGTTAAAAATTTTTGTTTAATCATTTTCACTGTGTCATAAAGTAACATGTCTATAAGTGGTAAGCTTAAAATGATAAAAATCAACAGTTAATGAGTTAAAGAGAAAAATTTAAAAAAGAATATGAAGCCCAAAAGAGCCAAATAAAAATTTAAAATATTAAAATTTTTATGCATAATTCTTACCCTCATTTACACAAGGCTTCAACTATATCAAAGAGAAAAATTGGGGACATAACATCCTGGCAATCTATCTGGGGTTGGGTGGTCCATCCTTTGAAAGAAGACATTATGCTGGGAAATTCAGTGGCATCAGAAGAAGAGAGGAAGACTTTTAACATGATAGTTTAACACAGAGCTAGGCTAGGGCAAGGTTCAGATTTGTTCAAAGGGTTGCTATGAGCCATAACTCAATGGCATTAAGTAATAACAAAAACACATACTTGGGGCATATAAAGTATAAATAAAGATTTTTATGTCTTTAAATATTTACATATAAAAATTCTAAAAGTGAACTATGTGGCTTCTTAATAGTATTGTCTTGATGATATTAGATTCAGAAGAAATAAAAATGTGACCAAGTTGTTTTTGTGTATCACTTAGTGAACCGTGTCTCGTCAAGACTCTGGAAAACAAATCTGAACCTTCCTCTATCCTGTGCCATCTTTACAACCTCCAGTAGGCTCAAGCCTATTGCTACAGCCTATCCTGTGGAGGTTAGTCTTCTATTTATCCGACCCTCAACCTTTCCCAGCATGATTTGTATGTGTCAGTACCATGAGGACTGGGCTCTCTCCAATAATGTGGACAATATATGGGAGATAATGTTTCATCCTCCCTGCTTTTAAGAAGTATGATGGTTGCCCTTGTTTCAAGGAAGACTTTGTTAGGTTGGCAGTCTATGGGATATTTGTTTAATACTCTTCTCCAATGTTACAATTCCAAGACATCAATTCCTTTTTGATCAATCTTGTTCCTTGTCACATGCCTTGTTGCCATTGTTGTTAGGTAGTGTCAAGTCAAATATGACTCACAGTGATCCTCTGAAAAGCCAATCTGGACGCTACCCTATCGTGAGCCATCCTCACCATCACCGAAACATTCAAGCCCATTGCTGAAGTCACCATGTCAATTCACCTCATCGGGGATCTTCCACTCCTTTGCAGATCCTCCATCTTTCCAAGCATAATGTCGCTATCCAATGAATAGCCTCAATAAGCTACATATACAAAGTATGTAGACAAAGCTTTGACATCTTTGCCTCCAAAGAGCACTCCAGCTGCACCCTCTCCAAGACATATCTGCCTATTCCCTTGGCAGTTCATGGGAATTTCAGTACTTTTATGCCGCACCAGGATTCAAAGTAATCAATTCTTCTTGATTACTGTTTCCATAAATGTTGACTTTTGGTCCAAATAAAATGAAATTATTGATATTTTAATATTTTGTTTATTATGATGTTTTATGACTATATTTATTATTCTCAAATCTTCACCAATAAGTGAATCCTTTCATTTTCCTCTGCATACTCTTTAAATTTTCAGTAAGCAAGTTTCTATCATCTGCGAATTACAGATCCTTAAGCTTTTGCTCAATTTTGATAGCATACAATCTTTAAATATATAGTTCAGATTATTGGATTAATGACATAGCATACATAATGACTAATATAGAGAAGTGATACACAGAAAGATATACTTCTTGATTTTAAACCACCAAGTTTAAATTATTATACTTTGTATGGTCTAATGGGCAAAGATTTGGAGTTGTACCATCAACCCAAAGGCAGATTCAATCTACCAGTTTCTCTGTACTAGAAATATGGGCACTTTTCTCTTGTGTGATTTACTGTCTTCGAAAACCTGTAAAGATCAGTTATGAGTTATGTATTTTTCTAATTTCGTGCTTGTTTTAGACTTTGCATATCTAATTATAGTGTAAATTATACAATGCTAATTATTTAAACTCAAATACTGAAGTATTTATAAAAAGGTGTTTGTTATAATTGAAACATATCGTTTTCTTCATACGCTTTATATTCAGGAGACACAATTGATACTATTTTGGGTTATTCTTACCTATAAAGATATTTTCCTAAAGTAACTCTTGAAATTGATGGCACAAGTAATTTTCAACATATAAATAAAACAATCTAAATACCTCCTGCCTCTAAGTAAATTGCGATTCATGTCCAACATTTCATTGGGTTCCAGAGGATGTAAATTTTTACCAGAGGAGAATGCTCATATTTATCCCATGAAGTGATTGCTTGAAATGAACTGATGACCTTGTACTTACGCAGTCCAACATGCAACACAACATGTCAGCATGGTGATTTACATAAAGCAAATTAAAAGTTGTCTGGAGATGAAATTATTATTGCTGTTGATTTTACTAGGCAACAATTTCTACTGTATACAGATTAATAGCATTCTTGGAAAAAAAACATTAAAAATAAAATAAGAACCTAACTTCAATTAATCTAAAAATTCAAACTCAACCAGGAACTTGCAACTTCATGCCTAGAACTGTAATAGATTATACACCACATCACCAAAGCACTATTATAGCTTAATAAAATATCACAGGTGTAATGTTGGGGATAAAACTACAAATTACTTATTATCTTAAAATATATTAAACAATTTGTGAATTAGCTATAATAAAATTTAATTCGTTGTTGATATTTCCATTCTATATAATGGTTTTATTATTAACAATAGTCTCAGAAGATAAATAATAATACTGACTTAAACGTTATCATGATTCACACCTGATTTTAAAAAAGTAACTCTGCAACTAAAGCATTTATGTCACCTATTATTACTAACAAACTTTAATAAGAACCATTTCCCAAGAGTAATTCAGACAGTAATGAGGGCACAGTTTTCATAAGGGATCCAGGTGAGAGTTGAAAATCTAATAGAAATATTAATATGAACACTGTTCAAAGAGTCTAGTCAGTTTTATAATTCTATGCCCTGTCATTTTGGGAGACTATATTAAGAAATACCATAATTTATTGAATTTAAAGTAATATTTTTCAAATTGTTTCCAAGGAGAGGCAGTAGCTTATGGGAACTGAATATATGATTTCATTTCTTTTTAAGTGGACACTTTATCCCCCTAAATAATGAAGAATTTTCTGCTTCGCATCTTGATGATAAATTATTCCCTGAAAACATTTAGAGAATTAGAAATAAGTGAGAATGGCTAGAGGCTGCCTAGTGAGAGATAAGACTACTAAGGTCTAGTCATGTTCTGTTAGATAATAAAAAATTAAGAGTAAGTGAAATTCAGCTCAGTGTTCAGATGCCACTTTAAAAACAATTATTACTGGAGGTTAGGTTAAATATCACTTACCCTCTCATTTTGAATTTCCATAAGGGAGAAAGAATTGTGGTAGTTTTCTCAACAACAATGTAAAAGTATATTTATTAACAGATTCTTTTAAAGGAGCTCAAATTGAATAGGCTTTATGCATCACTCTACTAATATTCTTTACTAAGGTGTGTGATTCAAATGCACCAGCTGTTCTGAAGGAAGGGAGCTCTCACTTTTAAAGATTTAAAAGCTAAGAAACAGAATCAGGTCCTGGGGGGAATATTTGCTTAAGAGAGTCTATGAATCAGACCATGCCCAAGAACAGTGAATGTTCATTAGTTTGGGATACAAACAAAAGATTAACTAAATTGTTGTTACTGTATACCACTGAGATGGATTCAACTCATAGCAGAGCCTCCAGTGGATCAGAGGCAGTAAATCACATAGAAGATTTTCCATCTGGAAAATTTTTCCATGGAGCAGCTCGTGGATTTGAACCATGTGCCAATCATTCAAGATTTTGCCCATAGCATCTCTCAGTACTACAACTCGAGGCTTAAATTTGTTTTTCAGATCTCTCAGCTTGAGAATTGCTGAAAGTGTTCTCTTTTTATTCTCTAACTCCAGATCCTTGGATATTTTGTTATGATAATTTGCTTTAATTTCTCAATTTCATATTAGACAATTTCTATTATTTTTCCATTCATACTTGGTACATTCTATGTTCCAATGTAGTCATGGTCAGTACATCTCATAGTGAGTCATCTTCTCTTTTACTGACTCTAATTTTCCAAGCAGTATTTTCCCCAGGGACTGATGCTTCTTTACAGAAGTATATGAAATGAAGTTTTATTATCCTGCTCTGCTTGTACTTCTTCCAAACAGATTTCTTTGGTATTTTGGCAGTCTATTGTATATTCAATACTCTTCATCTACACCACAATTTAAAAGAACTGATAGTTGTTTTTTTGCTTCCCCCCCTTATTTATTGTAGAACTTTCACATACATACAGAACAATTGAAAATATCATGGGCTGAGTTAGGCAAACCAAATCCTTGCACTTTCGCATTTCAATGAGATCCTTGACAGTAAAATTGCCCAATACAACATTGGACAATACGTTTGTTGTTGTTGTTTTAATTTATTGACTGCTGCTTTTAGTTTCACAGAGAATATGGGTATTTAATAATGCCTACACATCAGGACTTTTGTGCAATTTAAATATATGAGTAAATGTACTTAGAGAGTTTTCTGACACATAACACTATAAAATCAACATTCATCACATTTATGTTTGATTCACACGATGGTAACAGTTTTAACACAAATGAAATCCTTATGAAGAATGTAATAACAGGGTTAAACACAGTTATTTTTGCTTTTACATTGATAAAATGGAAGCATATAAATGCCATATAACCTTTCTAAGTTTATACATTAAGTAGAAGAAATAGCTAGAATTTAAATACAACTTGTTTGCATGGTTCAGAATTGTTCTACTCACTCTGATGTTTCTTCCAGTATCATTTTTTTATAGTTGTTGTTAGGTGTTTTCAAGTTGAGTATGACTCGTAGTAACCCTATTAACAATAGATCTGAACCCTGCCCTAGCCTGTGCCATCTTCACACTTCCTGACACTCTATAATGTAATAATAAGGTGATCATGTCAATCTACCAGGTTGAGGGTCTTCCTCTCCTTCACCAACCCTCCATCTTTTCAAATATCATGTCCATCTCCAATGAATAGCCCTCTCTTAACAACATGCCCAAAGTTTGTGAAGTGAAACCTCATCATCCTTATCTCCAAAGAGCAATCTGGTTCCACTCTTTCCAAGACATAGTTCATGGGATGTTCAGTGCTCATCTCCAACAACAGCTCAAAGACATCAATTCTTTTTCTGTCATTTTTTTATTGTCTAGTATTTAGATGCATAGCAAGTTATTGGAAAGACCAAGACCTAAATTAGACACATCTTAGTCCTCAAACAGACATCATTACTCTTCATCATTTAAAAAAAATGTTAAAACCAGAAAAGGTTTAAACATGGTAATATCTTTCTCTATACCTGTTCAAACTTTGTCGCTCTGGAGACTATGGTGCACCAATACAGGCCATGATCTTTGCAATTATTTGCTATGTGTCAGAGAACTGGACAATAACTAGGGATGATAGAAGGAGAATTGATGCCTTTGAACTGTGGTGTATTCAATATACCATGGACTGCAAAGAAAACGAACAGGTTCATGCCAGAGAGGGTTGAACCAGGCTGCTCCTTGGAGGCAAGGGTTCTGAAGCTTTGTCTGAAATACTTTGGACAGGTTGCAAGGAGGGAACAGTCCTTGGAGAGAGACGTTATACTTAGGAGGGTGGAGGGACAGTGCAGGAGAGGAAGACTCTCTATGAGATGGATTGATTTCAGTGTGTGGGGTAATGGAATTAGGTGTGTTGGGGCAGTAAGGTTGGCACAGGATAGAGCAGGGTTTAGGGGTGTACATAGGGTCACTATGAATTGCAAGTGACTAGATGACACATAACAACAACAACAATTCAAACTATTTTCTAGAAAAAGTCATTCAGGAAGCTGGATTACATAGAGAGGAGTATGGTGTCAGGATTGGATGAAGATTATTTAACAACCTGAATTATACAGATGACACACCATACTTGCAAAAAGTGAAGAGAATGTGAAGCACTTACTGCAGAAAATCAAAGACTGTAGCCTTGAACATGGGTTACATTTCATCTCAGTATCAAGAAAAGTAAAATCTCACAACTGGCACATGAACTATCATGATGAATGGAGAAAAGATTGAAGTTGTCTATGTATAATTTTACTCGGATCCACAATCAATAACTTATTAGCAGTAGTCAACAAACAAAATAACACATTGCATTGTGGAAATATGCTCTCAAGACCCTCTGCAAAGTATTAAAGAGCGAGGATATCAGTTTAAGAACCAAGTTGTGCATGTTCCAAGCCATGGTGTTTGATTTCGGTGCATATGGAAATTGGACAATTAATAGGGAATAGCAAAGAATAAAATAATGTGTATATTTTATGTGTTTGAAAAACCATGTGAATGTAGGTATGGGTGAAGTGCAATTCATATGAATGATAAACAATATATATATATATACACACACATACACACACACACACACACACACACACACACACACACACACACACACTTTCTATGTAAACCAATACAAAATAATTTAAATGGGGAGAAAGACTAAAATAGTACAGTTCTCTCCTGCATCAACCACAAATTCACTGTTGTGTTTGAGTCAATTGATATCAATCCATCTCATTTGTGGTTCTCCTCTTTCCTGTTCTTCTGCTTTACTAAGCAAATATATTCAAAATACAGAAGTTTCAGAATGTTCCATTCTAAGGAGTATTTTCACTATACTTTCTCTAATATGGAATTTAGGTATAGTGTTTTATTTAGAATTCTGAGCATGACAAAAATTAGTACTAAATTTATTAAAGTATTAAAGCAAATACCTCAGAATCAGGAAACCGCAAGAAATAGGTCAACATGGAATAATGTGATCAAGTACCAAAGAAAATGCAAATATTGAAGAAACAATTGAAACTATATATGAAAATGTAGAAAAAATTACAAGTCAGAGAGGGTACAGCCCACATAATACTGGTAAAAACAGAAATACATGAACATGTAATTCAAAATATCAAGGCCAAAATGGAAAAAGTTTACAATATGCTAGAGAGACAAAACAAACAAATAAAAATAACAGAAGAGATGATCAGAAAATCAGTGAGCTAGAATACAGGACCTTAGCGGGAACATATAGGAAGAAAAATCAGAGATGAGATAGAAATGAGGGGGGAAAAAGGAGAAAACAATAGAATCATGTGGGATGAAACAACATATATATCAAGTAAATTGCATTTTAAAAAAAGAATGAGTAGCAATACTAATCTTGAAAAAAACAGACTTCAAGAAGAAAAAAATACCATAAAAGATTGTTGTTGTTGTTAGGTATCATTGAGTTGAGTATGACCCCTAGTGACCCTATGAACAAAATAGCTGAACCCTGTCCCATCATGTGCCATCCTCATACTTTCTGACAAATTAGAACCCATGGTAACAGTCACTGTGTCAATCCACTGGACTGAAGACCTTACTCTCCTTTGCAGGCCTTTAACTTTTCAGAGCATCATGTTCCTCTCCAAGGACTAGCTCCTTCTAACAACATGCCAGAAATATGTGAAATGAAGTCTAATCATCTTTGACTCCAAGAGCACTCTAGTCATAAAAGATAAGGAAGAACAATATATAACAATTAAAGACATAATGTATCGTGAATACATAACCTTGTTCAACATTTTGACACCTTGCAAAATATATTAAGCAATGGTTAACAGAATTGAAAAATGAAATAGTGCCACAATAGTTGTAGGAGACTGTAACACGCTACTCACACCAAACAATAGGTCAAATCAAACTTAACAAAAGTGCAGAAGATCAAAATCATACAGTCAGTGACAAACAATCTCTGGATTTATTCACGGTACACTATCCAATTAGAATCCAATTTACTTTCTTCTCAAGAGTACATGGTATGTTCTCCAGAAATGATCATATTTTAGGACACAAAGCAAGCCTCAACTAATTAAAAATACTGAAAGAATACAAAGTATCTTTTCAGACCACAATGCTATAAAATTAGAAATTAATGATAAGACAAGAAAGGTTATAAACCCACTCAAGTGGAGGTTAAATAATACTCCACCAAACACAATTGGGATTTAGAAAAAATAATAAAATAAAAAAGTTCTTAGAAACAATTGATAATGAAAATACAACATACTAAAACCTCTGGGATGTAGCTAAAGCAATCCTAAGAAGGTAGTTCATAGCAATAGGCAAACACATAAAAAAGGAACAAAGAAGCAAAATTAATGAACTAACCCAATATCTCCATCAAATAGAAAAAGAACAACAATTGAAGCCCGCTAAAAGGAAATTATAGGGACAAGAGCTGAAATCAGTAAGATAGAAAACAGAAAAAACAATTGAAACAGTTAAGACCAAGAGCTAATTCTTCAAAAGAGTGAATAAAATAGACAAAGTATTGTCACATTTAACAAATGAAAAGAAAGAGAAGTGAACAAGTATAAAATAAGAAATTTTATTTAAAAAGAAAGAGAAAAATACAAATAACTTGAATAAGAAAGGATAGAGATGACTGAAAGTGAGGAGGATTTGAAGCACTTGTTGCAGAAGATAAATAAATGTCAGCCTTTGGTATGGATTGCATCTCAAAGTCAAGAAGGTAAAGATTCTAACCACTGGACCAATAGGCAAAATCACGATGGATGAGGAGATTGAAATTGTCACCAGTTTCATCTTGCTTAGATGCACAATTAACGCCATAGTCTAGCTAGTCAGAAAATGAGGAGATATACTACACTGGGAAAATCTGCAGTTAGGGACCTCTCCAAATTTTTGAAGACTAATGATGTCAGTTTGGGGAGTAAGATGCATCTGATTCATATCATAGTCTTTCTGATTACTTGCTATTCATCTGGGAGGTGCACAATGAATAATGATGACAAAAGAATTGATGCCTTTGACCCATGGTGTTGCAGAAGAGCACTGAACATGCTGTGGACAGCAAAAAGAACAAAAAGATATGTCTTAGAGAGGGTATAGCCATAGTGCTCTTTGGAAGCAAGAATAAGAAGGCTTTGCTGTCTACTTTAGGCATGTTGCTAGGAGAGGCTATTCCTTAGAGAGGGACATGATGCTGGGAAGGGTGGAGGGTTGGAGAAGGAGAGGAAAATCAAGCAGGTGGACTGTCATGGTGACTGCTGCAATGGGCTCTTGTGTATCCAGAAGTGTGAGGATGGAACAAGACAGAACAGGGTTTGAATCTTCTCTTCATAGAGCTGCTATGATTTGTACTCAACTCAATAGCACCTAACAACAACAGCAATACTCAAATAAGGAGCTCTGATGCCCTAGCGGCAAGAAGCTGTGTTACAGTCCCGAAGGCAACTAGTTTGAGGCCAACGGCTCCTCCAATCTCCTCATGTGCAATTAACTGCTCCTGAAAACCTGTCAGAGTATCACCTACGGGTCAGTTTTGATTTGATGGTACAAAACAACAATATTTTTAAAATAACATTATATACATATTAAATGTATATGAATTTTATATGTAAACCAATGTAAGATAAAAATAGAGTAGGGCAGGGGAAGAATATTAATTATACCATAGACTGTCAAAAGAAAAATAAATCTGTCTTGAACTAATTGCAAAAAGAGTGTTCCTTATAAGCAAGGATTGTGAAACTGGGTCTCACTTAACTTTTCAGAAGGAGTCAAACCTGGGGGAGTGAGATCATGTAGTAAAATGTTGAAGGTCAATTAAAGAGGAAGATCTTCAATAAGATCGATTGACACAATATTACCACAATAGGCAGGACAGAGATTATGAATATTGCACAAGGTAGGGAAAGTCAGATCTATTATTCAGAGGGTCACTATGAATTTCCTTCAACTTAATAGCACCTAACAATACAAGAGTAATATTTCTTAACAACTTGTCAATAATTGTTGCTTCTTGTGGGCGGAGCTGAAGGAAGACTAGCAAAGCAGAATGTAAATCCAGAAAGGCTAGAGCTCGCTCAGGCGACTAGCCCCGAGGAACCCCAAAACCTCTGCGTTTATTAGCGTTCAGAAGCAAAGAAATAGTTCACAGAGATATGGAAACTTTAAGGATTACCCCAGGTACACAGATAGATAAAAAAACATACATTCAAACAAGACTTCTTTGTATTCATAAACTGCTTTCTTATATTTGCATCAATCTTATCAAGAGCAGGAATATTTGTTTCTACTCTCAAAAAAGTAAGTGTCTAAAGCTGTACAGGAACTGCTTGTAATCTTCCTCCTCAGAGGCCTCATGAAAGCTGCTTGCAATCTTCCTTCTGAAGACACCTCTGTGTGCACAGCACACAAGCCACATCCCAAGGATACAGCCCCTTACATTCTTTGCGCTTTACAGTAATAATAATTTTATGCTATTCTTGCTATTCCATTACTGTTTCTACTATTAGAGAGATCTGGCACTTTTGTGATACAATTTGCATTACCAATCCAAAGGCACATGGCTCAAAACTACCAGTTGCTCTGTTGGGAAATGCTAAAATGATAAACGGTAACTGAAAACCTGCTGGAGGATCAGCTATTAGTAAATCATGACTAGATTGTACATAAGAACAACAGTAATGTCTACTATTACTGCTACTACCATTTAAAGATAAAGAATACCAACACTTCCATTTTCTAACTAACCAAATACATATAATAAAAGTGATTAGAGTAGTTTTAATACATAATTAAGTATTCTTATCTATTCAGCCAATTGAATCAGGTGGACTTCTTTAATAAACTCACCTGGTCTCTAATGAAATATTTCTATCCAAAATTCTCAAACTTGTCTAAACCTTATCTCTTGGATTCTGGGTTATTGTTGTTTTTTCCCTGAAATGAAAACATTTTCATTATGAAATGAGCAAAAGTGGATAAATATTTAAAAGAAGGTATTATGAGGGAGAAAAGTATTAGTTTACATGTGAAAACTCAAACTTAAATATAAACAAGTTGGTTCTGACTCATAACATCCAATGTTTTAAATATTAAAGTGAGTATACCGCTTTACACTAGAGCTCTAATGGTCTAATGGCAAGGAACTGCACTTCAATCCCAAAGGCACACACTTAGAATCCACCAGCTGCTGCTCTGTGGGAGAAAGATGGACACTCTTTTTCCATGTTTTACACTTGAACCAGGAAGCAGTTGTTAAAACAGAGCAAGGAAATACTACATGCTTCAAAATCAGGAAAACAGTGTGTCAGCAATATGTCTTGTCTCGATACCTTTTTAATCTATATGTGGAACAGATAATTTGGGAGGTTGAACTTTATGAGCAGGAATGTGGTATCAGGATTGGAGGAAGACTCAACAACCTGCATCATGCAGATGACAAAAACTTGCTTGCTGAATCTGAGGATGACCTGAAGCAATTGCTGCATAATGTCAAGGACTGCAGCCTTCAATATGTACTGAAGCTCAACATCAAGAAAACAAAGATTCTCACCACTAGGACAATTGGTAGCATTGTAATAGATGGAGAAGAGATTGAAGATAACAATTTCAGCTTAGTTGGCTTCACAGTCAACAGTCTTGGCACCAGAAGTCAGAAAATCAAAATACGAATTGCATTAAGAAAATCTGCTGACAGAAACCTGTCCACAGTGCTAAAGAATGACGATGTCAATTGAGGGACTAAAGTGAATCTGATTCAGACCATAGTCTTTGCAATTACTTGCTATGCATCAGAGAGCTGCACAGTGACTAAAGAAGACAGAAGAGTAATTGATGCCTTTGAGCTGTGGTACGGGAGAAGAGAATTGAACATACAATGGATTGCCAAGAGTATAAACAGGTCTGTCCCGGAAGGGTGAAACCAAGCTGTTCTTGCTCCTGGGAGGCAAGAGTTTGGAAGCTCTGTTCCATGTACTTAGGGTATGTGGACAGGAGGAACCAGTTCTTGCAGAAGGTCATCATGCTTGGAAAGGTGGAGGGACTGCACTAGAGAGGAAGATCCTTCATAAGATTGACACAGTAACTGGGAAAATAGAATTAGGTATATTGGTGACAAAGAGATTGGCTCAGGATAAGGTGGGGTTCAGGGCTATTGTCACTAAGAGTTGCAGGCAACTCAATGGTACATAAAAACACAACATACTGTTTATCTTTTTCTTCCTTAGGTGGTGTATTTAAACAGATGGGAATAAGCTCATATTCCCTTCATTCTGCATGTCTTTAATGAACGTCTTACTCCTTTTCCCACATTGATGTTAGGTGCATCAAATTGAGTATAACTCATAGAAACTCTATGAATAACAGATGGGAACACTGTCATTCCGGATATACTCTAATCCATTGTACTAGTCTCTGTGTTAATTTTTATCATTGAGGGTCATCCACTTTTTTAAAATTTTTATTATTATTATCATTATTAATTTTAATAGACATTAACAGAGGTTTTGGATTTCCATTCATTCATTGCCACACTTTTCTCCCTGCCCACCCTTCCCCACCAGCTCACTTCCCCCTCCGAAGAGAAAAAAAGATTCCTTCATTCCCATGTCCCCTCCCCCCAACCCCCACCCCGAGTACACTTCTCTATGCAACCTTAATTCTGGATTCCTGTGCTAACCATAATACTCAATCATATATCACTTCTAATCTGTTCTTTCTCTCATCTGTTTCAATACAATATACATAATTTATCCAGTTTTTTCACTCGTACCCCAACCCTGATGTCAGACCCATTCTACAACAGCGGCACCATGCTTTTAGCCAGCTCTCCATCATTCCAAGCATGATGGTCCTCTTCAAGAAATAACATTTCCTAATAAAATGCCCAAAATACATGATATGAAGGAATATTTTCACTTTTTTCTCCAAAGGACCAATCTTTACTTTTGGCTTTACTTTCTCCCAGACAGTATCTTGGTGTTGGGGATATTTTTTTGTTGTTGTCTGTTTATTTTTAAGTCCATAAAACATCCAGTACTCTTGTCTAACAACATAACTCAAAGACATGAAGACTTCTGTCATCTTTATTCATTGTCCAACACCCAGATACATAGCAAGTGATTGAAAAAAAAAGGTGGCTTGAACCAAGTGCATCTCAAGCATGCAGAATAAAAGGAAAACAAAAAGAGAAGAACTCACTCAGATCACAACAAATTATGGCTAACATAATGGGAATCCCAGAACACTTAATCATGTTCATTCAAAACCTATATCTAGACAAAAAGGTTGTGGAAGCAATGCAAGAGAACAGTATATGGTCTAAAATTAGGAAAGGTGTGTGTCAAAGTGGTTTCCTCTCTCCATACCTTTTTCAACTGCATGCTTTCATTTTCTCTTCTCTTACTGATAATTAATAGTTAATTTTGGCTAATTGAGAGCATCAGACATTTCATTTTGCTTGGATCAATAATCAACACACTTGATAGCAGTAGTCAGGAAATCGGGAGATACATTGCCCTGTCAGGTCTTTCTTCAAAATGCTGAAGAGCAATGTTGTCAATTTAAAGACAAAAGTGTACTTTATTCATGACATGGCCTTCTCAATCACCTACTATGTATCAGAGACCTGAACAACAAATAAGAATTACAGAAGAATCAATGCCTTTGAGTTGAGGTGCTAGAGAACAGTACTGAATAGCCCATGGACTGCCAAAAGAACAAACAGATAAATCTTGAGGGGAAATGCAGCCAAAGTGCTCCTTGGAAGCAAAGATGGTGAAGCATCTTCTTTCCTACTTTGGACATATAGCTAGGTGAGGTTAATCCTTGGAGAGGGACATCATACTTGGAATTATGGAGGTTCAGTGAAGGGTAGGAAGACCCTCAATGAGATGGATTGGCTTGGTGAATTCAGCAATGGAGTCTAGTGTGTAAGAAATGATGAGGATGACACAGACCAGATCAGAGTTCAGGTGGGCTCTTCATAGGGTTGTTTTGAATTTTACTCAATGGGATGGCACATAACAACAACACTTTATCTATTTCTAATACATATTTAAATACTGTTATTGTTATATGATCTCAAGTACAACTCATAATGACCGAATGAACAATAGCTCTGAACCTTCCCCAATCCTGGGACAACCTCATGATCTGGGACATGCTTATGCTCATTGCCACAATCACTGGACCAGTCCATTTTATCCAAGGTTATCCTCTCCTGCCTGGCCCTTTACCATTGCAAGTACGATGTCCTTTTCTAAGGACTGGTCCCTTCTGGGAACACGTCTAAAATATGTGAGACTGAGTTTCAAAATCTTTGCCTCCAAGTAGCAGCCTGATTTTACCTTCTCCAGGACAGAAATGTTTGTTATCTTAGAAGTTCAAGGTATATTCCATACTTTTCTCCAGCACCACAACTCAAAGACATTTATTTTCTTCTGTTCTTTTCAGTCATTATCCAGAACTCAGATTCATAGAAAACAATTGAGAAGATCATGGCTTGTATCAAGAACAGCTTAGTCTCTAGATTGACATAATTGCTCTTTAATAATGTGGAGACTACATGCTATTTAACATTATATGTAAATAATTAAGGGATTTCTCATGTTGTAATATTTCAGGATTTGTATAGGCACATACTGATTGTGTCTATAAACAACTTGGCCATAATTATCTTGTTTGGCATTTATATAATAATACAATATGGCAATATAGCTGTGCCACATTATGTAGTCTGGTACAGTCAGTAACTATGCAATATAATTAGATTAGTATAGGATATGACACTTTTAATAATGTATTCAAAGTCCTGATCTGAAGTGTGATTGGGAATTTTCTTACATATGTGGCCTACACTGATAATGAGATATATGTTGTTGTTGTTGTTGTTGTTATGTGCCGTTGAGTCGTTTGCGACTTATAGCGACCTTATGCACAACAGCCCTAAACCCTGCTCTATCCTGCGCCAACCACACTGCCTCTGAGACAACCATCCCGATTATCCCAGGCACCAAATCAATCCATCTCATAGAGGGTCTTCCCCTCCTGC
>NW_006399773.1:18230597-18236314 GCF_000299155.1 Elephantulus edwardii
TAAAATTTAATTAAATAAAAAAATAATTGCTTCAACAGCATCAACAACTTCAATATGATCTTATATTTTAAGATTAACTATTAATTTAAATAACTGCATCTGTAATGATCCTATTTTAAAAGAAATTCCATTCCTTAGAATATAGATGAGGTTAAGGAATTAGGATTTCAAGAAAACATTTTTCTAGAAGTATAACTTTTCCAAAATGAATTTCTTTGAAGTTCCTAAGTTTCGTGGCCTTTCCGTATGAAGAATGTGTTTGATTTATCCTACCAGCATTCCAGAGGATTAACCTGTTCTAGAAAACGCTGTAATTTCAAACTCTCACCTTCTAAATCATCCAGACCATGATAGAGTTTCTAAGTATGGCCTTCTCTGGGGAAAAGTATCTTCTGTCTGTGAACCATATAAACTTGGGAAATATGTAAGTTGCTTGCAAGATACAGTGGTGGGTGGCTCAAGCATAGGATAAAATTCTCATCCTGAAAACGAAAAGTGAAAGGGGAAAAAAGATCAGCTTGAAAGCACTCTGAAACCAAAAACGTGAATTTCCCTGAATACCCAGGTGTGAAAACTATGCAGTGCTGCTCTATGAGCTCACTGGACATGATCAGTATCTGGTAAATTCAACACCAAGTTTATCATGACCTTAAGAACCAGTAAGATAGAACCAATAAGATAGTGTCTCTACTAGAAAGAGGAAGAAGCCCTTTTATCTATCTAAAGGATTAGGTAACAGCAATGAGTAGGCCTTCACCTTCAGGTCCAATCTTCTTTTTTTCTTGGAGCATAACATATTTTAACAGTAAATTAACTTCACTGGTTCATTCTACCTTAAGAAGAAAAACACCAAAATCTAAGCCAGATTTTCTTAATTTTGTCTCTTTTGTCTACCTTTCAGACAAAAAGTTTCTCTGATGGAATGGTGGACGATATCTATAAATTACTAACCAAATACTTCTAATAGCTGCTTCAGATGAAGAATGTCTGGTACTTCGTGTTAATTAAAGGACAAGGGGAGGATTATCTCATATAACCTTTGGTTACAGCCAGTTTTCTAATATGGTATTCTTATAGCAACTTAGCTACTCATTTTGGTGATTTGTTAAATGAGTTCTAAAAACTATTAAGAACTGTTGTTCCAAGTATATGATTCATAATCTAATATACCTTGGTTGTCCTTGTTATTCTTACGTGTGCTTGTGTTGATTCTGATTCATTATGATCCTCTGCACAATGGAATGAAATATTTTTTCATCTTGCATCATCCTCATAATTGTTACAGTGCATGAATCTCTGTGTCAGTACATTGGATAGAGATTTATCCATAGAATCATGAAATATTAGTCAAATATAAGTATAAATGACCACATTTACTGCAAGCAGCCATCAAAAAAAGATATATTTCTGAATTTAGAGAGATATTACATAGTTGTAAGACTCTCAATTTCCCAAAGCTAACAATTCTAAAGATGCATATACTTAAACATTAGAGCTTTCAAATACATGAAACAAATGTTAATAGATTTGATAAAAGAACAAATGTTTTCATTATTATAATTGATGAAGCAAGTTACATATTCTTAGAAATAGTAAATGTAGAATAAATTTAATAAGAATGTAGAATAACTGAAAATCACCATCAACTAACTGAAAATCAAATAAGAATTTACAGAATACTTCCAAAAACTACGGCAGAATATTTGTCCTTTTCAAATGAACCTGAGACATTAAACTAGATAGCCTGCAAATTGAGCTATAAGATATAAATTTAAAACTTGAAAAACAAAAATGTACAAATTACGTGGAGTTCAACTAAAACCATAAACAATAATAGGAAGTCATATAAAATATGCTAATACATATGTATTTTTAACAAACTCTAAGCAATGCATGACTGGGAAGAAGAAATAACAGAGAAAATGTGAAAAATATATTAATCTTAACAAAAATGTAAGAGACATTGTCAGAACAGACTAGAATATACCATAGTTATGAGACACCATCAGACCCTGCTTCACTGCACCAATTCTGATGTTCAGTGGAGCAAAACTGTCCTGTATTTTCAGTTTGCACCCAATTTCTAGACAGCCAGCAGAAAGGGGAAGAGAAAGGATACCAATCACCAGTATTGATTGCTTTAGAAATATCATGGCTTTCCTATCACGGCATGAACACATATTAACACATGAAAGTAGCCTTTGTAATTTACAAAAAGAAACGAACAAGAAGTGAGAAATGTCCCTGGCTCAGATGTTAGATGGAGATGAGAACCTTTTCCACATATGTCTCATTATGTCATGGATGAAGGACTTAAATAGAACACACACACACACACACACACACACACACACAAATAGGATTTTGAGGCTAGGATTTTGAAGTTCTGTCTCACGTATTTTAGGCACATTGCCAGAAGGCATTGGTCCTTGCAGGGTCAGTTATGAATCCGTTCAGTAGCTTTTTAGTATTCATTTTAAATACAACGATAGCATAAATGTCATCTTTAGTGATAGAATCTCTACAGACTTGACCTGCTAATCTAAAGGTTGCACATCCTAGAGAGACTCCATGTGAAAAAGATAGGTACTCTCCTCAAATGTGATTGGCAGCCTCAGAAGTCCAAAGGAGGGGCAGCTAAGAGGCACTTCAGACTCTCTAGAAGGCAATAAGTTGGGCTGGGTTGAGAGGATAAATATGAGGATGACATAGTAACTGGCAAAATTTGATCTGTTGCACCTAAGGTACCAATAAGTCACAGCAGAGTTGTAGGCACCTTACAAAAGTAACAACATTGTATGTAACCATTTAAAATTCTGGGAAAGAAACATAGTACTACTCTGATATACATGGGGCCTCTATGAATCAGAATCAGCTTGACAGCAACTGGCTTTATAGCACATAAAACAGAAATTGCACTCTTCTGGTCAAGTAGAATGTACACTTTCTACATTTCTCCTTATATAAATGGAACTACTTTCACTAGAGAAATTTAAAGCAGCTTTGCCTGTTTTTGTTCTTTTTTTTTTTATTTCAGAGTTTCCAAAAGCATATCTCACTTTTAAAAATAATAATACCTGTGTCAAAATCATTTAGCATATTATTTGAAGATTAACTCTATAGAATTTTTAAAAGGTAATATTTATGTGCATTTCACTAGCTTCAAAATTCTAGCAAACTTTTAGCTTGAATGAATATATACATATATGTGTGTATGAAATACTCTCAGTTTTGTTTCAAAAATATAAAATATATCTTATAAAGAAAAAAAATATATACCTAGATTTTTCTATCCTTTTGTGGACATTTCATTATTTCCCCATCATGGTTTGTCTAATTCTTGTGGACATTTCATTTTTTTTCCACCTTCACATTTTGCTTAACTTGAAACAGCTAATATTTGTGGCCTTCAGAATATAAAATTTAAATGTAACTGTTGGTGTTGGCATTTAGGGAAAATGCCCCTTCAGTTTGATAGTAATTTTGTCTCTTTCATGTCATATGCATGCCTTATAATCTTCCTGTAAAAATTTGAACTAAATTTTTCTGTGACTTGACCCTGCTTTAGGGCTTGACAATAAAGTGATCTAAATAATACATGGTTATATATACTTATAAAATATGACAACTCTAGAAATACTGCTTATTTGCAAACCCCAGGAATTTTACTTTTTTTATTCCTGAGCTCAATATTTCCAGATGTTGCTATCAATGTGTCATAAACATTAACCATGAGCCCCATTCTCACTCTAAGTCCTCCTTTAGCACCCTAGACAGATGTGATCCATTCTACCATAATAGCCAATGAATTTTGCATGAGGCTTTTAAGAGCAAAAAACTATTAAGTACAGCAGTGGGCAAGAAGTCAGTCTTACTAATAGATGGAGGGTTAGGGTTTTTTTATTTTTTATTTTTTGAGTGGTTTTGGAAAAAGCCAATGTTCTTTTGAGAGTTCTGGGTCACTTAAGATGGCTTCAGCAGCTAAAGGTTAGTATACCTGACTTCCCCTCATTGGGAAATGTAGTCAGTTTTGTTTTTTTTTTTTTTAACAAAAAAAGATTTGGCTAAAAATGTCTCAAAAGAAGAGTTTGGAGAACACATTTCAGACTTACAGTGAATTATAAAGGAGCTTTACATCATTCTTCTATAAAGTTCATGAGTTAATCAATAGTAGATATGTTACTTGACATATAATTCTTTTGATTGATTAATATAGAGTATATTAAAGCTAATATGGCTTTTCTGCTACATTTCCTGGCCTGCTACTCCTGAGATAGTCTCCAACATATAGATATGATTATAATTATCCATTCATTTTAGTTAATGACTTTTTCTTTCGAAAAATCCCTTACATACCCACTAGCTTGACACTCCATTTGTTATTTCAAGTTTAAAAAAATAACGTTATAATAATAATAAACAATTTTCTCAAATAGCATATCCTGAATCAAATATTATCCCATGGCAAACAGGAAAAAGAGTGGCAATTTAAAAACATTGAATTAATTCTTTAACATTAGGACTTGATTTATTTTTAACAAAATTGTAATTTATGAACTAGAAATAAAATAACTTGCACTGTTCTAATCACTAGATAAGCATCTATTGCAGTGTCTTACCTCGTATTTTGATCTAAGATACATATAGTGAGAATTATCTTTCTAAATTTTATTTTTGTTGCCTCAAACACTAATATACATTTTACAGATTTTAGTTAACTTAAAAAATATTAAGTCTTTGCATAGAAGATCTAGCATAGGGAGCAGAGACTCAAATTTGTTTTCTAATATAATTACTTTGCAGTTTCTTCTGTGTTGTTGCAAGGAACAATAGACTAGATGTATTTAAAAGTTGAAATTAAAAGAGACTGTAGAGTATAAATGTGAACTATTTTTCTCTAAAGCAGAAATACAAAATTGTTGCATGAGAACTTTCCAACAAGAACAATTATGATTTATGTTAAAAGTGTTATGTTAACTCTTGGTATCTTTATATGAGGTAAAAGAGATTACTTTGATTCATTAGACAGTTTTAACATTTCAGCTTCAAAACATCTTTTATGTCTTCCTCGTTCTAGAGAATAGGATCTATTATTAAAAAAACACACTTTTTTAAAATTGAAATTTTAATCAAAGTTTATAGAGAACTTGGATTTCCACTCATACATTTTTGTATATTTTCCCATTTTCTCCCTCCCAGTTTGCTTTTCTCTTGGAAAAAAAAGATAGAATTCTTTCATTGCTGTACAATTTCACATAAGTCCCACCCAGTCCATTTTACTATGCAGCTCTTATTCCAGAATATTGTCATGCAAATAATATCTAATCATATACTCCTTTTAAACAGTTCCCTCCCCACATCTGTTTCAACATCCTGTACATTACATATCTCTCAGAAGTAGGAATTTTAAACATTTCTTCATGTGTTTGTTCAACATTGAAATGGGTTTTTTTGGTGTGTGTTTGTTTTTGCTTGGTTTGGGTTTTTTGTGTTTGTTTTGTTCTTTTATTTTGTTTTTTGTGTGTGTGAAGTGTTTGTTCACATCCTCTGCCCACTTTGGAATTGGGTTGTCAGAAGAGACTTTGAAAATTGCACTGGAGCGCAGAGAAGCCAAAGCACAGGGAAGAATTGAAGATACTAAAGAGTTGAATAGAAGATTTCAAAAGGCAGCACGGGATGACAAAGCAAAATATTACAATGAAATGTGCAAGGAGTTG
>NW_006399773.1:18237934-18268084 GCF_000299155.1 Elephantulus edwardii
TGACTGGGATAATTGGGATGGGAGTGTCAGAGACAGTGCGATTGGCACAGGACAGAGCAGAGTTTAGGGCTGTTGTACATAGGGTCACTATGAGTCGCAGGCGACTCGACGGCACATAACAACAACAACTTTATCTTGATGTGGTGCTTGTGTACTCTACAAATTCTAGATATAAGTACCTTATCAGGCATGTCATTATCAAATACACTTTCCCGATCTGTGTCTTTTCTGTTTACCCTGTTGGAGAAGTTTTTGAATGTGCATAGAGATCTGATTTTTAGAAGGTCACATTCATCTGTTTTATCCTCTCCTGGTGTTATTTGTTTCAGTATGCTTAGAAGGCTTTTCATGTTGTAGACTAGGGCTCCTAGAGTTCTTCCAAGCTTTTCTTTGATGAAGTTTATAGTACTTGGTTTTAGTCTTAGGTACTTAATCCACTTCGAGTTGTTTTTTATGTATATGGTGTGAGGTGTGGATCTTGCTTGAGTTATTTAGATAGTTTTCCAATTTTGCCAACACCATTTGTTAAAAAGGCTATTGTTTCCCTACTTCACTGATTTCATGTCCTTGTCAAAAATCAGTTTACTATAGGTAGACGCTGAAATCAGGAGGGGCATCCACTTATGAAATGGCTTGACTCCGGAAACTCTATATATGAACAGTGCTCAGGCCTTTGTTCATAGGGTCACTATGAGTCATCTGTGACTTGATGGCACCTAACAACAACAACATAGGTAGATTGGCTGATTCCTGGATTCTCAATTCTATTCCATTGATCTATGTGTCTGTCATTGTACCAGTACCAAGCTGTCTTGACTACTATGACAGTGTAGTAGGATTTAAAAATCAGGGAGTGAGATGTCTCCTACCTTGTTTCTCTTTTAAAGGAGTCCTTTGCTTATTTGGGGTCTTTCTTCATTACAGAAGAAACTGGGAATTGACCTTTCCATCTCATTGAAGAATGGGATTGGTATTTTTATTGGGATTGCATTGAACATGTCAATTGAATGGTGTCAGTGGTAGGGCGTCGATTTGAAGAAACTTTTCGAGGGTAGACATAATTGTTACAAGTTTCTGACTAATAAAGCAGAGTAATAACTATTCCTATACATGTGTAGGGAACTCTGTGGTGTAGCCCAAAGAGAATTGCATAGCTAACACAAAGGCTTTGCTTCTCTGTGTGTTCAAATCCACAAGTAGCTCCATGGGGAAAAAAATGGGCAGTCTCCTCCCATTCAACTTGCAGTCTTCAAAAATTCACTGGAAGGTCAGCTATGGATTAGTTCCAGTTTAATAACAACATAGTGGAGAGATCTAGTGGCACAGTCACCCAAAGGATAAAATTCTGTGGTAGTTTGAATCCACTTTGGCTTTTCTTTTTTTTCCTCCCTGGAGATAGATGGACGATTTCCCTTCTTGTGATTTAAAATCTTGAAACTCACTGAAAAGTCAGTTTTCAGTTAAAACAAACCTGGTGGTAGTGAGAAAGAGGTATGTGAACAATAACAAATTTCTAAAATACAAAATTAATTTTATTAACTTTACTATGTTTTTATAGTCTAAATAAAATAAGAATAATGGAAATGAAACAATGGCATAAATAAACATCAATATAAAAGAGAAATTAATAGTAAATAAAGGAATTGGGAGTTACTTAAAAGCATTGTTGTTATATGCCATCAAGTTGGTATCAACTCATATTTGACCCATCAGTGGTATTTAGAGGTAGTAATTTTATGGAAGTTGATTGCCAATTTTTTAAAAGTGCTAGAAAAGATAAAGTTTTATATTACTCAATAAGAAGACATTTCTACATTTTTAAACTATAAAAGAAAAGAGACTTAACTGGATTAAAATAATTGTTAGAAGAAAATCACCATAATGCTTCCATTATCACCTTGAGGCATTTCAGTGTGCATTTTCACCAACATTTCTTGAAAGAAAATTAATAATAACATTTTTACTGAAATTTTATAATTGATGTTGTTATGTACCATTGAGTCGCTTACGACCCATAGTGACCCTGTGTACAAGATCCCTATATGCCATTTTATCCTGTGACAACCTAGCAATCTCAAACATACTCATTCCCACCATTCCAATCATAGAATTGATCCATCTCATCATAGGTCTTCCTCTCCTGCGCCGTCCTTCCACTCTCCCAAACATGAAGTCTTCCTTGCAACATGCCCAAAGTATGTCAGATGAAGATTCAGAATCCTTAACTCCAAGGAGCATTCAGGTTTCACCCTCTCTAGGACAAACCTGTTTGTTCTCCCATTAGTCCATGATATATCCAACACTCTTCTCCAGCACCACAGCTCAAAGGCATCAACTCTCTTTCTGTCATCCCTATCCACTGTCTAACTCTCTGATGCATAGCATGTAATTGTGAAGACTATAGCCCAGATCCTGTGCACCTTAGTCTCCAGCCTGACATTGTTGCTCTTCAGGACTCTTGAGAGGTCCCTCACAGCTTACTTTCCCAATGCAATTCGCCTCTTGATTTCCTGGCTGCTGATACCAAGAGTGTTGTTCGTAGAGCCAAGCGAACTAAAACTGTCAACTATCTAACTATTTCTATCTCTTCACCATCCATACTGATGCTGCCAATTGGCCCAGTAGAGAGAATCTTTGTTTCTTGATGTTGAGCTTCAATCCATATAAAAGGCTGCAGTCTTTGACCTACTGCAGCAAGTGCTTCAGGTCCTCCTCAGTTTCAGCAAGCAGGGTTGTATCATCTGCATAACACAGGTTGTTGATGACTCTTCCACCAATCCTGATGCCACATTCCTCCTCGTACAGCCCAGCGTCTCAGATCATCTTTTCTGCATACAGATTGAAAAGGTATGGAGACAAAATATGTCCCTGACTGACCACCTTGATTTTGAACCATGTAATTTCTCCTTGCTTTGTTCTGACGACTGCCTCTTTGTCCAAGTATAGGTTTCACATAAGCACAATCAAATGTTCTGGGATTCCCATTCTTCTCAGAGTCAGCCACAGCTTGTTGTGATCCAAGTAGCCAGGGATCCCTGGGACTGCCATTGCCAGAGAAATAGTTTCTGGGATTCTGGGAGGAGAGCGAGGTGGAGCTCTTCTGATCTCCACACCTTTTCCCAGATACTACGGGGAACACTAGCCACGGACCGCCGTGATGCCATTACCAGAGAAATAGTTTTGGGGAATAGAAATTTTGTAATATAAACTTAAAAACAAATAATTGACCTTCATGAAAATTAGAATGTAACAAAATTCATCCTAATGGTTAATTGCTTAATAGGCATTCTAATATTCAATTCTACTAATATGATTGGTGGCATATGCTCAGACTAGAATGTGTAAGGGAAACCATAGTATTACATAGCTGTTGGGTTTTTTTGCTGTTGTTGTTATGTGTTGTTTAAAGACGAAGGTGTACCTGATTCAAGCTGTGGTATATTTATCGCTACATATGCTCTTGAGAGTTGAACAATGAATAAGGAAACCTGAAGAATTGATGTCTATGAACTTGATGTATTGAATATAGACTATCAAAAGAGCAAACAAATCTGTCTTGGCGAAATTCTTACCGTAGTGTTCATTACAAGCTGGTGAAATTTTCTATGGTGAATATTTGTTTCACATCTTTTATTTCACACATGTCAGGGTATATTCCGATTCTCAGTATTCACTTCTCTGATAATAGAACCACTAACTCTGCATGCATTTCAGGAAATAGCTGTCACAGAATTAATGCCCCATGCCAAGTCACCTTTTTCCAATGACTGGCTGTGGTCTACTTGCAGATATTTTAGCTTCCTCATCACTTAGTGAACAAACCTTTACATTTAAAATTCCACTATTCTCTCAGTGTTCAACAGCATCCCCTAATTCCTCATACTGATAAATTTCTTGATGACATATCTTATATTGAATCTTTTCTGGTGTGTTTTTGGTTTTGTTTTTTGTTAGGGTTTTTTTTTTTTCACCTTTTCTCTATTCACATTTCCTAGGATATTCTCTAACAAAAAGCTTTTGTTCTAAATTTTTTGTCTCAGAATTGGCAGGCTTTTGTGGAAATTCAAGCTGAGATAATCATATTTAATTAGATATTTAATTTGTCCTTTTAATGTGAACACTGTCAGTATTCATCAGTTCCATTTCATGTAAAATATCACTTATTCTGTTCTTATCTGTTGTTACTAGGCTTCAAAACAGGTTCCATACACAAATCTGCTAACATTGTCTTTATTGTATTATTAGGAGATAATTTTATATTCATATTTTGCCAAGTGTAAGATATCTTAGCTAGCCCTAAATTTCAGCCTAACATATAAATTTATAGGCTTGTAGTAACAATTATAAAGGATAGTGATAATAAAATGAGCTTTAAAGACAGGTAAAGAGAATTTGCAGCCAAACAATGAAGAAGAAAATAAAATAACCTCATGGTATTAATACTTTTATATTATGAGCTACTTCAAAATTGGTTTTCCAACATGTAAAAAAAAATTATTCTAATTCCTACTTGAGAGAGTGATCTAAGGAGTTATGTAATAAATTAACATTTTTATTTGGATAATTTGCATGTCATAGATGTTTAACAAGTTCTAATACTATGAAAAATATGCTCATAAAGCATTTCTTTAAAATGTTAATCTAGGAAACTTCTTTGCACATTTCATTTTTGTCTTGATAAACTAAATTCACATGGTTATTTGTATTATATATATATAAAATATAATACACATATATTTATATCTTACATACTTTGTATGTTTAATAAATAATAGTATTATAATAGATATTCTCAAATGTCTTTTTTAAAAAATTTATTCTATAAATCCATTTCTTTTACTGCACATTTTATTTCACTTTTAATAGAATGTGCATTCATAGAATTATATGAAATAGACACGTGTGTATAAAATATGTGTATTATAGAAAAAAGCATATGCATAAATATAAACATATGTATATCAATATAATCCACCAACTACTCCATGAGAGAAAAATAGGCACTCAGGACCCTGTGATTTTACATTACAGCCTTCCTATAGATGAAGATATAGATAGATATCCAAATGGATGGAAAGATAAATAATTGATAGATAGTTGATAGATGATAGATAGATAGACAGATAGATGATATACAACTTAAACCATCTAAATACCTTTGTGCTTTATTTTGTTTTCTTTTTGGTTTTGTTTCTTCTTTTTTTTCTATTAGTTTGAATTAGGATTCATGCTCCATAGTGAGCCAGATTGCATATTTGTTTTCATTTTTTTGTCAATAGCGATTTCATCTCTGTGAGTTTCATTCAATAACTAAGAGAAACGGCAGAAGATTTGATGCCTTTTCACTGTGGTCCTACAGAAGAGCATTCCACATATCCTGGATGCCAAGAAAACAAATAAGCCTGACCTAGAGAGAGTGAAACCAAGTTTCTCCTTAGAGGCAAGGATTTTGAAGCTCTAACTCATATATTTTTGGCATGTTGACAGGAGGGACCAGTCCTTGGAGAAGGCCATCATGCTTGTTAGGGTGGAGGAACAGCATATACAGGGTCATAGAAACATAGTCAAAAGCACATAGCAACAATAACAATAGTAATATATAGAACAGAAAGCAGAATCATCATATGATACAGTAAGAGAGAGGATTTAGAAAGAAATTCTGTTTCAGGATTATTCACTCATTTACTAATTTCTCCTTGCTATCTCTACATTTACTAAATTAACTCCATTATTCACTACATTATCTATTTCAAATAATCCTTATGTACCTAAATTTCTCTTCTGAGAACTCACAATATGCTTTGGATATTATATTATTCTACTTCACTGAGAAAATATAATTCATAAATTCTTGTATATTCTTGCAAATAAATGTACATATTTGCATGCTTACACCGTTATCTCTTCTTTTTCATTTCAAACATTATAATGGTATCAAAATTTTCTTTGTGTAAATTAGTCTACCTAAATTTCCAATATCATTTCCTTTCATTGTAGTGAAGACTTATTTCTGTGGTTCTCTTCCTGCTGGCTGTTTCTATTCCTATTCATCCCAAGACTTTAGACCTAAAACAAAACGAAACTTCAGCCACAGAAACACACACTTACTACGCTCTATATTACCACTTTGCACAGTCTGTCTAATATTTTAGCCAAGTAATTTACTCTCACACTATTATGTCCCAACATACATTATGTCATCAACTGAAATGAATCTCATGCCTATTACATTCTTATCTTACAGGAACTGTTTTCCGTATATAACATTCCAATAAGTCTAGGTTTATACAAATTACCAACAAACTATATAAAAAATGTAATGTAATATTTTGTATAGACAGTAATTAACGTTACTATCTTCATTTTTGAAAGACTGCTGGGTTGTTTTTTTTTCTATGTTTCTATAAGATCAGATGTTTGGCTTTTATTCATATTCATTCATTATGATTTTCTCAAAATTCTTTTCATTTACATTCCTCACATCCAAATATAGACATGAAATTGGCATTGAGTTCCATTAAGCATTCTTTTATTTACCATTTTTGTTATTCTTTTGAATTTTAATGAAATAAAATTTATTATATAGATATTTTGTATTTTCTATTAATGATTCTAGTTTGTACTATTCTAGTTGTTTTTGAGAGATCTGCAGCAATATTTTGCTTGCATGTGATATTAATGATGTTTTTATAGTTTCTACATTCAATCTGATGACTTTTCGTGGGAGTGGGAGCAAATATGGACCTCTTCCAATCCTTTGGGCAGATAGTTATCCTCCAAATTTTCTGGTATAGACTGGTGAGTGCATCCAAGGCTGCATCTGTTAATTGAAATAAGTCAACAAGTATCCCATTGATTCTTGGGGCTATATATTTTTTTAAAATATTTTTCAACTTTTAATTATAATTTTAACAAATGTTTACAGGAAAGTTAGATTTTCATTCATTCATTCATTCATTCATTCATTCTAGCTTATTTTATCCCATCTTCCTCCATTCCCCTCTTCCAATTCACTTTTTAAAAAATATTTTCTCATTGTTGCACAATTACCTCCCTCCCCCACCCCATTCATCTTTGCAATGTACCTCTTATTCTAGACTGTTGTTATACATATAATGCCTAATTTATATAACTTTTAAACAGTTCTTTCCTTCATCTGTACCAATGCAATGGCCTTATTTTATTCCATTGCTTTCAATGCAGCTTCCACATCCGCCTTCATTACCATTGGCTCCTGTTTATATAGTATTTCTCCAATAACCTGCATTATGTTGATGACACACCTTGCTTGCTGAAAGTGAGGAGGACTTGAAGCACTTGTTGCAGTAGATCAACGAATGCAGCCTTTGGTATGGAAAGGCAGTATCACAATAGATGGAGAGGAGATTGAAACTTTTAACACCTTCATTTTACTTGGATCCACAATTAACATTCTTGGTACCAGCAGTCAAGGGAGTAAGGAGATACATTACATTGGGGAAATCTGCAATTAGGTCGGTCTCCAAATTATTGAGGAGTAATGATGTCAGTTTGAGTGCTAAGATGTGTCTGACCAGGCCATAGTCTTTCTGATCACTTGCTATACATCTGACAGGTGGACAGTGAATAAGGATACCACGAGAAGAGTTGATGCCGTTGATCTGTGGTGTTGGAGAAGAGCACTGAACATCCCAAGGGCAGCTGAAAGATCAAACAGATATGTCTTGGAAAGGTGCAACCAGAGTTCTCTATGGAGGCAAGAATGATAAGCTTTCTTCTCACATACTTTCGGCGTATTGCAAGGAGGGGCTATTTCTTGGAGAGAGACATGATGCTAGAAAGGGCAGAGGGTCAACAAAGGAGAGGAAGACCCACAAATAGGTGGATTGACATGGTGCCTGCCACAGTGGTCTGTTTTGTGTCAGGAAGTGTGAGGTTGGCCCAGGATAGAACAAGGTTCAGATCTTTTTTCCATAGGGTCACTATGAAGCATACTCAACTCAATGGTACCTAACAACAAAAATGACCACATTCAAATAGATGTTATATTTTATTTTGTAAGTCAATGATTATGGTTAATTTACCCAAAAAGTATGGTTTGATTGTAAAAAAGCTACTTGTTCTAGGTTAAAGATCATTTACTATAATTTATTGTGTTGTTATTATTGTTGCTTTCTACAGACTCCGAACCATCCCAAAGCTGACCATTTTGTTGTTGTTGTTGGTGGTGGTATGTGCTGTCAAGTCACTTGCGACTCATAGCAACCCTATATACAACAGCCCTAAACTCTGCTCTGTCCTGTGCCAATCACACTGTCTCCTACACACCCATCCCAATTACCCCAGTCACTGAATCAATCCACCTCATAGAGGGCCCTCCTCTCCTGCGCTGTCCCTCCACCTTCACAAGCATGATATCCCTCTCCAAGGACCGGTCCCTCCTTAAAACATATGCAAAGTATGTTAGATGAAGCCTCAGAATCTTTGTCTCCAAGAAGCAGCCAGGTTTAACCCTCTCCAGGATGAACCTTTTTGTCTTCTTAGCACTCAATGCTCTTCTCCAGCACCACAGCTCAAAGGCATCAATTCTCCTTCTATCCTCCCTAGTCATTGTCCAACTCTCTGATGCATAACAAGTGATTACAAAGACCTTGGCCTGTATCAGACGTACCCTAGTCTCCACAGAGACACTATTGCTCTTCAGAACTTTGGAAAGGTCCCTAACAGCAGAATTTCCCATCACAACATGTCTTTTAGTTTCCTGGCTGCTGGTGCCATGAATGTTGACTATGGAGCCAAGCAAACTAAAGCTGTGAACAATCATAATCTTTTCACCATCCATCCTGATGCTGCCAATTGGCCCAGTGGTGAGAATCTTTGTTTTCTTGACATTGAGCCTCAATCCATATTGGAGGCTGCAGTCCTTGACCCTCTGCAACAAGCGTTTCCAGTCTTCCTCAGGTTCAGCAAGCAGGGTTGTGTAGAGGCAGTAAATCTCACTGGAGGTGATTGCACATCCTTCCCAAGTGGAGCATCTCGTGAATTTGAACCACATGCCTTTTGGATTGCAGTGCCTTTTCTTCTTCTTTTTTTAAATTGAGATTTTAATGAAAGTTCATAGAGAACTTGG
Source organism: Elephantulus edwardii (assembly GCF_000299155.1). Taxonomy (NCBI): domain Eukaryota; kingdom Metazoa; phylum Chordata; class Mammalia; order Macroscelidea; family Macroscelididae; genus Elephantulus; species Elephantulus edwardii. The sequence continues at coordinate 18,247,044 of NW_006399773.1, forward strand.
ATTTACATTCATTCACTGGTGCACATTTTCCACCCTGCCCACTTCCCTTAAAGGGCAGTTTCTTATTACTAGGTCACCAGAGTTTATAATTAACTTATACAAGTCTTAATAAATGTTTAATGACAGTGAATTAGGATAAAATATTTCCTCCAATACTTTACAGTGTAAGACACATGACTGATCAATTCTCAAATTTAACTTTGCTGATAGCTCTATTTCTTAACTGGATTATCATCTCTAAGATTGTTTTATAATAGTTTTTTTTTCTTTTGTCTTGTTGATTTATAAACTATCATTTTGCAGTTTCATTAAGATTGTTTTACTCGACTTAACATTGAGATTAATAAAATGTAAATGTCATTTATTTTATTTTTTTTCTTATGGGTTTAATAGTGTGACAACTTGCCCAAAAATGTTTAACATGATGATAAAACATGTCTATTCAAATTACCTTTACTTGGTTTTATGGCTTCTGTTAGATTTTCTATTAGTAATAAAGAATGTTTAAAATTATCAACTCTAAAATTTCCTTTCTGTTCAATATTTCAGAATATTTTTCTATGTTATCAGGTTACATTTCTATAACATTGTTGTTGTTTTTATGTGCCCTCGAGTTGAGTATGACTCAATGAGTAGATTTTCCCAAAAGGGCCCCTCTGGCTGTAAATCTTTATGGACACACACTGTGTGCCTTTCTCCCTATATGCGAGTGGCTCAAAGCTGCCAAGTGCTTAATTATTGCACCACTAGGGGTTCTTCATTCCATTGTGTTTGTGTCTGCTTCTTGTGGCCCCTCAAAAATTTCTGACAGACCATGTAACAGAAATGAAGTTCTATTTCTCAATTCCAAGACTATGATTGAGCATAGTTTCAAAGAAAAAGGAAATGCACAGAGTTTGAATTTCCAAGGACAGATAGCATTATGACTGGGAGCTCTGAAGGTGCTTGTATAACAGTATGACTTAATGAATAAACTAGAAGCGTGAGCATCTTTTCTGCCAGATTTTTTCTTATGTGTCTCCTTGTAATGAACAAATGTTGAATAAATTATTATGAGAATGAAACAAAAAATCTCTGAAATAGTTTTACTTTATTGGTGAATTATCTAATAGTCTACTACTTTTGTTTTAACCAAATTTGTTTCACTTTCAACATTCAAAATTAGTAAGTAATGGAGAAAATCTCTCCAATAATATTCCTGTCAATATTTAGAAATAATGAAAATTGCTAAATTTTAAGTGTCGGCTTTCTAAAAATGAGAGATTGTCTTCTTTTTTTGAGCAAAAGTTGTATTTGTACTGTCAGGACAAGGTGGCAGTCCCGTTAATAGTGACAGGCTTTGCAGGCTGGGGATAGAGTAATTACCAGAAGGACAATTTGTGTCAGCAATTAATCCATCCTCTTTAAAGCATCATATTTATGTACATGGAAAACAATGTCACAAAGAAAACCACACATTCTGTATGAGAGACAAGAGTGGAACTGTTGATTGGATGTGTGCATGGCACATATCCTATTTCATTAACATTTCTTCTTGCTTGGTTTTACTCTTCTTCTGGGAAAGATTCTTTTAAATTCACATTTCTTTTTTTTTCTTTTCTCAAGCTAATATCAGAAATAACTAGCTCAATGATATATACATAACTATTTTTTGTGAAAGATGATACATTTTAATATTAAGGAATTAAATTATCTATCAATACTTTGCATTATATGAAGCACATATAAACAATTTAGAAATTTTTCATCTATCTCCTCAAATTGTAAAAGAATTCAAGTGATAGTTCACTTGGACAAATTAATAAAGAGAAAAAAATTCAGAGAGCAAATTAGAAAAAATAGCTTCAGAAGTATAGATTAATCAACACATTAGAATTTAAAAAGAATTATATGCAAAAACTTTAATACTCAAACCTGTATGAAAATATGATTGTGTGAAATATATTTAGAATAATTTGTATACTCTTTCCCAACTTAACAAAGAACACTTTTTTCTTCTAAGAACAACTACTACCTTTTTACCTTTTCCAATCACACAGTTAAAATAAAGGGAGCTCTCTCTTTGGTGGCCTAGTGGTAAGAAGCTGGTTACACTACAATTGCAAATACACAATGTTAGCTATTATCAGCTGCTCTGAGAAAAGATAGACAATCTCTCCTTTCTGATTAACTGCCTTTAAGTACATACTTAGAGTCAGCCATAACTTGTGATTCACACAGTCAAAGGCCTTTGCATAGTCAATGAAGCACAGATAGATACCATTTTTCTGGTATTCTCTGCTTTTTGCCAAGATCCATCTTACATTAGCTATAGTATCCCTAGTACCATGAATGACCTCTTCTAAATCCAGCCTGCGCATCTGGCAGTTCTCTGTTGACATATTGTTGAAACGTTTTTGGATAATTATCAGAAGAATCTTGCTTGCATGTGATATCAATAATATTGTTTGATCATTTCCACATCTGTTGGGTCACCTTTCTTTGGAATGGGAACAAATATCAATCTCTTCCAGTGAGTTAGCCAGCTGGCTGTCCTCCAGATTTCCTGGCACAGCTTAGTGAGCACATCCAGGGCAGCGTCTGTTTGTCGAAATAAATCAATTGGTATGCTGTCAACTCCTGTCAGAACAGAGCAGGGAGACACTGGATGGTTCAAAATCAAGAAAGGGGTCAATCAGGGATATATTTTGTCTTCATACCTTTTCAATCTGTATGCAGAACAGATCATCTGAGATGCTGGGTTGTAGGAGGAAGAATGTGGCATCAGGATTGGTGGAAGAATCGTCAACAATCTGCGTTATGCAGATGACACAACCCTGCTAAATGAAACTGAGGAGGACCTGAAGCACTTGCTGCAGAAGGTCAAGGACTACAGTCTTCAATATGGATTGAAACTCAATATCAAGAAAACAAAGATTCTCACCACTGGGCCAATTGGCAGCATCAGTATGGATGGTGAAGAGATTGAGATAGTTAGCAGTTTTCGTTTACTTGGTTCCACAGTCAACACTCTAGGTAACAGCAGCCAGGAAATCAAGAGATGAATTGCATTGGGAAAGTCAGCTGTGAGGGACCTCTCAAGAGTTCTGAAGTGCAATTACGTCAGGCTGGAGACTAAGGTGTGCCTGATCCAGGCTATAGTCTTTGCAATTACGTGCTATGCATTGGAGAGTTGGACAGTGAATAGGGCTGATAGAAAGAGAATTGATGCCTTTGAATTGTGGTGCTGGAGAAGAGTGAATATACCATGGACTTCTAGGAGAACAAAGAGGTTTGTCCTGGAGAGGGTGAAGCCAGAATGTTCCCTGGAGTCAAGAATTCTGAAGCTTCGTCAGACATACTTTGGGCATGTTGCAAGGAGGTACTGGTCCTTGGAGAGGGACAGCATGTTTGGGAGGGTGGAGGGACAGTGCGAGAGAAGAAGACCCTTAGTGAGATGGATCGATTCAGTAACTGGGGAAATGGAGGTATGTGTGTCAGAGACACTATGATAGACACAGGATAGATAGGAAGGGTTTAGAGCTCTTGAACATAGTGTTGCTATGAATCACAAACGAATCGATGGCAAAAAACAACAACATTTTTTTTTATCCAAGAAATTGACTTATAATCATCTAACTCAGTTTTCAAATTATAAACCAATGGAAAAATACATCATTATCGATCTTCTCAAAACAAACTAGCTATATTGTTGAGACAATTATTTAAGTCAACAAAGGGATACATAGATGAAATAGGCAATAGTAAGTTGTACTGCTTACTCAAAGTTTAGTGATTCAAATTCATAATAGCGCTGCAGGACAAAGAAGGACAGTATCCTTCCACAATGATTTACTCATTGACCTCCTGTCAGAACCGATGCATAGCTAACTCTCCATTGTATTTCTCATATATATCTTCCTCCCTCAGAGTTACTGGAATATTCTAACTCCCTACAGACTATCTCTAAGGCACTGCAGGGCACTGAGTTTGAATTTTTATATTGAAGGAAAGTATTATAGCTCAGCATGTAAAAGTATATTAGAGAGAGAGAGGTCGAGACAGACACAGAGAGAGAGAGATAGTTGTTGCTGTTATTGCTGTTATTATGTGCTTTTTGAGTCGCTTGCAACTCATAGTGACCCTATGTACAAAAGCCCTAAACCCTGCTCTAACTTGTGCCAACCTTACTGTCTCCGACACACCTATGCTCACTATCCCAATTAATCAATCCATCTCATAAAGGGTCTTCTTATCCTGAACTGTCCCTTTACTTTCCCAAACATGATGGTCCTCCCCAAGGACTGGTCCCTTCTTGTAAAATGTCCAAAGTATGCCAGACAAAGCTTCAGAATCCTTGACTCCAAGGAGCAGCCTGTTCTCCCCCTCTTCAGGACAAACCTGTTTGTTCTCTGAGTAGTCCATGGCATATTCAAAACTCTTCTACAAACCACAGCTCAAAAACATCAATTCTCTATTATCCCTAGTCACTTTCTAGCTCTTCATTGCATAGCACACAATTGCAAAGACTTTAGCCCGGATAAGGTGCACCTTAGTCTGCAGTCTGACGTCATTGCTCTTCAGTATTCTGGAGAGGTCACTAACAGCTGACTTTCCAAGTGCAATTCATCTATTGATTTCCTGGCTGCTGATAGCAAGATTATTGACTGTGGAGCCAAGCAAAGTAAAACTCTTAACTCTCTGAGTTGCTTCACCATCCATACTGATGCTGCCAGTTTATACACACACACACACACACACACACACACACACACACACACACACACATATAAGAGAATGGTAATCCTTACATTGTTATTGTTATGTGCTGTTGAGGAATTGTGAATGAGTTTATTTGTTTTTCTATTCGAAATTTGAAGTATATGAAGCATATACATTAACCTAAACTATAATTTAGGAATGATAAGAAATAATTAGAAATGTTAGTTAAATGCTGTTAAGTACTAAGACTCTAAAAAAGGAAATTCGGCTGAATAAATTGGCATACTTGCATTTTTCTTAATGTTGCATAAAATAAAATTCTATACTGTTAGTGATCGTTGTCAATTTTAACACGGAGTAAAAACCTTTCATTTAACAACTTAAAAACATATAATTTAATATCTCTTACTGACAGAAATATTACATTATGCAATTGAGGAAAATAATTTAAACAAAGAATAGTTGAATCTGATAGAAAATTAATACTCTTGATAAACACGCTAACAACAGGTTCATGGTTGAGTAATAATATAAATTGTATTGTGCAAATACTATATACTTTAAGCACTTAGCATTTGAACTGAAATGTATGTTATTGTCCTCTATTAGAACTAAATCTCTAAATTAGGAAAAAATTTGTCTCCTGTTGTCTCAAAAAACTGGAAATTTTGCTAAAGAACAAAAAAACCCTGTTTACTAAAATATTCTAGTGACAAATACAAAATGCAATTTTGTCTTCATATCACTAAAATATGCATAAATTCTGCAAAATCTTTGAAAATGTAGTTTTACTTGCATTTTCTTTATTTTTAAATCAGACCAGCAGAGTAACAGGTTAAAACATAAATCTGGAAATTATTCCCCCTTAACTTTGAGAGCATGAACTGTAAATACTATTTTAATGAAAATAAATCATAGAACACAAATTTTGGAATTTATTGTTGCTGATGCATTACGCATAAATCTATGATATGGAGGAGCTCTAAGTTCTGAGCCGTAAGGAGTTGAGCTAGCAATCCAAAGACAGATGATTTGAATTCAGCAACTGCTGTATGGGGGGAAAGTTGATCAATCTCCTCTCAATTGCTTTACTGCCTCTGGAGGGTAAACTATGGGTTGGTTCTGACTCAGTGACAAACTACAAAAATAACAATCTGAAACTATACAGTATTCTCTTTTGTTGTTGTTGTTGTTAGGTGCCATGGAGTACAACTTATAGTTACCCTGTGAAAAGACCTGAACCTTGCCCTATGTTGTGTCATTCTCATGCGCTCTGACACACTGAAGTCCATTACCAAAATCACCATCCTGTTGTTGAGTCTTCATTTCCTTGACTGACCTTCCACCTTTTCAAGTATGATGTACCTTTCCGAGGAATACCCTTACTGAGCTACATGTCCAAAGCATGAGTGATGAAGCCTCTTTAGAGTTATTTTATTTGTTATTGCTTTATAAACTGTATTTCGCTAATCTGAGTCACAACTGGCTTGTGCTTTTGGTATCTCTCCTCTATGGCTTAGTATTTTTGGTTTACAAGTAGATAATAGTTTTAAGTCAGAACAAAGTTTTATTCATATATTTTTTATAGTTTTTAATATGTTTAGTAGAAGAAGTAAAGTCTTATAAATAATTAAGGGATAAATTGATAAAGTTTTTGTTGTGGAAAATAATAAAATAAGCTAATTGTAAAGATATTGGATAATATGAAATTATAGTGTGTTATGCGGAGTCCAGCGTCTTGGTTGTTTTTGTTGTTATGTGGCATCAAGTCACCTTGGGTACTCATAGAGTACCTTATGTACAACAGCCCTAAACCTTCTCTATCCTGGGCCTATCTCATTGACTCTGACTCACCCGTCCCATTACTCCTGTCACTAAATCAATCCATCTCATAGAGGGTCTTCCTCTCATGCTGTTCCTCCACCCTTCAATCATGATGTCTCCCTCTCCAAGGACTGGTCCTACCTTGCAACACATCCAAAGTATGTCAGACCAAGCCTCAGAATCTTTGCCTCCCAGGAGCAAACAAATCTGTTTTCTCTCCTAGCAGTCCATGATATATTCCATATACTTCTCCAGCACCACAGCTCAAAGGAATCAACTCTCCTATCATCCGTAGTCATTGTCCAGCTTTCTGAGGCATAGCAAGTAATTACAAAGACTATGACCTGGAACAGGCACACCTTAGTCTCCAGACTGACATCTTTGCTCTACAGTACTTTGAAGAGGTCTCTGACAGCATACTTTCCCAATGAAATTCTTCTTTTAATTTCCCGGCTGTTGGTACCAAGAGTTTTGGTATTATAACAGAGAAAATAAGATCCTACCTGGACTGTGACTGATTTAGTAAAGTTACTGATTTCCTCACTAAATTTAATTCCTTTGAGCACAGAGCTGGATCTAGTTTTTCCTTGGTTTGTTTGAATACAATCTTTCCTTTTTTTCTATTATGGCTTTTATTGATGAATTCAGGCCAATAAACTGTGAGTTGAAGTAATTAAAAACTATCATTCCTATAAAACTTCTTGCATGCAATTTCTCCATTCTTTTGCTAACATTAATAATTTAGATACACATTCAAATAGTGAAAATCAGAGTATATCAATCCTGATGACTGAATACCTGTATAAAGTAAAATTTCCACCACTACGTTCTCTTTCTTTTGACAATCATGCTTTATCTAAAAAATATTTTTATTGAATAAAACAATGAAGATTTTAATTTATATCTGCTATAATATCTATCTCTTTCTTAACTAGTACTTAATCTAACCCAACTCAACAACACTGCATTTGAATCTGTTCTAATTTTAACAATTTTTAACAGAATACAACTGTCCCATAGAGTTTTCAAATACGTAATAATGAATCTGCTTTATTTTTCTCTCTGGTAGCGTTTAGTGGGTTGGAACTACAAATCCTGAAGTTAACAGTTAAACATTTTGACCACTATACTACTAGTGTCTGTAGCCAGATATGCACCCTGAATATACCCATGCTCATCTGATCGCAGAAGCTAAGCAAGGGTCAATCCTAGGTAGTAGTTAGAGGAGAAGCTGCCTGAAATGTCTAGTCCTGGAAGTTTTTGAGAGCTCTGGTCAGCTAGTTGGTAGGGAGCTGTGCTACAAAATCTAAGTGGTCAGTTTGAATGCACCAGCTGATCCATATGAGATAGATGGGCAATTCGATCCCATTTAATTTACTAATACACTATTTATGTATGGAGGTCAAAAAAGAAACCATAGATGAATGGTCTAAAAAGGAAAATGGTTGCTCATTTCATGACAGAACTTGAAGGTGGTAAAGTAGAAGTGAGATCTGTGTAGTATTTTATACTTCACAGCGGTCAATTGATTTAACATACAATATTTTCCTAAAGCATAATGGAACCTCTCTTCACAAGAAGCCTAAATATTTGGAGGTCAAATAAATAAAAAGCTCCACAGACTCAGTGTTTTAGACTCAAGTATCTCTTATAACCCTGCCTAAATATTCTTTAATAACCGTTTATTAGAGTGAGAGAAGATACCTGTAAAGTATAATCTCAGACAAGACACTGTTTGCTTGTATCTATGTTGAATGTATCTATGCGACTTCTGAGTATAATAAGTTCATACTGGGAAAGGTTCCTAAGCTGTCTTGTTTTATTTTCAATCCCATGTTTAATATAAAGGTCACTGAAAAAGACTCTTAAGCTTTTGGCATTATAACAGCAGTTGTTGCTGTTACTGTTGTTATGTGCCAATGAGTCACGACTCTATGTACAACAGCCCTGAGACCTGTTCTATCCTGTGCCAACTTTATTGTCTCTTACACACCTACCCTCATTACCCTAGTAACTTAATCACTCCATCTCACTGAAGATCTTCCTGTCTTACACTAAGCACCTCCACCTCTCTCAGCATTATGTCCTTCTCCAGGACTGATCCCTCCTAGCACAATGCTCAAAGGATGTCATATGAAACTTCAGAAGCCTTGCCTCCAAGGAACAGCCTTGTTTCACCCTCTCTGGGACAAACCTGTTTGCTTTCCTGGCAGTTAGTGGTATAGTCAATACTCTTCTCCAGCACCACAACTTAAAGGCATCAATTCTCCTTCTATAATCATTGTCCGGCTTTCTAATGTAAAGAAAGTAATTACAAAGTCTATGGCCTATATCAGGCACACCTTAGTTTCAAGACTGACATTGTAACTCTTTAATACTCTGGAGAAGTCCCTGACGCAGACTTTCCCAATGCAACTTGTCTTCTTCTGGTACTAAGACTGTTCAGTGTAGAGCCAGGCAAATTCAAGCTGTTGACAATCTCAAACTCTTCACTGTCTGTCATGATATGGCCCAGTGGTAAAAATATCTGTTTTCTTGATTTTGAGCTTCAACCCATTTTAAGGCTGCAGTCCTTGACCTTCTGCAGCAAGTGCTTCAGATGCTCCTCGGTTTGAGCAAGCATTGTTGTGTCATTTTCATAATGTAGATTGTTAATGAGTCTTCCTTCAATCCTAGTGACACACTCCTCCTCATAGAGCCCAGCATTCCAGGTGATCTGTTCTGCATATCAATTGGAAAGGTATGGAGAGTGGACACATCCTTGGTGTATACTCTTCCCAATTTTGAAACATGCAGAGTGTCCCTGCTCTGTTCTGACCACTGCCTCCTGGTCCAAGTACAGGTTTTGCATAAGCACAATCAAGTGTTCTAGGATTTCCATTCTTCTCAGAGTCAGCCACAGTTTGTTATGATCCACAAAGTCAAATGCTCTTGCATAGGCAATGAAACACAGATGTACATTCCTTTGCTACTGTCTGCTTTTAATCAAGATCCATCTAACATTAACTATCATATTTCTAGTACCAAAGCCTCTTATAAACCCAGCCTGCACATCTGGAAGTTCTCTGTTGATGAGCTGTTTTAATCATTTTGGGATGATTTTCTTACTTGCATGTGATATTAATGATATTTTTCAGTAATTTCTACACTCTGTCGGGTCACCATTCTTTGGAATGGGAAAAAATATAGATCACTTCCAGTCAGTAGGACAGGCAGTTTTCCTCCAGATTTTTTGGCAGAAATAAACTTCTAATCCAAATTTGTGTGTGTGTGTGTATGTGTGTGTGTGTGTGTGTTTGTTATTGTTGTAATATACTGTCAAGTTGCAACCAACCCATAGCTGTCATCCAGTGGGTTTTCAGAGACATTAAATCACACAGGATAAGGTTGCCCATCTTTCTTGCAGGGAGCAGCTGGTGGATTTGAACTACATGTCTTCAGGTTGACAGTACATTTCTTTTCCACTAATCCACCAGAGCTCCACATACATACCTATGGATTTTCAGAGCAGTGACCTTTTCAAAAGCTAAATATCAGCCCGTCTTCCAGTTTGGAGTCATCAACTTTTTATCTAGTAGTTTAGTAGTTAACCAATTGTGACACCAGGAACTCCTTACTTGAGACCAGCACGTTTGTTTGTATATGTATTAGAGAGAGGTCAATTGGCTTAGTAGTAAGAAGCTGTGCTGCAATCTCATAGAGACATCATTCAAAACCACCAGCTGCTCCATGGAATAAGGATGCGCAATCTTCTCTCTGCGGGAATTGTTGTCTCTGAAAACTCACTGTATGGGCAGCTATAAATTGTTTTTTACTTGTGTGTAAAGAACAACAAAAGTGAACTTGCTATTAGTGCTTGTAATGATATATATCTCATTCAATAAATGAGTTGAAAAACCAATTTGAAATCCTCACTCCGAAGCAGGTTAAGACTGAAAAGGTGAAACCAAGTATCTCCTTGAGGCTGGGATTTTGAAACTCTATATCACATACTTTGGGCTCGTGGCCAGGAAGAGACCAAACCTTGGAGAAGGACATCATCATGTTTGGAAGGGTGGAGAGACAGCGCAGGAGAGGAAGACCCCAGATGAGATGGATTGATACAGTATCTAGGGCAATGGGATTGGTGTGTCAGAATTAGAAAGACTGGCTCAGGACTGGAAAGGGTTAAAAGCTGCTGTACATAGAGTCATGTAACGACACTCAATGACACATAACAACAACATATGATTTTGGTTGGTTTGTATGTTTTTATTTTTTTATCTTTTTATTTTTTTTTTATTTAAGCCTCTTGTTTAGAGTCAACAAGACCTGGAGGTGGGCCTTTGTATTTAAAAGTCGGTTGCTACTATATTTTGGAGGAACATTCTTTTAAGTGATACAGCACTCTTCTGTCAATATGCTGTACTGAAGTATATTCAATACTCTTCTCCAGCACCACAGCTCAAAGGCATCAGTTCTCCTTCTATCATCCTTAGTCATTGTCCAGCTCCCTGATGCATAGCAAGTCATAACAAATCTGATTCAAAGTGGCTGAAGCTAAGCCATTTCATCTCACTAATGTCTAGCATGTTGATGTTCTTGTGCTCCACTTCATTATTTTCAAAATCTCTAGCTTTTCAATATTCAAGCTACATACATTCTATATTCCAGTTACTAAATGATTCTTGCCAGTATGTTTTCTCATTTTGACGGACTTCTAGTTTGGACTCTACAACTACTACTACTATAACTATCCACATCCCTCTGCTGTTCATAGGATTTTCTGAGGTCTGTTATTTAAGAAGCAGATGGCCAATTATTGCTTCATAGTCTGTCTAAATCTAGAAACTCACTAAAACCTGTCCACTATGGGTAATGCTTGTGATATTTGACGAAGCAGTGGAATAGCTTTCAATATTAAAGCAAGCCATCAGTTATCTCAGTACAACAAGCTGACAGACCAATTAGAACAGTCTTCTCCCCAAACACAGCAAACTGACAATTTAGTTTGTAACTCTAATAGAAAATCAGTCTTCACACCAGTCCTGCAGACCCAACCAACTTTTAATCACAAAAGCGTGCTCATCTGGTGCTAGTTGGTTTAAATAAGAGGCTTCTAGCCAAACACTGATTGATAATTAAAAAAAAAAATGACCAAACAACTTACACTTGATTGTTAATTAAATTGAAAAAAACAAAAAAAACCCTTTACATCTGATCATTATTGTTGTTGTTTTATGTGCCCTTGAGTTGCTTGAGAATCACAGCGACCCTGTGTACAACAGCCCTAAACCCTGCTCTAATCTTAGTGTCTCCGACAAGCCTGTTCCCGTTACACCAGTGTCAGTGTCTTTGAGGTTCTTTTCCTCTTCTGCCCTGTCCCTCCACCCTCCCAAGCATGATGACCCTCTTCAAGGACTGATCCAGCCTTGCAACATGTCCAAAGTATGTGAGATGAAGCTTCAGAATCCTTGCCTATAGGACCAGTCTGGCTTCACCCTCTCCAGGACGAACTTGTTTGTTCTTCTAGCAGTCCATGGTATATTCAATACTCTTCTCCAGCACCACAGCTCAAAGACATCAACTCTCCTTCTATTATCCCGAGTTGTTGTCCAGCACTCTGATGCATAGCAAACAAAGACCATGGCCTCTATCAGGTGCACCTTAGTTTCCAGACTGACATCATTGCTCTTCAGTACTTTGAAGAGGTCTCTGACAGCAGACTTTTAAATGCAATTAGTCTTTTAATTTCCTGGCTGCTGGTAACAATAGTGTTAATTGTAGAGCCAAGCAAACTGAAGTTGTCAACAATCTCAATCACTTCACCATCTATCATGATGCAGCCAGTCAGCTCAGTGGTGAGAATATTCCAGAGGACAGTGCAGAAAGAAAAGGCAAAGCATTGCAATGAAATGTGCAAGGAGTTAGAAAATCAATAGGACTTAACTCAATTAGTATTTCTTAAGCTGAAGGGACCGAAGAACAAATTCAAACCTCAAATTGCAATACTTAAGGATGCTTTGGGCAGAATATTAAATGATTCAAAGAACATTAAAAGAAGATGGAAAGAGCATACAGATTCATTGTACCAAAAGGAATTGATAGACACAGAATAATTTCATGAAACAATGTATGAGCAAGAGCCTGATGTTATGAAGAAAGAAGTTCAAGGTGCTTTGAAAGAATTGGCAAAAACATGGCCTAGGAATTGATGGCCGATTTCAACAAACAGATGTTATCCTGGATGTGCTCACCAAGCTGTGCCAAGAAATCTGGAGGACAACCGCCTGGTCAACTGAGTGGAAGAGATCTCCATTTGTTCCCATTCCAAAGAAAGATGATCTGACAATGTGGAAATTATTGAACAGCACCATTGATATCACATGCAAGCAAGATTCTGCTGAAGATTATCCAAAAAGTACTGGAACAGAACATCAACAGAGAACTGCCTCATGTGCAGGCTGGATTTCGAAGAGGCTGTGGCACTAGGGGTATTAAAAAGTTAGATGGATCTTGGCTGAGAGCAAAGAATACCAGAGGAATGTCTATTTGTGTTTCATTTGCTATGCAAAGGCAAAAACTGTGGCTGACTCTGAGTGAATGGGAATTCCAGAACACTTGATTGTGTTATGTGAAACCTATAATTGGACCAGTCATCAGAACAGAGCAAGGAAACAATTCATGGTTCAAAATTGGGGAAGGTGTGTGTCAAGAATGTGTCCTATCTCCATACCTTTTCAATCTATATTCAGAACAGATTGTCTGGGAGGCTGTGCTCTATGAGAAGTGTGGTATCAGATTAGAGGTAGAGCCATTAACAATAAAAAATGACCATACAGTGTGCACCTGATTTTAAATTAAGTAAAAATTACCTACTTTCTAGAATCCAACATTCATAATGGACTCATAATTGGACTTTTACTTATATATTTAAACTATATCACCTGTATCTGAAAATAACATTTTTTAGCATGTGCTAAAGTGTGACTAAGGCATCACCTGTATCACTATCACACTGATTCCTTTTATTAGTGGTGTAAGTAGGTAAAATAATGAAAATTTTGTTACATACCGCCTTGCCTATACTCACCCCTCATTAATTCTTTAATTTTCTCTGAGTTCTCATTATTAGTAATTCAATATTTCAGTTGATGTTATATGATATTCTTATTTTTCTCTTAAAATTATTGTTTTAGCATTAATTCCCTACAAAGACCTAATGGTTAATATTCTACTATTCAATTATTTAATGAAAACATTGTTTCTATAATAATGGAACCTATTTGAGGGGAATGTGAACCACTGGCTTCTTCTCTGAGATCACACTTTATCATTGGTATTCTTTCTTCATATAAGAGTCATTTTATGCACTAACACTAGGAAATATGGAAGACTTTCCATTTTTCTAATATGCATAAATCATAATTCTTTGAAATATTGACAGAGTGTTTATGATATGAATAATTTTTGTAGGAAATAAACTATATTTGTAGAAAAATTCAGGCACTTACCATTGCAAAAAATTCATTGAATTTAAATTGATATTAATAAGGTTTCATCCTGTACATATAAACATTAAGTTGATCACAGATTAACTGAAAAGATTTAAATTATGTTATTTTACTTAGACATAGTTATTGTAAGGTACAGTGGAATAAAAATTCATGTATAAATTGGGAAAAAAGAAAATCAATATAAAAAAAGAAATTGATCAGACACAATAATTGATTAATTATAAATTCTGAATACTTTTATTTAGGTAGTTATGGTGGTCTAGTGATAAGAGGTACACCCAAAGGCATTTGGTTTAAAGCCATCAGCTGCCCTGCTGGAAAGGGATGGATGATCTCCTGTGCTATTCATTGCCTCTGAAAACCCACTGGAGGGTCAGCTCTTCGTCAGCTCTGACTCAATGGTACATAATAACTTCTTTTTAGTAAAAATAAATTATGTTTCAAGGAATTTAGGCTAGATAATGTTTAGGAAGACTATATTGATTGAAAATAAACTTTCAACTGAGATACTTATCTTTAAAGACAGGCATCCTTCTCTAGCACAAGAAAATTCAGCCCAACGAAAATCACAGAAGTCCAGTTATAACTGACTCATAATGAACTGTCTTCTGGGTTTCTAGGGGCGTCAGATAGTTAGAGAGAAGACTGCCTATCTTTCTTTCATCCAGCTGCTGATGGATTCAAATGACGACATTTTCCTATGAGCTATGGCTCCAAATCTCCCTAAGCATAGCAAAAACTTTCCAATCACGTCCTCCCCCACTCCCAGTTAAGCATTAGGACATGGATACAAACAAAAATTTCTTTTGATACTTAAGTCTAAACTATGACAGTCAAGAATATGTTAGCATGCTGGTAAAGACTGGACAATTGAAATAAAGTATTACAGTTTCTTTCAAAGACATTGAAGTAACAAAATCCATATTAATACTATGTCAAGGTAAAACATATAAAAAGTGAAAGTGTTTATAAGGAAAATAAATATATTGACTTTAGACCTAAGGAAAAAAAATCACTCATATTTTAGTACAAAGCAAGACTATACTTATCTACATGCTAGATTCTCAAGTTTGAACACTTAGTAAACAGTTACACAATGAGACAAGGAGGCTACCCTGGCTCAGTACTTTGAGTAAGACAATGTTGAGTCACCGCTGCCTCAAGATAACTTGAAAACCAACTCACAGCTGACCCTCCAGAACATTTTCAGAAACAGTAAGCTGTGTGGGAGAAGATTGTCCAACTGGTGGATTTGAACCACATGCCTTCAGGATTGCAGCACAGTTTCTTGCCACTAGGCCACCAGTGGTCCTTATAGGACCTGACTATTATGATCCGCAGAATCACTGGCTAATTTCACAGTGGCTAATAATCACAGATCCACTGGCTAATTTTCAGAAGGTCACCTGATTTTTCTTTCTAGTATTTTTCAGTCTGAAAGCTATGTTGAAACTTATTAATAGCAATGTAAAATCCTCTATTGACAGATGAATGATAGCTATTTTTAAGGTAAATTCATGTCAATATTTTGAAAGAAAAGTTGTCTTCTGAGTCATGTTGTAGTTTTTGTTACATACTTTGAGTCAGAAAGAACCCTTAGTTGACTCTCCACCATGTTTTCGGAGGCAGTTTAACTGCCTATCTTTCTCCAACAGAGCTATTGGTGGATTTGAACTGCTTGCCTTTGGGATGTTAGCACAACTCCTTAGAATATGCCCATTACAGCATAGGGAATATAGCACAATTGAGAAAAGAAAATGAATTATCCTTATAATGTTTTCACTAGATCTCTTGTATAAAAGTTTAGAATTATACCACTGCACCAGGATTACCATATTCAAGAATGTTGTTGTTGTTATGTGCCGTCGAGTCGCTTGAGACTCATAGTGACCCTATGTACAACAGCCCTAAACTCTGCTCTGTCCTGTGCCAATCGTGCTGTCTCTGACACACCCATCCCAATTACCCCAGTCACTGAATCAATCCACCTCAACATATTTTCAACAATAATGTACAGTAATAATATTAAATTAGTAATATTAAATAATCTAAATCTCGTCATGCCTTGAACTTTATAAAGATAAATATGCCAGATGTTCTTCTCGGAAATGTTTCCAGATTTTGAAAATTAAAAGTAAATTTGAGCACTTAAAATTTTTTTTAAATATACAAAACACATCTGTTGACAATGTTTCTCCATGCCATTTGGTACTGATGCTTTTTCCCCCAGGGATATTCCAGTTGGTAATTTAAAAACAAACAAACAAAAACTGATATACCCTAACTACTTTAGAACAGTATTATTTTATCTCTGTATCTTGGTTGTCAGTACAAAAGCATTTTTAAAAAATATCTTTCAGTGTATATTTATAACAAAACTGAAATTATAATTTTGGTGGTTTGTTTAGGAGCTATTGACAGTTTCTTAACAGTAATAGGTTGACTAAGTGACCTTGCTGGTCTTTTCAAGACCTGGGATTCTATGATTTGCTTTGCTTGGCAAAGTGGTAATTTTCAGCATTTCCTCATTATCAGTGCAGCATTATAAGTGAGAAAAATAAAAAAATTAAAAAAACACCACAACACAAAAACCCCTTTCACTTTACTAAACCCACCATTCTTGATTTATCTGAAGCTAAATTATAGAGGTGACTGGATGGTATAGTGATATATTAAATGTTGAAATCCTTTTCATTATATAACCCTGGAATTGATTGTTAAAGGGTGACATGGATAATAAACACCCCTAATTACCAAGAAGCACTGTCTCCACAAGCTACTACTCTTTTCTTAAAGACATTTATGTGCTTTTCCAGGCAGATAGATTTGCTTTGCCTCTTAGCCTGACATAAATTATTTTTATATCAATCTTTCAGAAAAGAGGTTGTCTTCTGAGTGATAGCTAGAGGAATATGGCACCTCTGGGAAAAGAAAATTAATTTGTCTCATTATTTTCTATATCTCATTATTCCCTAAGCTGCTGTACAGTTCTGAAACTTATAGTGGAAGTTGAAACCCCAACAGTTAAGTTTCATGAACAGATATCATTAAAGAGCAAAACTCCTTAAAATAAGGCAGCTGTTGGGAATTGAAAGAAAAGAAAAAGAATAAAAGAACCCAACTAGGAGTGATATTTAATCCAGCTTCATTATTTTAACTATGACACAATTATATCACCTTGTTATTTGTCTTGAAACTGCACAATATTAGGCACCTCATTAGGGAAATAGGAGCCACAAGAGCTCCCTTCTCAGGCCAAAGTGGTTACGTTTTCAGCTGCAGAAGAAAAAGTACTCCACAAATCACGTCAATATAGAAACAAAACGCTTAGTTTTAAATAGATGAATGTAGTCTAACTAGTTCCTGTACAATTTATCACGATAGCATTTTAGACTGGTTATATTGCATGTCAATGTCTAAACAGTCACTAATTATTGTTAACATATGAAGATCTTTTTCTAGAGTTAAATTCTCTAAAACATATACCTATTGAAGAAATAAAATTACTTTACATATTAAAGCCTAAAAATGTCTTTTAATATATTAACAACAGTTAGCAACTATTCAAATATAGATAAGTATGGCACACTAAACTTTAAGAAATAATCAGAAGATAGAAATAAAATTATATTTAAATTAATTATCTATAAAATATTGGAAAATTTCATTAATCTACAACGTTATGAGATTGTATTTTTCATTAGTGATAAAGGTTAAAAGAAATCATCAAATAAACAAAAACACAGACATTTTGTCTTGAAATTTATAGTAAACAATAGTAAATGAATCCTTCATATTTTTGGCAACAATTTCAGTAGTAGAGGGATAAGTAACATGTAGAGGAAGACAAGAGGAATGAGCCTACAGTAAGTCAGGATAAGTAAAAGAAGGCAAAGTGATTATTTCTTTGAAATAAATATTAGATAGTCATTGGCATTTTGAAGTTAAAAAAAAAGATGTAAGAGAGCTTCTAGAAATTCTGAAGACATAACTTGGGGTTGCACTTTGAAGGAATTGTTGTTTTTGTTATGTGCTGTTAAATCCTGGCACGCATAGTAACCTTATGTACAAGATTTTAAACCCTGCCCTATCCTAAACCAGTCACAGTGACTCTGACACACCTAATCCCATTGCCCCAGTTACTTACTGTGTCAATCCACCTCATTTGGGGTCTTCCTCTCCTTCACTGTCACTTCACCCTTCCAAGCATGATGTTCTTTTTAAGAACTATACACATACCTACACGTATATACATATGTATATACATGTGTGTGTATATATAAAATCATGAATCAGAGCTGACTAACCACCACTAACTGACTAATAATACTTCCAATATACTATCACATGTTAGTTTGCCATGATATGATTGTACATTGATGTGATGCTAGAAGCTACACCACTAATATTTCAAATACCAGCTGAGTCACACATGGTAGACAAATTTAAGTGGAACTTCCAGACTAAGACAAAGAAGCAGACTGGTCATTAACTTCTGAAATAACTGACCTTTGAACATCTTTTTGTTCTTGTTGCTGTTATTGAGTACCATCAAGTTGGAACTGTGCCATAGCTAATCAATCCTTCAGTGAGTTTGCAGGAGCATAAACTGCATGGAAAGAGATTGCCATCCTTCTCCTGTGAAGCAGCTAGGATTTGAACCCTGTACATTTAGAATTGCACTGCCATTTCTTACCACTAGATCACGAACACTTCTTTTGAAATTCCTATAGAAAATGGAGAAAACTTTTTTATTATAGTACTGGAAAATGTCAGGCTTTGTCTGACATACTTTGGCCATGTTGCAAGGAGGAACCAGATCTTTTAGATGGACATCACGCTTGGAAGAGTAAAGGGACAGAGAAAGACAGAAAGAGCATCTGTGAGATGGATTGATTCAGTGATTGGGGTAATGAAGATAGGTGTGTCAGAGAGAGTAAATTTAGCACAGAACAGAGCAGGTTTAAGGGCTATTATACATATAGGGTTGCTATTAGTCACAAACAGCGTGGTGGCACGTAACAACCACAACTGGAAAATGAGTTCCTCATGCTGGAAAGTATTTAAAATGTGACTGGGGAATAACTGCCTCCTCCTTTAAGTAGAGTCTCCTATAATAATGTGTATTTAGTACATCCTTCAGCTAATGAAGGACCTTTATAGATGTTGCATGACTCAAAATGAGAGTAAATATCCATTAATAATCAGAACAAGGTAGGTATGAAGTGTGAATATAGAAAAATTGTTGTTGTTTTTGTTATGTGTCATCGAGTCACCTACAACTGTCCTGAACCAGTCTCAGTGAAAGCAACACATCTAGCCCCCTTTTCCTACTGTATCAATCTTTCTCATCCAGTGTCTTCCTGTCCTGCATTGTCTGGAAAGAATGCATTAGAATTTTGTCAATAAACTAGTATAATAATAAACACAAATTTAAAAAGATTTATTAATAGTAATTGGTGATAGTAATGTAAATTTGAGAAATGAAGAAGAACTGGGAATTGGAAAATATGTCTTCTTTAACTGATATGAGGCTGGATATCAAATAAAAAATTATTATAATGAATGATTTGTTCATTAAAACACTTTAAACAAAGTATAAACAACAACTATAAAATTAGACTTTACTTAATTAATTATCCAGAATCAGATTGACTACATCTATGGAAAGAGAAGTTGGAGAATATATCAGCCGACAAACCATGGCAGGGGCTGACTGTGGAAATGATGTCCATTACTCATATTAAAGTTAAAAATAAAGGTGATGAAAATTACCAAGTCCAAGAGAACCAAATTCTGACCTTGAGTGCATCTAAACTGAATTTAAAAGCCATTTTAGGAGGAGATTTGACACATTGTACAAAAATGATCAAAGACAAGAGGACTTGTGGAATAACATCAAGGATATCACCCATGAATAAAGCAACAGGTCATTACAAAGACAGTGAAAAAAAAAAAGACCTAAGTGGATGTCAGAAGACACTTTGAAACTTGCACTGAAACTTTAAAAAGCCAAAATAAAATGAAAGAATGTTAGATGAGTTAATGGAGCAGACGATTTGAAAGAACAACGAGGGAAGACAAAGCAAAGTATTACAGTGACATACACACGTCTGTAGTTAGAATCTAAAGAGAAGAGTGAACTAGATATTAACAAGTTGAAAGAGCAGAAAAGTAAAATTAAGCCTTGAGTTGCAACACTGCAATTTTCTGTGCAAAATATTTGATGTTGCAAGAAACATTAAGTCAGAAGAATACACAGTCACAACAGTTATACACTCACACACAAAGAGATTGGCACATGATGAACCATTTTCAACAAGTAGCATATGTTCAAAACCCAATAGTACTGAAAGAAGCCCTTCAAGCTGCATTTAAAGCTTTAGTAAAATAAATAAGTCTCTAGGAATTGACAGAAAACTAATTGAAGTATTTCAAAAAACAGATGTGACCCTGGACATGTTCACAAGTTTCTACCAACAAATATCAAAGATCAACACTCTTGGTACCAGCAGCCAGGAAATCAAAAGATGAATTGCATTGGGAAAGTCTTCTATCACTGACATCTCCTGAAGAACAACGATGTCACTCAGGAGACAAAGGTGCGTCTGATCCAGGTAATAGTCTTCACAAAAACATCCAGAAAATTAGGCAATGACTAGGGATCATGGAAGGAGAATTGATGCCTTTGAGCTGTGGTGCTGGAGAAGAGTATTGAATATATCACAGACTGCTATAAGAACAAACAGGTTCATTCTAGAGAGGGTGAAATCAGTTTGCTCCTTGGAACCAAGGATTCTGAAGCTTCATTTACTTACTTCTGACTTACTTTGGGCATAATACAAAGAGAGACCAGTTCTTGGAGAGAGACATTACGCTTGTGGAAGGGTGGAGGGACAGCAAAGGAGAGGAATACTTTTGATGAGATAGATTGAATTGTTGTTGTTGTTATGTGCCGTCAAGTCATTTCTGACTCATAGCGACCCTATGCACAACAGCCCTAAACCATGCTCTATCCTG
>NW_006399773.1:18271058-18297924 GCF_000299155.1 Elephantulus edwardii
CCCCCTCTTAGACCAGTGCCTTGACCCACTTACTTCCCAGCTCCACCCTCCACCAGGATAACCCTTCTCATCTACCGAGTCCCTTCAGAAAATATCTTCCATTGTCCAACCCATGATTTGACAGTTTGTATCTTAAGCTTTCTTGGCTTCTGTGATTCCATAAACATCAATTGCTGACAATTCCTTTTGACCAGTATCTCTTAAGTTTAGTTGTGCTGTCTCCAAGGGAAGGTGACGTGTCCTGTAGAAGTCCTGAGTGGATTACGTTTCCCTTTCTGGCCCGAGGGCCGCAGGGTACCTTTGAAAAACACCTCTTCGTCGCTTGTCTGATCTGGCTTCCTTGTGCCCGCTCTCAGCCTCCCTTCCGCCCAGGAGCACGCCGGAAATCCTGGGTACCTTTGAAAAACGCCTCTTCGTCGCTTGTGTTAGTGACTTAATTAATGAGGGTAGGTGTGTCAGAGACAGTGAAGCTGGCTCAGGACAGAGCAGAATTCAAAGCTGTTATACATAGGATCGCTATGAGACAGACTACTTGGCGGCACATAACAACAACAACATAGTCATTTAACTGCAAGAGATCTATATTTGTTATCATTTAAAATGAAAACCCAACAGAATGTGAAGATTATTGAACAGTCTCATTGATATCACACCTAAATAAAATCTTGAATGGACATTATTTAAAAAACAGAACAGTACACTGACACTGAAATTTAAGCTGGATTCAGAAAAGGCTGTGGCACAAGGAATATCATTGCTGATGTCAGATGGATTTTGGGTGAAAACAAAGAAACACATTTATTTGTGTTGTTGATTATGCAAAGGTATTTAACTGTGTGGAGGAATAATAAATAATGACTAATGTTGAGAAAAGTGTGAATCCCAGGACACTTCATAGAACTCACACAGTACTATACATAAATGAAGAAGCAGTTGTCTCAACATAACAAGAAAGCACTGAATATTATAAAATCAGGGAATATGTGTGTAATGATTGCATCATTTCTTTATGTATTGTCAATCTTTATACTGAGCAAATAATACAAGAATTTAAACTATGTAAAGATACGTGGAATTGAGATTTGGGAAAGGCTCATCAACAACTTGTGTTATATATGACACAACATTATTTAAAGAAACTGACGAAGACTTGAAGTACTTATTGCAGAAGATCAAAGACTATAGCCTCAAATATATTATACATATCAACATTAAGTAAAAATTAATATCCTAAACCATTGCTAATAGGCAACATCATAATAGATGGAAAAAGATTGATGTTATCAAACATTTTATTTTCATTTGATCCACAATGAACACCCATGATCACAGCACTCAAAAAATCAAAACAGTGAATTCGGAGAATCTGCTATCAAAGATCTCTCCAGAGTCCTAAAGAGAGAACAAGGATATCAGTTTAAAGACTAAGGTCCATCTGTCTTTTCTGTTACTTCCTATGCATTGAAAGTTAGACAATGACTCATTATTGTTGTTAGGTGCCATTTGGACCAGCCTGACTCATAATGAGCCTATAAACAATGGATCTGATCTTATTCTGTCCCCTTCTCAACTCTGATAAAATTTAGCCCATTATTACTGTCACTGTGTAAGTGCCCCTTCTTGAGAGTTTTTCTCTCATTTGATTACCCACCCTTTTTAAAGCATAGCATCATTTTCCAAAGACATATCCCTCCTAACAATGTACCCAAAGTGTGTGAGATCAAGTTGCATCCTCATCACTGTCAAAGAACATCATGGTTGCACTTGCCCAAGACAACCATGGGTAAGGTTATTTTTTTGTTCTTTTGTAAGTTCAGGGGAAATTCCGTATTCTTTACCAATGCCACAAAGCAATGGCATTGATGTTTTTCTGTCGTATTTATTCATTGTCCAACTTCCATATGCATGGCAATTAACTGATTAAATGATGGCTCAAATCAAATGTTATTTAGTGTTTATACTGACATTGTTGACTCTTAGAACATTGGAAAGGTCCTTGACAGTGAATTTTCCCAATTTTTCCTGCTGGCATTAATTGTGGATACTAGCAAGAGGAAGTTGTTGACAACTTCAATCTTTTCTCCATTCATCATAACACTGCCTTTTAGCTCAGTGGTGAGCTTTTTTTGTTTTCTTGATGGATTTGAGCAAAACAAAAATCATGTTGATAGTGTTGGATCAAGAAGGGGTCAGATACATTGTTCATGGGGTCTCAGGATTATGATTTCAATTGATAGTAACTGACATGTCCCACAACACCACAACTCCCAGCATCATTGTACAATTCCTACTGTATAATATTTGTAGAATAATAACCAGCTTATTAATGGAATGAATGAATGAATGAAAGTGGTAACCAATATTGTCAAACAAGGAGAGAACTATCTGTAAGTTAAAATCAAATGAGTATGATCCTGAATAAATGGGAAAGCATAGCAAAAAGCATATCAAATATTTTAATATTACCTTTTAACTAGTGATGATATTAATTTAGAATTGGATGAAATAAATTCCCATAGATGTTCACTAAAATAAATAAAGAGGTTCTTGTGAGCTTACCATGTTGTCGTTGTCGCTCTGTGTTGTCAAGTTGGAATTAACTCATAGCTGACCCTCTAGCAAATTTTCAGGAACAGTAAATTATAGGAAAGAGATTACCTATCTTTCTCTTGCAGAGAAGTTAGTAAATTCAAACTGTGTGCCTTTAGTTGGCAGCTGATGGTGAAGGAGTTGGGAAGAAAGGAGAGTTTTGAATAAACACAGGAAATATTTTAAGAGAAACTAGAGATTTTTTGCTAAAGAAGTTCATGGTGTTAAATAATAAACTATCTGGAAAGAGTCTATTAAATTTGTCAGTTTATTTTTGTGAGACATACTTCCTCAGAGGAGAAGAAACAAAACATAATTTCAAGAGGATAACTTATGTAATTAGAGTGATGCTGAATGGACCTATTTCTTCTAGAAAGCTGTTGCTAAAAGAGCAAGTGCAACATGGGAGTGGACAAGTCTTACTTCTGCTTGCTTCAGTTAAAGGGAATTGTTTTCTTCAATCACATCTACATTACCAAAACAGCTATAGTGTCAGACATGCCACCGTCCATCCTCATGCACCTTTTACTACCAGTCATTGACTCTGAAGTTCAATTCACTACTTAAAGACTTCATTCACAGTTGTAGGGCTTATTAGGGAAATAGATTGGAGAGTGGAAGAGGAAAAGAATATCACACAATGCAAATCTAGGTTTAGTCCAACTGTCCCAAATCAGATTAACAGCAAGACACATTTCCTCAATTAGTGAAAGACAACTTCTCAGTCAAAGGGTGAAAGTCTAGGTTCATTTCAGAAGCACAAATGCAAGACACCTCTGCTTTCCTTAATCATCTAGCTAACTTGATCTAAGAGCAGTTATAAATCATCTTTTGCTTTTCCTTTTAAAAACCTTTAACTGTGTCATTTATCTCCAGGATTACTCTGGTTACACCTCACCACAGTCTTTTCACTTTCTGCCAGTCTTTCAACCACCATCACTGCTGTTTCTCACAAAGTGGAAAATGTCCTTTTATATTGGTCTCACATCACTGGACAGTTTTCAATACCATGTGTCCACAGTTAAGGTAGCTGGAGACCTTGTCCTCGATGCTGGCCAACGTGATGGCTAGGAAAGCCAATTTTCAAGGGTTCTGACACCCGACCTGTGTATGCATATCCTTGTATTTTTTGTAGATATATTGAACATAAAACAAATTATTTGTGGGTATCTGATGAATAATTTACAAATAGTGCTAATATTCACATTTAGAAAGAAGTAGAAAAAACATGATGTTTCAGAACCATGACTGTCAGTTCCTTTGTTGTACCTAAGTCCCAGATGTGTTTCTTGTCCTGCTCTAGGATTCATCAGTTATTTTTATTCCTTTTGTTATATATATTTAGGTAAACTCTCTTTGGAGTTTTGTCACTTTCAAGTAAAAGATCATGACTAGTAAAGTTTTTGTTCAGAGGTAATTTAACTATTTCTTAGTTCTATCCCCAATCTTATCTCTAAAACAACTGAAAACTAGTCAAATGTCCCCTGGTAAAAAAATGCCAAGTTGATATATTTTTAGATATCTTGTCAAAGTGTTATGTAACTTAACTACTGAAAAGTCAAATTCAAACAAACAAACAAAGGAAAAAAAACACACGTTTTGTATTTATGTTTGTATAGGTAATAGTAATATGGCCTAATACATTACAGGATGACAACTAATTAATATGGAACATTTATAAAGCACCATGAAATGTTCCAAGTATATAACAATAGTCATTACATTTAAACCTTACAAGAACTTTTTGGGTAAGTGTTCTAATTACAATTTACATATATGGATATTAAGTTACAGATGTAATTGGCCTATATCCTTTTCATTTTGTAATTTGTGTGGTTGGTATTTGAAAACGTGAAAAGAGCTGAAAAGTTCAATATTAACAATCATTTTCTGTGGTACTCATGAAAGTAACATTATCTGTTCGACTATTTCAAGAGTGTTAACTTGATGATTTACATTATGCTTAAAGTAAGATCTGCAGAAATAGACTCAACAATGTGCAGTAACCAAGCCAGAGTATCAACAATTCCCCACTTGTTTTGCACTTTCAATTTTTAACCAATATAACTGATAAAGTCTAAATAAATTTTGGAAGAGTTAAATTATTTAATTTGTTAAATTGTTAGTGATTTTCCATGGCATGTTGTTTTGTCACTGCTTACCATCGCGGCAATTACATCTCATGATGATTCCATTTGTGAAGAATAGAAATTCTCTATAGTGTTTTCCAGGCTTGTCTTTTGAGGATCCTCTGAGTGGGTTTGAATCACAGATCTGACTAGTAGTCAGGTTCCAACAATACAGTTAAGCCTTTCTTTAGTGGCATCTTCTAGAGAAGTCTTCTGTTTATGTATTTGCCATTAACCCTTTTCAAGTGAATATTTCTTCAAGTGTTTAAGAATTCTTTTCCTGTAGGACTCCCTTTACTTTTTTTCCTATACATTTTTATTTCTATAGTGTAAGTGTAAATCCATAAGCATATGTTTTTGTTGTTGTTGTCCCACACACTATTGTATCTGTGAACTTTCCCTATTTCTAAGAAACAAAAAAAATGTATTTGATAATGTAGTGCATATGAAGAGACTTTAGAAAGTTGTAGTGTATTCTATTACTTGGATTTTAGTGAAGCTTGGATTTAGTGAATCAAGGATTCTAAACAAGGTAGGTAGGAAAAAGACAAATTAAATGAGGAAAATCAATATGTCAAATGCTCATGTGTTATCAGGAGTCAGCAGGAAAGTGATTGATCCAGAGCTTGAAGTAATTACAATGTCATTACTTACCAATAGGAATGCAAGTTCAATACCAGGGAGAATCTTGGAGGAGACCTGTCCTTGAGTTAGAAAATAATGACTGGAACACAATAGTATTCAGTTAGCAGTCTACTTCCTATAAATTACTTTTTACCCTCCAAGTGAAAAAGAATATAATCAATCTTAAGTTTAGTATTTCATCCTAGGTCAGAGGTAAATTCACTCTTCTCAAATGGCTAAAAAGAAATAGCAGCTAGGGAAGGAAATGAAAGAAGGCATTGTAATTCTAAAACTTTTAATATTAATTTAAATTGGTGCTTCCAATTAAATTTTTAAATGGTTTAGAATGACTATCTAAAGTAAATTGAGATATGCATTGAAAGGGATTGTCTTTATTTTTTTTAATAGAAAATAAGGCTTGTTCCTAGTGAATAAGTGTGGCAAGGAACTATGCTGCCAACGGAAAGGCACACAGTTTGAACCCACCAGCTACTCCACAGGAGAAAGTTCAGCGACCTCCTCTCACGGCGCTTACTGTCTCTGCAAACCTTCTGGAGGGTCAGTTATATTGATTCTGACTCAATAGCCTATAACAATACCACTGATGTCGAATATTCACTCATTTTGGTCTTTTAAATACCTTTGGCAAAATCTCTAGACGTTTTATATTTGAGGAGTAAGTCATGTATGCTCTACGTTATTAACAGTTATGGGGCCAACATAAAAGAGAGAGCTGGTCAGGGTGTGCGAGACTGTAGCAAGGCATAGTCTGACAAAGATGGCATCACAAAAGCAGACTTGAGACTGTTGAGACAAGGGTTACTATACAAGGGACAATAAATGAAACCAGAGGCTTATTTGTGTTGAACTGAACCTTGACTTGCACTGACTTTTGCTTTTCCCTGTCATCACTCAACCTATTTCCTTAATAAACTCCACAACTTTTGAAAGAAACATCAGATCCTCTGATTAATAGTAGTTGTAACAATGTGTAGTACCATGTCATATGACAGGATTGGAGATCTCTTTCTCTATATATGTATATTCCTTTATCATCTATGTCTCTATCTCTATTTCTCCACCTCTATATGAATATAGATACACATATAATGAGGACAGTTCTTTTTTGTGAAGTTAGTAGAGGTCAGAAGACTTGGCCACTGCCATATTACAGTTGCTCCTTTTATGTAAGTGTCAAGAAGCTGCAATCACAAAGGCACACAATTAAAAGCCACCAGCTGTTCCACCGGAGGATAGGCAATCTCCTTCTTTGCAATTTACTGCCTATAAAACCTTCTGAGGTACAATAGACCTGAGCATTATAATTCTATGAATTCAGTTTAAGAATGCACATATACAATTTTATGTGTGTGTGTGTGTGTGTGTGTGTGTGTGTGTGTGTTCGTGTGTGTAGAATGAAAAGACCTGAAGTATTCTCAGACAGGTGTTTTATAGAAGTGCGCAGATTCAGTCAAAATATACATCTGGGCTTTGTCATTGTTATGTGCTGCTGAGGAAGATGCGACCCAGAGCTGATGCTCAGATGGGATGTCAGAGGCAGTAAATCCCACAGGAGGTAGTAGCCCATTTATCATCCTTGGATCTGCTGGAAGATTCACATTGCCTACCTGTGGGTTGGGAGCAAAACTCCTTACTCATGAGGTCACTAAGATTTGTATGGGGTCTCAAATAACTTAAAAATTAAAGCATATATATTGATTTTTGTTACATGTTCACAATGATAAAAGCTAATGTTACAAATTATGCCATACGCTGCTCAAAAATGAACATTTTCAACATCAATATTTAGATTTGATTCTAGTTGTCACTGATTCCTAGTTACACAGTCTCAAGTAAGTTGCTCAACCTTTCTAAGTCTTAATTTTCTCATATGCAAAACAACACTAATAACAGTATCAATCCATAATAGTTCTTAACATATATAAATTTATATCAAGTACTTAAAATAACATCTATTTTTAAGTGTTCAATCAATGCCAGCTCTGTCATAAAAATCTAACAGAACTAATGTTTGAAATGAATGTCAAAATATAAAACATTGCATGAGTTTGTAAAAATTATACTAGCATAATACTAATAATAATATTGCTATTATTATTGCAGTTAGTTTTGATCCATGTTGTTATTGTTTGATGAACTTAAGTCAAACATAACTCACAGTGATCCTATGCACAGCTGACTTAAATCATCCCCTATCCTGTGTAAGCTGCATCATCTTTGACTAGCTAGGCCCCATAGCTGAAGTTACCATGTCAAACTATCTAATTTGGGTCTTCCTTGCCATTGCTGAGCCTTCATACATCTTACTGTAATAATCCTTTACAAGAAATAGCCTCACCTAGCTACATGTTCAAAGTATGTTGTTGTTATGTGCCGTCGAGTTGTTTGCGACTCATAGCAACCCTATGTACAACAGCCCTAAACCCTGCTCTATCCTGTGCCAATCGCACTGCCTATGACACAGCCATCCCGATTACCCCAGTTACTGAACCAAATCCATCTCATAGAGGGTCTTCTCCTCTTGTGCCGTCCCTCCACCCTCACAAGCATGATGTCCCTCTCCAAGGACCTGCCCCTCCTTGCAACATTCCAAAAGTATGTCAGATGAAGCCCCAGAATCCTTGCCTCCAAGGAGTTGCTTGGTTTAATCCTCACCACGATGAATCTGTTTGTTTTCTTGGCAATCCAGGGTACATTCAATACTCTTCTCCAGCACCACTGCTCAAAGGCATCAATTCTCCTTCTATCCTCCCTAGTCATTGTCCAACTCTCTGATGCATAACAAGTGATTGCAGAACATGGCCTGTATCAGGCGCACCTTAGTCTCCAGAGAGACACCGTTGCTCTTAAGTACTTTAGAAAGGTCCCTAACAGCAGACTTTCCCATCTCAATATGTTTTTTGATTTCCAGGCTGCTGGTGCCAAGAGTGTTTACCATGGAGCCGAGCAAACTGAAGCTGTGAACAATCTCAATTTCTTAGTCATCGATCCTGATGCTACCAATTGGTCCAGTGGTGAGAATCTTTGTCTTCTTGACATTGAGCCTCAGTCCATACTGAAGGCTACAGTCCTTGACCCTCTGCAGCAAGTGCATGAGGTCCTCCTCAGTTTCAGCAAATTATAGGAAATGAAATTTCCACTCTTTGCCTTAAAAGAGAACTTTAGTTGCACTTTTCCCAGCACACATCTATTTGGTCCTTCTGCCGTTCATAAGTTATTCAGCACTCTTCTCCAGCACCACAACTCAAAGGTTTCAATTCTTTTTACTTTGTAGCTATTCATTGACCAGTGTTTTGACTGATAACACATCATTGAAGAGACCATGGCCTGAATCAGGTAAACCATAGTCTTCAAACTGATATTATTGCTCTTCAGTATTTTGGAGAGGTACCTAGCAGCTTGCTTGCCCAATGCAATGCATACATCTTCTGATTTCCTGACTGCTAATACCTAGGGTACTGACTGCTGATCTAAACAAGATTAAGTCATTGACAGCTTCAACCTTTTCTCCATCTGTCATAAGATTGACTGTTGGTCCTATGAGGTTTTTTCCTTTGAGATGTAATACATACCAAAAGTTGTAATCCTTGATATTCTGCAGCAAGAATTTAATATCCTCCTCACAAAAGATGGTTGTGGGTGGAACTTACTATGATCCTGATCCCACATTCTTATTCATAGACTGCAGAT
Organism: Elephantulus edwardii; assembly: GCF_000299155.1. Lineage (NCBI taxonomy): Eukaryota > Metazoa > Chordata > Mammalia > Macroscelidea > Macroscelididae > Elephantulus > Elephantulus edwardii. Next base: position 18,280,112 of record NW_006399773.1, read on the forward strand.
TCACAAATTATTTACTCAGCATAGAGACTGAATAGGTATGGAGAAAGGATAAATCCTTGACAACATCCTTCCTAATTTTAAACAAAAGAGTGCTTCCTTGTTTCTTTCTGAGAACATCTTCTTAATCTAGATATAGAGTTCACATGAGGATAATTAAGTATTCTTGGATTAACATTCTTCTCAGTGTTTTCTATAACATGTTATAGTCCACTTAGTCAAGTATGTTTGCATAGTTAATAAAACAAATAGACATTCCTCATTGTGTTATGTGGCAACAAAGTGGACATTAAGGACAGGAATGTTAAGGGGAAATCCATCGTTTTCCACTGAAATAATAATTTTCAATACTATGATTTTTCTGCCAAAAGTAACTACAGGTTTGAAAAGCCTTTCCTTTGACTTTCTAGAAAACTAGTTAGAGACCCTAACTTGGAGTTTGTTGCCATGCCTGCTCTTGCCCCACCAGAAGTTGTCATGGACCCAGCTTTGGCAGCACAATATGAGCACGATTTAGAGGTTGCGCAGACAACTGCTCTCCCGGACGAAGATCACGATCTGTGAGAGAACGAAGCTGGAGCCCAGCATCAGAAATCTAGTTTTATAGGCAACTGTCCTGTGATGTCAGTGGTGCGACGTGTTTGCCACTTTATTATCTAGCTAAGCAGAACATGTGCTAATCTTTGGGATGCTGAAGGAGAGATGTCAGAGTGAGTGTGGCAGTTAAAAACACCCTTCACTTTTGGACCTGCATATTTAACTATTTTGGAAGGCAATTTCCTTCTTGAGTTTCAAATACAAGACTGCTACACTCAAATCACAAGATAGATAGATAGATAGAAAATCATTCATAATGTTCTATATCAGATTCGTCTATTTCCTATTTTTTAAAATGTACACATTTCCATTGAACTACTTTTTTTTTTCACTGAGAAAATAGAATTCAGTTCTAAGATAGAGCTTTGAGTATAAACCAAACTTAAAACCAATTACCATCAAGTCCTTTCTAACTCAGAATAACTTCCATTGGTTTCCAAGACTATCCATTCTTAAGAGATTGAGGATGGGACTGTCTACTTTTCTTCCATGGATTCACTGATAGATCTGAACCTTTCAGTTAGCACACTATGCCACCTGGGCACATAGAAAAGATAGCACAGGACAAAAGAAAATAAGGAGAGGTGATACCACTTTTTCAAAACTTTCTTTGAGTTTACAGTCGGATTTTACTCTGTATTATATAAATAGTAGTCATCACCTTGCACTCCAACCTTGTCACATCTCATAAACTTGGTTGAGTGAATAGAGTAGATGGAAAATCTCGAAGGAAACATCAGTTGCTGCAGTAAGTGGGATCAGTGAGTCAGGAGACTTCACCCAGAAATACGTTTTTGTATCTTCAACTTTCTGTTTCAAAGAATCCAGATACTGAAGGTGCTGTTAAATGAGTTCTTCTTCTTTTCTTCTTTTACTTAAGAATGCTCTGAGCTATTTCTCAATCTTTCTATAAAAACAAATCATAGTTTTCTGGCTATATTCCAGTCCAGAATATCATACAGTCTCCCTAAATCCTACAGGAATTTAAATGTAGATACAAAACATTGAAAGGCTGTCTCTGCTAATGTTAGCCAATAATTCAACCATGAGTCTTGCACTAGAGTGAGCAAGCAAGGCTTTTAAAAGACTCTGTGAGAGGGAACTTATAAGATGTCTACAAAATTTAGAAGAAATAGATATCTAAATTAAAAAGTGGAAATAAAAAGAACAGGGAATTTATACTAGTACTTCATTTTCACAGGTATAAAACATAAGAAAGTCAAGAAATACAGCAAAGATCATCTGATCATCAGTAATGCAGAAAAAGCATCCGTTAATGAGAACATCTTTAAATCTGGGTTCACAATTCATTTGAGTCAGTGGCAAGACAAATAACCCAAAAGTGTGGAGTAAGATAGGTGGGGAGGGACGAAATTTTATTTGGGAGCTTAGGAGTCTAATACATTACGTCCAGCAATTTACTTTAGCATCTGCTGATTAAGCAAAATAGATCTACATCTGATCACAAAATTTCAAAATGATATCTTATTGCTTTAATTATTTAAGATCTGTTATTTTTGCTGTTAGACATTACTGAGTCAAATATAAAACATAGCAACAGATCTAACCCTCCCCTATCCTCTTCCACCCTGATAATCTCTGACGCACTTGAGCTAGTCGCTGTAGTCATTGGGTCAATCTGTCTGGTGGAAAGCTTCCTCTCCTTTGCTGACCACTAATGATATCCCTTTGCAAGGAATAGGCCCTTCTAACAACATATCGAAAGTATGTGAGACAAAGCCTTACACAATTTCCCATTGCTTTGGTTGCATAACAATCTTTGTCTAGGCATAGGTTTCATTTGAACATAACTAAGTGTTCTAGAATTCCCATTCTTGCCAATGTTAGTCACAATTTTTTTATGATCTAGGCAGTCAAATGTCTTTGCAAAATCAATAAAGCACAAATAAGCATTTCTCTGATATTCTCTACTTTCAGTCTGCATCAGTATGACATTGGTAATGACAGTCCTGGTATCATAGCCTGTTGTAATTCAGCTTACACTTCTGGCAGTTCCCCATCTGTGTACTGTTTCAGCTGGTTTTGGATAATCTTCACCAATATTTTGCTTCCATGTGAGTTTTGGCTTCAGCCCCCATTTGTTTTTCTTCACTCTTCATTTATATTGTTGGTGGTGGTGTTATGTGCCGTCGAGTCACCCTAGACTCTTAGAAATCTCATGTACAACAGCTTTGAAGCCTTCCCTAGCCTGAGCCAGTCTCGCTGACTCCAATACACCTACTCCTATAACCTCAATTACTGTGTCAATCCATCTCATCTGGAGTTTTCCTTTCCTGAGCTGTCCCTCCACCCTTCCGAGCCATGACGTCCTTCTTCAAGGACCAGTCTATCTTGGCCACATGCCCAAAGTATATGAGATGGAGCTTCAAAATTCTGGCGTCCAAGAAGAAACTTGATTTCACCCTATCCAAAACATATCTGTTTGTTCTCTTGGTGGTCCATTGTTTGTTCAATACTCTTCATCAGCACTACAACTCAAAGGCATAGATTCCTCTTCTGTCATCCTTTGTCATTATCATTCCAATTTCTCTTTCTCTATGAAAGTTAAAATTTTTAAGTTATAGCTTAGAGGTACTATCTTTATAAAGATGGTGGGTTCCCCACTCTAGCCTCTATAAAAAAAAGGGACTAGGGTTAATCAAAGCTAGTAACTTTGTTGTACAAAAATACAACATCTAACAGTAAAAAAGTGGCAGAAATGCATTGCTGTTGGTAAGTTTCACTGACTTATCTCTGCGTTAAAGATATCTCAAGCCCTGGATGATCCTTTTATCCTCAGTATCTACTGTGTTTAAATTCATATTGGCAGTCACTGTGTCAATCAACCTTGCTGATGATACTATGATATTTTGCTAATTCTCTACTTTTCCAAGTATGGAACACAGATAGACTAGTCTAATGTAAGTAAGAATGGTTACATATGCTTTGTTACTAGAAAAAGGAACTAAAAAGTTTATGCTGTGGACTTAGGTATAACTAACTTTTTATTGATTTTTGCAAATCAGTTTTTAATTGGGTGAACTTTTAATCTATTTTTATACATTGGGTAACTGCTCCATGCTGTCAGCATTGGATGGAATCCTGGGGCACAAATCTGCATACTCTTTGCAACTGGTCCAGCCATGGCAGAACTTCTCATCTCTCCTTTATTGTTTAGTATGGCTCTTACATTATTATCAAAGTACAGAATCACCCCATCTTTTCTTAGGTATGTATGTCTTTTGATATTGTATTACCATTGCTGGAAGTAACTTGCTTCTGAACTCTGGTGTCTCTTTCTTGACTGTGGCCATCACCATATCACCCACAGCAGCAGTGAGACTTCTGGTCAGCTGTCCCTTGATCCCCTTCACAGAAACAATACACAATGTTTTTGCTCCTATGCTATAAGCACAGCTTATCACCGCTCTTACCAGAAGACCCTGGAAAATCTGGAATTTTGCACCAGAGGACCCACCACACCAGGACAGAAAGTGATAGAATTAATTTTTAAATTGCAGTTGTGCCTTCATTGAACATGTGGCTTTGTACAATTTAAACTTTCTGAGCCTTAATTCCCTTAATTGTAAAATTATAAAAACGAAAATATACATCCCAATTAGTTGTTTGTGGTTTTTATGTTTTGTGTTGTTGTTTTTTTTCTTCTAGATTGTGTTGATTAATACATATAAAAGTTTTTTGATCTGTGTCTGGCATATAATAAATAATGGCTCTGAATCATTTTGTCATCTCCTTCTGCTTTGTTCTGCCCCTTCTATACAGATTTCTATTACACTAGTAACGACTGAATACAATAACTACAAGTATTATTACTATTGCATAAGGAAAGGAGTAAGGAGCTACACTGCCAACGCAAATACACGCTGTATGAATCCATCAGCTGCTCCATGGGAGAAAATTGGACAACCTCCTTCATATGATTTACTGGCTCTGGAAACCTGCTGGAGAGTCAACTATGAGAAGACTCAGCCTTAACTACACATAACAGAAATATTTGAAAAGAACAATGTTATTTCAGTGACATTTATCTTTATGATTGGTAGCTGTTGTTAGGTGCTTTCTAGCGAAGTCGAGCTCATAGGGACATTATGGAAAAAAATCTGAAGATTGCCCTATCCAGTGCCATCCTCACCGTCTCTGACATACTTAACTCATTGATGCAGTCACTGTGCCAATTCATCTATTTCTTGTTGTTCATCTACCCTCCACCCTCCAAGCATGATGATTCTCTCAAAGAAATAGCCTCTTCTAACAACATACCCAAAATATGTGAGATGAAACTTTATTAACTTTGTCTCCAAAGAGAAGTCTGGCTATACTTTTTCCAAGACACATGTGTTTGTTCTTTTGGTAATCCATAGAATATTCAGTACTCTTGTCCAACACTAGAGCTCAAAGGCATCAATTATTTTTCTGTAATCTTTATAAAAACAAGCTTGAAAGCAGGAGTGACATCCACTCCCTAAAAGCTTGTCTCTGGAAACCCTACGAACTTGTAGAAACTAAGAATGTCCATAGGATCGCTATGAGTCACCACCAACAACAACAACATTTAAACAACAACAACAGCAATATTTATTCATAGTCCAGCTCTCAGATGCAGAGAAAGGGACTGAAAAGACCATTGGCTGTCAGATGCACCTTAGTCTTAAATTGACATCATTGCTTCTCAATAATTTAGAGAGGCCACTAACTGCAGAATTTCTATGTGAAATATATATTTAAACAACCATAATATGAAAATTATTTATATTTTACAGATTTTAAAGCACTCCTTATAGCTTGAACAGAACAACTTAAAAATAAAAATATCCATTGTGCTATAATTGGCACATTTATACTTGATGAAAAGTATTATTTTGAAGGTGGTTATAGGTAATGATAATGGTAATGGTGGTGATGCTGGTTGTTGTTGTTATGTATCATTGTTCTGCTTGTGAATCATAGTGACCCTGTCTACAACAGCCCTGAAACCTGTTATGTACCAGCTTCAAGGCCTCTGACATACATACCCTAATTACCCCAGTCACTGTATCAATCCATCTCATTGATGGTCTCCCCCTCTCTCTCCATCCCTCCATCCTTCCAAGCATGACATCTCTCTCCAAGGACTGGTCCCTGCTTAGCAACCTGTCCAAAGGATGTCAGATGAAGCCTCAGAACACTTTACTCTAAGGAGCAGCCTGATTTCACCATCTCTAAGATGAATCTGTTTGTTCTCCTGGCAGTTCATGGTATATTCAACACTCTTCTCCAGCACCACAGCTCAAAGACATTAATTACCTCTCTATCATCCTTAGTCATTGTCCAGCTCTCTGACACATAGCAAGCAATTGCAAAGACTATGGCCTCGGTCAGGTGCACCTTGGTCTACAGACTATATCATTGCTCTTTAGCACTCTGGAGAGGACCCAGAGAGTCAACTTTCCCAATGCAATTCATCTCTTCATTTCCTGGTTGCTGGTAACAAGAATGTTGATTGAGGAGCCAAGCAAACTAAAGCTATTAGCAATCTCAATCTCTTTACCATCTATAATAATGCTGTCAATCATCCAAGTTATGGGAATCTTTGTGTTCTTGATGTTGATCTTATATAGAAAGTGCTTCAGGTCCTCCTCAGTTTGAGCAAGCAGGTTTGTGTCATCTGCATAAAACAGGTTGTTGAATCTTGCTCTAATCCCGATGCCACATTCCTCCTCATAGAGCCCAGCCTCCTGGATGATCTGTTCTACATATATATTGAGAAGGTATGGGACAGAATACATCCCTGGTGTACACCCTTCCCAGTGTCTCCTTGCTGTGTTCTGATCACTGCCTCTTGGTCCAAGTATAGGTTTCGCATAAGCACAATCAGATGTTCTGGGATTTCCATTCTTCTCAGAGGCAGCCACAGTTTGTTATGATCCACACAGTCAAATGTCTTTGCATAGTCAATAAAACACAGATAAACATTCCTCTGATACTCTATGCTTTCAGCAAAGATGCATCTGACATTAGCTATAATATTCCTAATACCATGGCCTGTTCTAAAACCAGCCTACAAATCTGGCAATTGTGATGGAAATTAAAAGTTATTAGAGTACTAATTTGTTTGACTGACTCTCTGATTTAATTTTTAAATATTTAGTCAAAATAATACTCATTTTTCTCAGTGGTTCATGTCACTGCTTCAGTAAATTTAGTTTTTTAATAATCAAAATTATAATATTACATAAAAAAAGACTAGTGAGCATACCCAGGGCTGCATTAGGACAGCTGTCTGGAAAATGAATTGGAATAGGTCTGTGTTGTTTCCATTCCTAAGAAAAGTGACCAACAGTACGTAGAAACTATCTAACAATATCATTAATATCACATGTAAGCTAAATATTGCTGAAGATCATTTTAAAAATAAATGACTAGAACATTATATAGATAGGAAACTTCCAGAAAGAAGTTCAAGCAGAATTTAGAAGAGACTATGGACCAGGGATATCATTTCTAATGTAAGATGGAACCTCGCTGAAAGTAAAGAATACCAGAAGTAGGTCTATTTATGTTTTATTGACTATGCAATGGCATTTGACTGTGTAGATTATAACAAGTTACAGCCAACCCTGAAGAAAATGGGAATTCCAGAGCACTTTTGTGCTCATGTGAAACTTATACCTAGATCAGGAGGCTATTGTATGAACAGAGCAAAGGAACACTACATAGTTTAAAAATAGGAAGAGTGGGTGTCAGGTTTATATTATTTCTCCTTATTTATATAAACTGTATGCTGAACAAATGTTTTAAGAAGCTGAACTCTATGAAGCAAAATGCGGCATCAAGCATGAGTGACACTCATCAATAACCTGAGTTACTCAGATGGCAAAACCTTGCTTGCCAAAAATGAGGAGGGCATGAAGCATCTGTTGCAGAAAATAAAATAATGCAGCCTTTACTATGAATAGCATCTGAATGTCAAGAAAACAAAGCTTTTTACTATTGGAATGATAGGCAACATCATGATAGATGGAGAAAAGATTGAGACTATCAACAACTTCATCTTACTTTGATCCACAATTAACACTTCAGCAGTAAGAATATTAGGAGACATTTAAAACTTGAAAAATATGCAATTGGCGATATCTCCAAATTATTGAGGAGAGGAGTAATGACATTAGTTTGAGGACTAGATGCCTCTAATTCATGCCATCATCTTTCTGCTCACTTGTGATGCATCTTTGAGCTTGACAATGAGTGCAGATGACATAAGAAGAACTGTTGGAAGCAGGTGTGGCATCCACTTCCTAAACAACAAGCCTCTGGAAACGCTATAAAATTTGTAAGTGACAATAGTTATAGAAAGACTTCAGGCCATTTGTTCATAGGGTCACTATGAGTCATGTTTAAATCAGTGGCAATCAACAACAAGAAGAATTAATACCTTTGAGCTGTGACATTGGAGAAAAGTGCTGAACATCTCATGGACTGTCCAAAGAACAAAGAAATATACTCGTAGAGGGTGCAGCTCGAGTGCTCTTTAGAAGCAACTATGATGATGTTTTGCCTCACATACTTCAAGCACGTTGCTAGGAGGGGCTATTCCTTGGAGTAGGTCATGATGCTTAAAAAGATGGAGAGTCAGTGAAGGAAAGAAAGATCTTCGACCAGGTAGATTGTCGCAGTGACTGCCACAGTGGGCTTTAATGTGTCAGGAAATGTGAGGATGGCACAGGATAGGACAGAATTCAGATCTGTTGTTCACAGAGTCTCTGTGAGTCATACTCAAATGGATAGCATCTTGCAACAACATAATATTAATGATATCACTACTCAATTTATTAAATCATATAATTGTTTCATCTTGTATATAACCAATTGTTATATAGGAAAATGACTTTCTAAAATTACATAGATTTATCTTATATATCATCATATAACTGTATATAAGTAGCATAATGACAGTAGTATAAAGTAAAAATATTATTCCAAAGCAAAAGCAATCATTATAAAATATAGTTTATTCAACATAAAATATAAAATGATAAAAAATGTGGCTACAGATGCAAGAGATTATATTTACCCTAAAGTAGAAAAATGCCATCATATCCAACTTAAATGTTGTTTTTTGTTGTTTTATTTTTCTCCAAAGCATTCAAGAAATTTCAGAAGTTACACTTTCCCAGTATCAGCCAGTAGTATAGCTCTTACTAAGCTCTCTTGAAAAACATAAATTTCCTATGCAAAATAATAAATTCCATTTTATCTATTATATAGATTCCAAGATTGAAAACATGCCAAGATTTCTACTGTTGCACCATGATGATCATTGTTGTGTTGTCAGGGCAGAACCAAATCATACTAGCTACACAGTAGACTTTCAGAGGCAGCACATAGCAAAGGAGAAGATTGCACAATAATTTTCCCAATTCAGTGACACTGATAAATTCCAAGAAATACCACTTGAACAAGAGGCAATGTTAATAAAGGAAGAGGAAAAAGTGCATTTTAGGCATTCACAAAAAATAAGGCTCTAGGAATTGACCAACTGATACTATTTTCTTTAAAAAATGCAACCCTGGTTGAGTTTTTCAGTCTATGCTAGGGAATTTGGAGGACAGCCACCAGGCTGACTAACTGGAAGAGATACATATTTGTTTCTATCTCCAGAACCACCAATAGGTTGTGGAAATTATTAAAAAATGTCACTAATATCAAACAAAAGAAAAATATTACTGAAGATCATTGAAAAATGGCCAGAACAATATATTAATAAGGCTCTACCAGAAGTTCAAATGGAGTTTACAAAAGGTCATGGCAACAAGGATATCATTGCTGATGTCAGATGTATCCTGGCTAAAAGTAGGTAATTTCAAACAATGCCTATATTTGTTGTATTGACTATGTAAATGTATTTGACTGTATGGATAATATCTAAGGTTAACATTGAGAAGAATAGACATCCCATAATGCTTAAATATGCTCAGACAAAAGCTCAATATCTAGTCCAAGAAACTGTTGTCCAAATGGATCAAGATAACACTGCAAAGTTTTAAAATAAAGAATAATATGTGCCAGGGATGTATGCTTCCTCTACACCTATTCAGTCTGTATGCTGAGCAAGTCATCTGTGAATTTAGACTTTATGAGGAGGAATGTGGCATCAGGATCTGAGGAAGACTCAACAATAATCTGTATTATGCAGATGACTCAAGTTTACTGCCTGAATGTAAGGAGGACTTGAAATTATTGCTGCAGAATATCAAGGACTAAAGCCTTCAATACTGATTATACCTCTACATTAAGAAATTGAAAATCATTGCCATTGGGACAATAGGAAATATCATGACAGATGGAGAAAGGATTGAAGTTATAAATGGTTTAGTGTTGCTTAAATTAACATTCAAAAATCAGGAAATCAGGAGATCCATTGTGTAAGTTTGCTGCCAGGGATCTCTTCAAAACACTGAACAATGATGTCAGTCTTAACACTAAAGTGTACCTGATTCAGGTCAGGCCACAGTTTTCCAATCACTTAATACACATCTGAGAGCAGAACCATGAATAAGGATAAAAGAAGATTGATGTCTTTGGGTTGTGGTGTTAAAGGAGAGTACTGAATATCCCATGGACTGGTGAAAGAACAAACAGCTACGTCTTGGAGAAAAGTGCAGCCAGATTGCTCCTTCGAGGCAAAAATGGTAAAGCTTCATTTCTCATTCTTTGGCCATGTTGCTAGAAGTTATTTTTGAAAAGGAACATCATGCTTGGAAAGGTGGCGGATATGTAAGAGGAAGATATTCAAGAAGATTGACACAGTGACGGCAATGATGGGTTCAGGTGTGTCAGAGATGATAAGGATGGGATATGACAGGACAGGATTTACGTTAGTTGTTTACAAGGTCCTCTGGATGGCACCTAACAACAATAACCATGATTATTCTTTGTATAAATGTTATTGACCCAATTAGCACTCTTTTCTATATTTTACTTATATACCATCAGTGGCATACATTATGTAACCATACAGTCTTTCTTTTTAACACAAATACTGTCAGATAAAGGATCTTCCACAATCCACTTACTCTCTTTGGCTTTTTTTATGTGTTATTCTTTGAAGTTCCCCTAGATATTAAAACGCAAGTCAATTTTATACACTTGGACATTTTCTCTGTGAGGTCTCACAGAAAACACGATCTTTAAAGTTGTGGTACATTGTAGTATAAGTTATACTCCTGTTGTTGTTGTTTGTTGTTATGTGCCGTCGAGTTGCTTATGACTCATAGAGACCCTATGTACAACAGCCCTAAACTCTGCTCTTTCTTGTGCCATTCGCACTGTCTCTGACACTCCCATCCTCATTACCGCAGTGACTGAGTCGATCCACCTCATAGAGGGCCTTTCCCTCCTGCGCTGTCCCTCCACCCTACCAAGCATGATGTCCCGCTCCAAGGACTGGTCCCTCCTTAGAAGATATCCAAAGTATGTTAGAAGGAGCCTCAGAATCCTTGCCTCCAAGCAGCAGTCCGGTATAACCCTTTCCAGGATGAATCTGTTTTCCTAGCAGTCCATGGTACCCTCAATACTCCAGCACCACAGCTCAAAGGCATCAATTCTCCTTCTATCCTCCCTAGTCATTGTCCAACTTTCTGATGCATAACACGTGATTGCAAAGAAAATGGCCTGTATCAGATGCACCTTAGTCTCCAGAGAGACACCATTGCTCTTCAGCGCTTTGGAGAGGTCCCTTACAGCAGACTTTCCCATGGCAATACGTCTTTTCATTTCCTGGCTACTGGTGCTGAGAGTGTTGACTGTGGAGCCAGGCAAACTAAAGCTGTGAATAATCTCAATCTTCTCTTCACCATCCATTCTGATGCTGCCAATTGGCCCAGTGGTGAGAATCTTTGTCTTCTTGACATTGAGTCTCAATCCATATTGGAGACTGCAATCCTTGACCCTCTGCAACAAGTGCTTCAGGTCCTCCTCAGTTTCAACAAGCAGGGTTGTATCATCTGCATATCGAAGATTGTTTACGGATCTTTCACCAATCCTGATGCCACATCTCTCCTCATAGAGTCCAGCCTCCTGGATGATCTGTTCTGCATACAGGTTGAAAAGGTATGGAGACAGGACACATCCCTGGCGTACGCCCTTCCCAATTTTGAACCATGCAGTGTTTCCTTGCTCTATTCTGATGACTGCCTCTTTGTCCAATTATAGGTTTCTCATTAGCACCCCTAGTCAGTTTATTTTCATGTCATTGAGTATATTCAAACTCTGTATTTTCCTCTCAAATAGGTTGCATCATTCAGGAATAATCTTCCCTATGCATGAAAGAAATCTATCTAGCTATATTAAAAATACATTTCCCTTCACATAATACAAATACACAAATTACTGCTTTGCTGCTTATATTTATTTTTTTAATTTCTGCATACAATTATATTTTTTACTCTTTTCCCCTATATGCTGAATGTGTATTACTAAATTTCATCCTCTATTGGATTTTTAAGCTATAAATTTATAAATCCAGCTTAACTTGTACCTAATGTGCTGCAGTGTTGTTTTGGATCTTACCCCCAAAACACTAGAAAACTATACACTAATTAGTATCAAATCATATCATATTCATGGTTATTGAATTAAACTGAATTTACAACAATATTTCTTTACTCCCCCTACCACTTGAGGCTTCATTCAGAATAGTGAAGAAAATGAAATGGATCTGTCATGTTTGCCCTTTGAAAAAGGAATTTTAAAAATTCATTTAGGATTATAGTTAAGTAAATATGCTGACTAAATCCACAATCTTTTATATACTCTCATTTTATGTTATCATCAGCTATGAGTCTTTAAATATAAAGTCTTAACACCCAAAATGCTAATTTTTGAAATAGAATCAAAGTGTATTAAAGCTAAAGTATGTGAAAATATTATCCAGTTAAATCCACTCATTTTACAGCTTTTCTTATAACAGCCAATAACTTGAATACTCTTCTACTTTCTTTCACTGTTCTTCCAAGCCTGCTATGCATATACATTTGTTGTCGATAAGTACCATAGAGTCAGAACCAACCCGTAGCTGACAGTTTGGCAGGTTTTCAGAGGCAGTTAATCGCACAGGAGGAGATTGTCAATCCTTTTCCTGTGGACTTTGAACCATGTGCCTTTGGGATTGCTGTGCGGCCTCTTGCCACTGTGCCACCAGTTGTTATTAAATGCCATTGTGTCATAGGTGACTCATAGCGACCCTATGAACAAAAGTCATGAACACTTGTGTAATTTTCCTCCCTATATTCTTCAGGTTCATAGGGATTCCAGGTGCAAGCTATTTTGGAAGTGGCTGCCACTCCTGCTTCCAAACATATTTTAATCAGGGAGCTCCACCAAACACTGTCCACCGTGGATGACCATTATCGCATTTGAAACATCAGTGTCACAGTGTTCAGCTTCACAGCAACCACGAGTTACCTCTGTGCAGCTAGTGGACAGACCAGGGCTGTACGACCAGAAGAATGTTTTGGTTTTGATCAAATGCCATCAGAGCTCTCTAGTATGTAGTGTTGGTTTCCCCTCTCTAGATCTCCTGAATTTTTCTGTTATTTTATGCTTCCACAATCTTATCAATAAATTTTACACAATTTCTGGTCACACGATCAGTTTCTAATTCCACAATCTGTCAGTAAATTTTACTGCTTTATTTTGGTTACCAACCTACACGTATAGTTTAATAATTGTGTTATGAGAAAAGGAATAATATACATTGTCTTATATGTTTTGGTTTTGACAAAAAGAGATTGTTCAGATATTTTCTAAGAAAGTGGTTTTCATTTTCCAAGATCAATTTTATTATTTTTTAGTTTTCTTCTAATATTTAATGCTTTTTCTCTCCACTTATCATTTGCATTCTGGGGTTTTTTCAACAAATTTTTACAGTAATATCACTTTTTAAGTTGAGTCTTGTTTTATTTAGAATAACTTTATTCTCTGAATGAATCTTAATAGTGAATTATAGTTTCCTATCAGGGAAGAAATGGTAGCTTAGTGGTAAGAAGTTGTGCTGCCAAGCCGAAGGAATGCAGTTCAAATTGACCAGCTAAAATGGGCAATCTCCTCTCATGTAATTTACTGTCTCTGAAAACCCATTGAAGAGTCATCTATGCATTGGTTCAAATTAGATGGTACATAAGAATCAAGGATTTATTGGACAGGGGAGCTGTTGGCATTCTCTCTGGGAGCTGGACTTCTAATTCAAAGCCTAACGCCAAAGACAGATTGAATATAGCAGCCAATATGCCTGAGAAAGAAGGATAATCACCTTCTGTACCAGTAACAAGCTCCAAAACCTGACAGAGGATCAATTATGATTATAAGAGAAAGAAATAAAGAATTTACTGATATAGATGGTTAACTTTTTTCAGATCTGTTGTTTCTAGCATTACTATGAGTTGTACTCAACTTGACAGCACATAACAATAACAACAATAGTGATAACCAACTGTCAATTATTAAAATAAGAAATTATCTTTTTATTGATCATAATACATTACAAGTATAGAGGAACTTTCTGATAAGACTACAGCCTCCATTTTGGGTACGATACTTTGTATCATTCATATTTATAATACACTTGTTATTGAATAGTTGAAGTATAATTACATATCTTCTGTAGAAATTAAATATCTGTATTTACCCACTAATGTCTCAGTCAACATATAATACATTTCCATGAATGTAATAATTTGTTACTGTTAGATGCCCTCCAGTTGACTATGCCTTGTAGTGATTCTATGAACAGATCAGAAGCTCACCTTAGCCTGTTTCAACCTAACGATTTCTTCCAAGCTCAAGTTCTTTGTTACAGGCACTGTGCCAATATACCTTAATGAAAGTCTTCAATTTTGCTGAGCTCCTCTCTTTTTTAGAATGATGATTGGGTCAAGGGCTGGACATGGCTTATGACATATACAAAGCATATGAAATGAAGTTTCACTGTCTTTGTCTCTAAGGAAACCTGGTTATACTTAGAAAATTACAATTGAAAACATTAGATGGATATTGCTAAAGAAAATCACCTACAATCAGAGATGTCTCTGAATTATTGAGGATCAATAATATAATGCTAGTTTGAGGTCTAAGATGCTCCTAATTCAGATCATGGTCTTTTCAATCACTTGCCACACATCTGAGAGGTGGACAATGAATAAGGATTGATATCTTTGAGTCTTGGTGTTGGGGAAGGGTGCTGAATATTCATTCCATAGACTGCCACAAGAACAAACACATATATTTTAAAAAAGGTTCAGTCAGAGAACTTTCTGGGGGCAAAAAAGATAAAACTTTGCTTCACATTCTTTTGGCACGTTTCTAGGAGAGGAGTACTGAGCTTGAGAAGGTGGAGGGACAGCAAAAGAGAGGAAGGCAATCAACCAGGTGGACTAATATTGTGATGACACCAATGAGCTCAAGTGTGTCAGATCTGATAATGGTGGCGCAGGATAGGACAGGGTTATAATCTGTTCGTCATTGGGTCCTTATGACCAAATTATGTGTATTTGACTCTACAGAACCTAAAAACAACAGCAATAATGAGAGGGAAGTTCCCTCTCATTCCCAGCCCAGGGCAGTGGGCTGCCACTGCCTCAGTATCTGAACTGTCCCAGCCAAAGCACGCTTCCTAGATTAGCCACTAATAAGGAAAGTGCCTCTTGAGCCATCATGAATCCACCCGACCTCCAGGGACTCTATGAGTTCTCCCTGCCTGTATCCATGTCTGTTGGAACATAGCAAACAGAGAGGAAAGACCCCCTGCTGGAAGAGAGAGGAGCACCCTTTGGGAAGCCTGGACCAGCTAGCAGCAAAGAAATTGCATAGTCTACTGTATACACCAAAAGCACCAACTGACAACCATAACTTGGGGAAAAAAGAGAACTGGTTAACATTCTTGAGACTTTTCCAGCTCACCATGGGTTCTATCTGCTCAAGGGGAAACAACTTCTCACACTCAGTCTCAGGAAAGGAAGCAAATATATCTTAACACAAATACTTGGGGAGCGAAGTGTCCTGGACAGGATTCTTGGGACTTGCTAGCTTCCCACGGGCTTTGGCAAAAATGTAAGCAGTCTTGTTTGTCTAATCCTAGGGATAAAAGTACAAGATAGGATAGAGAAGTTGGCTCATCACAGCTGGGAAAAGAAAAAGATCCCAGCTTCTTGACCCTCTAAGAACAACTGGATGAGAAGTTTGATACATCAAATAGGAAACAGAACCATCTACAGAGGACCATCAGGGAAGAGTCCCTCTGTGAAACTAAATCAAGGACAACACCTAGAATTGCTAATTCTACCAGTAGTAAACAAACAAACAAACAAACAAACAAAACAAACAAAACCCCAAAAAACAAAAACAAAAACAAAAACACTAAACCAAATCAAAACAAAAACCTCAAAAAACTGACAACTGCCTAAACAGACACAACAGTCTGTCTCACACATAGCAAAAAGAACTTCATGTGCTTTCAAAGAAGCACTAGACAGGGTCAAATACTATATTAAAACAAAATGAGCCTTCTCCTAAAAAGCCGACCAGACTATATAGCCAAAGAATACCCCAGGGACAAGAAGACAAAATATATAAATACCAATGATGTTTGGAGTTCCAAGAACTGGTACTGAGAGCAACTACAAATGATGGGGGAAAAGATAAAACCATAAGTAAAGAGATACAAGGATTTAGAAAAGAATTATCACAAGACAGAGATATTACAACCAATACAGTTCAACAGAAGGATGTGAAAATTAATTCCAAAGTACCAAGACTGATATTTTAAACTTCAAAATATGTTGGTGGCACAATGGAGTAGAATAGAAGAAACAGAACAGAGAATCTGAAATAGAAGAGAAGAACCTTAATACAAAAACACAAAAAGAAAGAAAACAGAGAGGGAGAATGTTTATATATAGGTGTGTGTGTGTGCGTGTGTGTGTGTGCATGTGTATATATATTTATATGTATATTTATGTATGTATATATGTGTGTACATATATTTATGTATATATGCATATATATGTATATATAATATGTGTATATATGTACACATACACACACATGTAAGCTTAGTGGTAAGGTGTTGAACTACCAAGCCAAAGGCTCTTAGTTCAAATCCATCACTTCTTCCATAGTAGAAATATAGACAAACACTTCTTGTGCAATATATTGCCATTGAAAACCTGCTGAAAGGTCAACTATGAGTCAGTTTCAAGTTAATAACAACACATTGAATTATGTCTATGTGTGTATTTATATTGTGTATGTGTGAATATTCATATAAACACACATATATAGAAAATTCAATTCACTGTTGTTGAGTCAAAACCAACTCATAGTTAACCTTTTTACAGGTTTTCAGTGGCACTAAATTGCACAAGTCTGACCTGGAGAGAGTGAAACCAGTTTGCTCCTTGGAGGCAAGAATTTGAAGCTCCATCTTACATATTTGGGCATGCCACCAGGAGAGACCAGTCCTTGGAAAAGGACATTATATTTGGAAAGTTAGAGGCTAAGTGCAGAAAAGGAAGACCTTAGATGAGAGGAGTTGACAAACTGATTCTGGCAATAGGGTTCAGTACATCAGTTACGGTGAGTTTGGCTCAAGATGAAAAAGCAAAATCATTACCTACTAGGACACGAGGTTCCCTACTCTGATACTAGGGCTTCTTTTGTTAATTAATTCAGTTACAATCCTTCCGAAATTAACATTTAGGAACAGCTATACATAGATGAGTGTTGTTGCTGTTGTTATATGCTGTCGAGTCGCTTGTGACTCATAGCGACCCTATGTACAACAGCCCTAAACTCCTCTCTGTCCTGTGCCAATTGCACTGTCTCTGACATTCCCATCACAATTATCCCAGATACTGAATCAATTCACCTCATAGAGGGCCTTCCTCTCCTGCACTGTCCCTCCACCTTCCCAAGCATGATGTCCCTCCTTAAGGACTGGTCTCTCCTCACAACATGTCCAAAGTAAGTTAGACGGAGCCTCAGAATCCTTGCCTCCAAGGAGCCACCAAGTTTAACCCTTTCCAGGATAAACCTGTTTGTTTTCCTGGCAGTCAATGGTATTCTCAATACTCTTTTCCAGCACCACAGCTCAAAGACATCAATTCTCCTTCTATCCTCCTTGGTCATTGTCCAACTCTCTGATGCATAACAAGTGAATGCGAATA
>NW_006399773.1:18307500-18310159 GCF_000299155.1 Elephantulus edwardii
CTTGCGCTCAAGTTACAATCTTTTCTGATGCAAGAACCATTCTACTGTTAAATCCATGTTGCTGTTATTGTTAGGTGCAGTTGAGTAGAATACAACTTACAGTGACCCTACAAACAGCAGATCTCCGTTTACAAAAATTAATGAACTAATTTGTATTTCTTCTTTGGTTTTTAATGTAGCTATCTGACATAAAAATATCTCGTTTTATATAAAGCTTACAACTGAGTTAGGAGGACATAAAATTAAGAACATGAAAATAATTTTAAAAACTAGGTTAGAATGCAAATACCACTTAGATAAATGGATTGTATGCACATTTTGAGATCTGAACTCAGAAGCAAGGAAAAAAATAGTATAATCTGGCCTTGTGGTAAGCATCTGCACTGCAATCCCAAAGGCACACAGGTGAATGCACCAGCTACTCCTCAGGAGAGGGAGGAGAAATATTCTCTTTCAATTTACTGCCTCTAAAAACCTGCTGGAGAATCAGCTACAGGTTGATTCCAACTTAAGGGCAAATGGCAACAACAACTATAACAGGAATCTTTGAGTGAAATAAATAATACATAAAAGGCTAGTGGTTCAAACAAACTTAGAGGCACCTGATAGACTCATAACAAATTTGTTTTAGAGGAATTTAAGTCAGGGTGGTCCTTAAGAGCAAAGATGTTGGCCGCCACCAGAGGCTCTGCCGGGGAAGGAGGGGCAATCTCCTCCTGTACCAGTCAGATCTGATTTGATGGTACACTCACACAGAAATAATAAAATAAAAAAAACAAAAAGATGTTGAAATGTCATCTCACAAACTTTGGGGATGTTGTAAACAGGGACCATTCCTTGGAAAAACACCTCAAGCTGGGAAGGTGGGGGATCAGAGAAAACAGGAAGAGCTTCTACAAGATGTGTTAATAGAGATTCTGAGATGACAAGGCTCAAATTTGTTGCTCCTAGGGATAAATTGTAGTTGACTTGAACACACATAACAAAAACAACAGCATAACCCATTGCCATTTAGAAGGAAATAGCTCAAAGCTGACTCTCCAATGGGTTTCAGAGGATGTAACTTGCACGGAAGAAGAATATCATGCTTGTAGATTTTAACAACCTTTGAATTAACAGTGAACTGTGGCAATACATCTTGTTGAGAGTACTTCTATCTTTCTCTGAGCCTCCATCAGTCCCAGCATGATTTCTTTTATCTAAGGACTTGCCTTTCCAGAGAAAATGCCGGTAGGGTGGGATTTTCTTCTAAAGAGTTTTGTGTGCTCTAAGGAGACTAGTTGTCTCATTTGGCAGTCCATGGCATACTATTTTTCAACAAAATACAATGGACCCAGGAAATGGTGGAATACTAATTGACATATTTCAATAAATATATGTGGCTTGAGTGTGCTTATTAGCCTATGGAAAAAAATTTTTAAGACAGCTGTCTAACAAATTGACTAGACAAAATTGATATTTATACTCATTACAAAGGAATCAGAAAGTGGAGCAGAAAGTGGACATTTTTGAAAAATATTAATATTATTGTTGATTACCTTCAATTTGAGCATGACTTGTAGCAACCCTATGAACAAAAGGCCTGAAGCCCCTCTACAACTATCAACATCTATCAAAGTTCACAGAGTTTCCAGAGGCCTGTTATTCAGGAAGTGGATGCCACTCCTACTTACCATTAATATTACTTGAAATAAAATCCTGCTGAAATAGTTGAAACAGTACATTAAGAGGGAACTGCCAGAAATTCAAGGTTGATTCTGTTGCAGACCAAGGGCAAAGTATTTTTATAAGTATTAATAATGAGACAGAACACCAAGAATGTGGGAGAAAACCAGCAGTAAAACAGGAGGCAAACAGTTCTCGATCAACTGAAGGGAACTGCCTGCCGATTCCAACTTTCCTGTCTTTATTGAAACTTTTCAGGAAGTAAATCACAAAGAGAATCCAATACAGGTGAAGCTAAACTTTCCCTATTGAAAACCTTCTGCTTGACTCAGGAGGGAGGGGCAATGGAAGAACTCCTGTAAACAGTTAAGGATTCCTTAGTGCTTCAGGATTAAGTCCAGCTCATATCAGCCTCCCTCATAAACTGAAGTAGTAGTATTCTGTTTTTTACAAATATTTAATATAAAATTTGGCTTCCCATAGATTCAGAAAAGGCTTCACTTGCCACAAAGGATATCATTGCTGATGTCAGATGACTGAAAACAGAAAATATCAGAAAGATGTTTACGTTTGCTTTATTGACTTTGCAAAGGCAATGACTATGTGAGTCATACAACTATGAATAGCATTGAGAAGAATGGGAAAATGTAAACATTTTATTGTTCTTATATAAAAACCAAGACATAGTTGTACAAACAGAATGAGAGGACATCACAAGGTTTAAACTCAGGTATGTCATGGTCATAATTTTCTTCCTCCCTTTTTAATCTGTACATTGAATAATTGGTCTATGTGAAGAAAGGATGTGACATCAAGATTGTAGGCAGACTCATCAACGACCTGTGTTACGCTGATCACCAAACCCTCCTGTGGAGGTGAATGAGACTTGAAGTTGTTAAGAAAAACTGGATGAAATATGTTTACGGCATTGAAGTCTATGGGGGAGAGAATAGTCTAAAAGTATTATATTTTAGGGCATTATTTTTATCGTAGG
>NW_006399773.1:18310259-18312910 GCF_000299155.1 Elephantulus edwardii
CATGAAATTCTTCTGTGTCTTCCAATTCCTTTCGATACAGTGACTCAGTATATTCTTTCCATCTTCTTTTAATTCTTCCTGGATCATTTAACATTCTGCTGAAAGCATCCTTGATTACAGCAACTCGAGGTTTGAATTTGTTCTTCAGTTCCTTGAGCTTAAGATATGCTGAACGAGTTTGGCCCTTTTGAGTAGGTCAAGAAATGTCAATGTAAATGTTATGGATATTCTAGTTATATCACCAGAGTATGAATTGAAGAAAGTTTTATTAGTACTAAGGAAAAACAACAAAACCAAATGGTTATTAAAGCATTTAAAGGAACTCAGTGTATACATTTAAAAGTAAGCAAGCAAATAAAGTATGATTTTAATATCCAAGGTAAGAATTCAAATTTATAAATTAAATTAAATAAGTTAGATAAATTCAATCAGAAAGTCTCAGTAAGATTATATAAAAAATGAACATTGGATAAACTATGTAAACTGCATTAAAACAGATGAAGGAGATAACAGTTTATAAATGAAATATGATTGGGTATTACAGTTATGACAAGAGTCCAGAATCAAGGTTGCATAGTGGAATGTAGTCAGGGCAGAGGAGTGGGGGGGGGATTGTATACCAATAAAGGAATTTTTCTCTTAATTTTCAAAGAGAGGAGCGAACTGGCTATGGGAGAGGGTGGACAGGGAGAAAAATGCAACAGTGAATGAATGTAAATCCAAATCTCTGTAAATGTTCATTAAAATTAATAGAATAAAACTTAAAAATATTAATATTAATGAGGCAAAGGCAGATTCATCTAATCCAATAAGCAGATATTGCAATTACCTAAGTCAGATTATGTCTGCATGGTCCTGGGTCATTAATGTTGTTTCTAAATAAAATTGAGTCTCTCTGGACTCTTAAAGATATTTGGTTAATAAAGACCTTTAGAAACATATACCACTGATGGTCCTGTGCCATCCTCACAATCTTCCCGATGCTTGACATCATTGCCATAGCCATGTGTCAACTTCGCTGCTTAAGCTCCTCCTCTATTTAATTGGTCCTCTACTTTTGCAAGCATGATAACCTTCTCTAGTGACTAGTGCTTCTTTAAACTTTCAATGTTCGCAATTAGTTTTGTCCTTCTTTAGTCTAAGGAACATCATTACATGTAGGGTGTGTCTACCTTCTCCCATACATACTAAGTAGCAACTGGGAAGATAGTCACATAGCAGTAACTACAAAGTCATTTGGAATACCTGGTTATGGTGAAAGAAAGTATCAGCACGTTTCAGCCAGCAAGGTTTTATCTTGCTCCAAACACATTCATCTTTTCTGGTACAGACATTGACTGAAAATGGAGCTGGATTTAATCAGAACTGAAAATTTCCCAGGTAAGTTCATGCCAGAGAAAGTGTCTAGTGCTTAGGAAGTATTGAAAAGGAAGATTTATATAAATATTTCATGTACCTTAACCATGAACACAGAGAATTAAATAAAGATCAATATGAAGTAAAATGATGAAAAATTCATTCTTTCATGATTCATTTTTTATTCATAGACTTCAGAGCTTAAAAGTGTTGATGAAGATAAAAATGGCTGAAGTTGTAGTACTATTAGGAATTGGAGGAGTTTATTTAAACAGATTTTTTTTATGATGGATACAATTATTTGGAACTTTAAAAAGTGAAGACAGAAGAATAATTGATGCCTTTGAGTTGTAGTGTTAGAGAATTGTACTTAATATCCTTTAGAGTGTCAAAAAGAACAAACAAATCTATCTTGGAGAAAATGTGACTGGGGTACTCCTTGGATGCAACAATGGCGAAGCTTCATCTCACGTATTTTAGGAGGGCCTAGTTCTTGGAACAGAATATCACACTTGGAAAGATGGAGGATTGACCTAGGACAGTAAAAGCCTCAAAATGATTAATTGACATGACAACTGTAACAATAGGTTCAAGAATATTGGAGATAGAATGACACAAAATAGGGCATGGTTCATATCTATTGTTCATAGAACAGCAATAGGTCCCAGTTGACTTGAATACATACCTAAATAACTGAAATTTGGAAAAGGATAATTTGAAGAAATTTAGCTAAAAAAAGAGACCAACTAACTTCTATTACCTTCAACATTATGTCAATAAAATTTCAAGCTCTTAATATTATTAATAGGAAGGTCTATAGAAATCTTCCTTTCCTACCAATGAGACTCCTTTATAGACCAAAAGAAAAATGGGAGATTAAAACAAACAGAAAACAGACTCATAGACAAATAATCTGACACTCAAATACTGCAAATATTATAAAGTAGAAAATTTTCAACGATATTGATTCCAGTGGTATATCTGTCTTACTGTTAGAATGCAAAGCATATTATCATTATTTTTTCACAATAGTTCAAATATAACAATCATTAACTTTGTGCATCCAGCACATCTTAACTAATGCAACAGGATCAATTTATGATACAATGGATTTACAATATATTCACTGGGGACAAAAAGTCTAAAACAGTGAATATTTATCTTATTTAGCAATTATATTACTTTCAGTTCAAGAAGGTAAAAATCAAATAATCTGTCCCACAAATATTTTTTTGTCTTAGTTGTGGGGATAAAAAAGAAAATTATTATGAAAAACATATTCATTTATTTTTTAT
>NW_006399773.1:18321940-18329737 GCF_000299155.1 Elephantulus edwardii
AAAAAAAAAAAAGAATGTAAATTCCAGGATCTCTTAAAGAGCAAGGATGTGGGTTTTAAGATCAAGGTAAGCCTGATTCAAATCATAGGGTTTTCAATTGACTTCTCTCTGAAAATATAACAATGAATAAAGATAGCAGGAAAAAGAACACATGTCATTCAATTATGGCATTGAAGAAGAGTGCTAAATGGTAAAGCTGTTGTTATTATTACTGTTAGTTTCAGATGACATTGAGTATGACTTTAGTGAACCAAGGAACAGCCAGCATGAACTCTGTCCTATCCTATGCCATCCTCATCATCTCTGACACACTAGAGCCCACTGCTGAAGTCACCTTGTCAGTTCTCCTCATTGGAGGTCTTCCTCTCTTTCGCAGACCTTCCATCTTTCCAAACATGAGATCCTATTCCAAGCAGTGACCTCATCTAGCTACATGTCCAAAGTGTGAAAGATGAAACTATTTTTGCCTCCAAGGAGTATTGTGGCTGGACTTTTTCCCAAGATGTATCTGTTCTTTGAGCAATCCATGGGAAATGAAGTACTCTTCTCCAACACTACAATAACAACAAAAGAAATATCAATTATATTGTAAATCACTGTGAATATGAAATGTTCCAATAAACATTAGATAATAAACATAGGGGGGAAAGCATTATTTGTCTCTTAAACTTAACCTGGATAAATATTAGTGTTTATTTGTTTTTGTTTTTATTGAGGATTTTTTGTTTGTTTTTATAGCTTGATTGTTTGAACAGTTACATCCTTGGCTGCTAGGCAAACAATTGAAGTTTGAATCTAATAGACCCTTTATAGGAGAAAGGTATCATAATTTGCTTTCCTAAAGATTTGCTACCTTTGAAACCAAAAAATGTTCTATTACCAACCTATTACTTGTTATGAGTTGGTATTCACTCCAGAGCAGAGGATTTATTGAATTTATATTTATACTCTATTTACTCTGAACCAGTTACATTCTGAACTGGAATTTCTTTTATAATAAAAATTCAGTATTTGAAGAAATAATTCTAATAAACAAAAACTTTATAACAACAGAAATTCACATATGCATTATGAGTTGGTTATAATAATTTTTCTCCTTTATATTTTTTCTCTTATATGACAAGAGGGTGGCAAACAAATCCATGACAAGAAAACACTTCATTTCAGCAAGTAATTAATAAAATTCCCTAGCTAGTATAAAATGCTTCTTTGGGGGAGTGACTTTTCAAACCACAAGAAAGAGTAGTGCCGCAGAGAGGCCATAGAGATTTTGTTGCTAGCTGTAAAATAAACAAATCCTTACAGAATTGATATGTTTTCATTCACTACCATTCTTGTAATGAGATTGAATTCAACTTCTTGTGTACTAATTGTATTAAACTGTGTACATAAAAGTGATGGAATAGTGGTTATTTGGGGATTAGGCAAAACAATGAAAGGTTTAAGACAATGATACAAAAAGTACACTTAATTTGCTTAACTCCTAAAATTATATTTCTCTGGAAATAAGGCACATTCTCTCACTACCTTTTTAGCAGCAGTAGGAACTTTTAAAATGGAATGCAGATGAAGTCAATCCAAGCTCTTAAAAAGCATTTCATTTGCTCCTGTAATATTTTATTTTATTTTGTTTGTTTAATTTTTTTAATTAGGTTTTGATTTTCATTTTTATCCAAGAAATGTCAAACACTATAAGCAAAGCCATAACTTGAAATGTAGGATATAATAAAATAAAAATTAAATTTCTTGAAGGGCTCACTACCTGGAGGAAGTTATTAATTTATAATGTCCTTATAGAACATAACAGAACTGTTTTACAGGACTTCCAAGGCTGTAAATGTCTATGGAAGCTCTCGGTCTCCTCTTTCTCCTACAGAGAGGAAGGTAGATTAGAACTAAAGGGGTTTTTGTGTTTTGTTTTTTGTTTGTTTGTTTGTTTTGTTGGTTTGTTTTGTTTTGTTTTAGTAAATAACTGAGTAAATAAACATTGCACACTGCCAGAGCTCCTTTACCTTAAAATTTGAAAAACAAACCTCATTGTCATTCAGTCAATTCTGATTCTTGTCAATCCTTCCTCTCAGTTTTTTAAAATAATTTTAATGAACATTTACAGGGAATTTGGATTTCCATTCATTCATTGCTGCACTTCTCTCCCCGCCCAGCTCTCTCCCCCTGCCCCCCAGTTCGTTCCTCTCTTTCAAAAGTAAAAGAAAGACTCCCTCCCTGGTACACAATCCCCCCCGCACCCCTGCCAGCGCCCCAAGTACATTCCACTGTGCAACCTAAATTGTGGACTCTTGTGATAACCATAATACCCTATCATACATCGCTTTTAAATTATTCAGTCGCTCATCTGGAGGACATTATGCTGAGTGAAATATCTCAGTTGCAAAAGGACAAATATTGCATGGTGCCACTGCTGTAAAATGGGACTGATATCAGGGTCGGGGTAAGACTGAGAAAAACTGGATAAATTGTATATACTGCATTCCTCTCAGTTTTTAAGACTACAAATATTAATAGGAACTGATATCCTATTTGTTATCCTGCAAAGCATCTGGTAAGTTCAAACTGTTGAACTTCCAATTACCAGCCCAACATATAACACACTATGTTTAAATAGTTATTGAATATCATCTTAGGATAAGCAAGCAGTTACACAGTGTTGAGTTACCAATGATTCCATCTACCTTTTCAGATTGTAATTTTTGGTAAATTTCCCACCCTAGTTACTCTTTTATTTTAAATATTAAAGTACCAATTGAAATAAAGTTATTAATTTCGTAAGACTAACTCCTGAAATGTTATTTAATATATTTCACATAGTATTTGGAGAACACAAAGTATAAAGTAAAATAAAATCACACAAATGAAGATATATTAATTTCTGTTATTTTCCTCAGTTTAATGTAAATGTGTATGAGTTTTTTAAAAAGTCAGTTTTATAATAAAAGAATGAGATGAAGAATTTGAGTGTTAATGTTTTCTAAAACAGTTAAACTTTATATATATAAAAATTGAAAAAAATAATTTCCATCAGCTATGTTACTACTGAAGAATGAAAAAGCATACATAATGTAGTGTAACTATTTTAGTTTTTTCTTTTAATAAATCACACCTCTTGTGTTTGATGTTAGTTCTGTATTTAATCCTTGATAACCTAGATTCAGAATTATTATGATTAGGGCATAATTAGTTATGCAAATCAATTATGTCATTCAACTCTATTAATTCTGTTGCTAAAAATTATCACATAATTAATCCCATTATGACCCACAATTAATAGTCTACAAAGTCTTATAGATTGAAACAGAAATAATTTTGAAAAAAGCACCATAATTTTTCTTATTAACTTGCTTTGAATTGCTTGTTCTTCCTATGCATACTAATAAAGAAATATTGGCAGTAAATCTAATTTGTATAATAGAATGTATGTGTTTTTATGGATTTTTTCCAATTGCTCAAGACCATGTGTCTGACTTAGTAGATGACATTAGTAAAGCACTAGTTAAGAATGGCAAAAAGAAATCTGGATGCCTTTTTCTGTCAGCATGAAGGACACTGATGCTCTTAAAATAAAATATCTCAAAACAAGCAGAAAATATGTTAGCAATATAAATCAAATTAAGGGCAGGCAAAGCACAAATAAATCATTGTTTGTATTGATTTTATTTCACAAAATGCAAACCTTTGTTTGTGTTTTTATTATTTATTAAACCTTGATATGAAAACTAAATTCAGAAAAACAAAGATAAAAACAAATGTATCTTAAGTGACCAAGATATTATTTTCGACATTAAAATTACACACTAAATCTAAAATACCAGCTACACGTAGCCCTTAAACTTTCTATGTATTTCCACAGACTAGTAACTTTTAAACTTTCTTAGTTACTTTTCCCCCCTAATAGATTAAAAACTCCTGTTGTCACTTTTCGTTGTTGATCATGTGCCTTATGTCTGAGGTAACAATCAGAAATAAAAAGCCAAAACTTTTAAAACAACCAATTTTTATTCTTTTGGATTATATTTCTGATTTTTAATCTTACTGCAGAGTAACTATATCAATGGTCTTAGTTAAGTCTCATATTCTCTGTGATTTCCCTTTGTTGGAGATATTCTCTTTCAGGTAGTTTTTCCTGATTATATATTGTCTTCAATGACTAGGGATGTTATAAGGAGAATTGAACCCTTTGAGCTGTGGTGCTGGAGAAGAGTACTGATGTACCGTGGACTGCTAGGAGAACAAACAAGTTCATCTTAGAGGGTTAGACTAGGCTAATCCTTAGAGGCAGAGATTCTGAAGCTTCATCTGACATACTCTGAACATGTTGCAAGGTGGTACCAGTCGTTGAAGAGGGACTGAAGAGGGACGTCATACTTGGGAAGGTGGAGGGACAGCATGAGAGAAGAAGACTCTCAATGAAATGGATTGATTCAGTAACTGGAGTAATGGGAGTAGGTGTATAGAGACATTAAGATTGGCGCAGACTAGAGGAGGGTTTAGGGCTGTTGCACATAGGGGTTGCTATGAGTTGCAGGCAATCAACGGCATATAACAACAACAATATTGTCTTAAACCATATTGGAAAGCTCTATGGTTCTTGTCCTTGTATAATTGCTCTGTTTTTATCTCTACTGCTTTATCTTTACTGGTGCCTATTATTATAAAATACGCAAAAGCTGGACAATGAATAAAAAGGGGAAAAACTCACGTGGCATTTCTGACATTGTGTAGAAAATTAGAAATAATAAATTCAAGCCTCAAGCTGCAACATGAAGAAATGCTATGGACAAACTCTGTAATAATTTAGGAAGCACTGAGAGAAGATGGAGGGAATATATGACACAGAGTCACAGTTGTTGTTGTTGTTGTTGTTGTTGTTGTTGTTATGTGCCATCGAATCGCTTGCGACTCATAGAGACCCCATGTACAACAGCCCTAAACCCTGCTCTATCCTGTGCCAATCTCATTGCCTCTGACACATCCATCCCGATTACCACAGTCACTGAATCAATCGACCTGATAGAGGGTCTTCCCCTCCTGCGCCGTCCCTCCACTCTGCCCAGCATGATGTCCCTCTCCAAAGACCTGTCTCTCCTTACAACATGTCCAAAGTATGTCAGGCGAAACCCCAGAATCCTTGCCTCCAAGGAGTAGCCTGGTTTAACCCTCTCTGGGATGAATTTGTTTTCTTGGTAGTCCATGGTACATTCAATACTCTTCTCCAGCACCACAGCTCAAAGGCGTCAATTCTCCTTCTGTCCTCTCTAGTCATTGTCCAGCTCTCTGATGCATAACAAGTGATTGCAAAAACCAGAGTCACAGTACTTAAAGAAAAAATTAATTGGCACTGAAGAATTTCATGAAGTACTATATGAACAGTAGCCAGTGGTAATGAAGGATGAAGATCAGGGTGCACTGAAGGCACTGGTAAAAAAATTAGGCCACAGGAATTGATAGACCACCAATCGACACATTTCAACAAACTCATGTAGCTCTGATACACCCAGTAGTCTATTCCAGGAAACTTGGAAGACAGTTACTAGGCTGATTGACTAGAAGAGATCCATATTTGTTGCCATTCCTAAGAAAGGTGGAAACTATGAAATAATTTTATAATACCTGTAAGTATATTGCTGAAGGTCATACCAAAATGGCTAGAAGAGTGTACTCACAGAGAACTATCAGAATTTCAAATGGGATTTAGAAGAGGCCACAACACCAGAGATATAAGGATATCAGATGGATCTTTAATGAAAGCAGAGAATATAAGAAGAGTGTCTACTTGTTTTATATGGACTATGCAAAGACATTTGGCTGTGTGGATCATAATAAATTAAGCTTAACACTGAGTTGTTAGTAATGTGCTGTTCAGTCGCTTGCAACTCATAGGGACCCTATGTACAACAGCCCTAAACCCTGCTATGTCCTGTGCCAATCACACCGTCTCCAACGCACTCACCCCAATTACCCCAGTCACTGAATCAATGCACCTCCTAGGGGGTCTTCCTCTCCTGTACTGTCCCTCTATCCTCCCAAACATGACATCCTTCTCCAAGGACTGGCCCCTCCTTGCAACATCTCCAAAATATGTCACATGAAGCTTCAGAATCCTTGCCCCCAAGGAGCATCCTGGTTTAACCCTCTCTAGGCTGAATCTGTTCATTTTCTTAGCAGTCCAGTTCAATACTCTTCTCAAACACCACAGCTCAAAGGAATCAATTCTCCTTCTATCCTCCCTAGTCAGTGTCCAACTCTCTGACGCATAACAAATAATTGCAAAGACCATGACCTGTATCAAATGCACCTTAGTCTCCAGAGTGACACCATTGCTCTTCAGTACTTTGGAGAGGTCCCTAACAGCAGACTTTCCCATGGCAATACGTCTTTTAATTTCATGGCTGCTTGTGCCAAGAGTGTTGACTGTGGAGCCAAACAAACTAAATCTGTGAATAACCTCAACACAGAGAAAAAAAGAAAAAAGGAAATTCCAGAACACTTAATTGTGCTCATGCAAAATATATGCCTAGATCAAGAAGCTATTGCTTGAATGAAGCAAAGGGACATTGCATGGTTTAAAATCAGGAAGGGTGTGCATCAGGGATGTATCTTTCCTCTATACCAATTCAGTCTGTGTACTGAACAAAAAATTCAGCAATTTGGATTCTATGAAGGAAAACTCATCAACAACCTGTGTCATGAAGATGACACAATCCTGCTTCCTGAAAGTGAAGAATATTTAAAACACTTGCTGCAGAAAATCAAGATTATAGCCTACTATGCTGCACTGAAAAACAAAGAACTCATGAAATATTATACAAAATGGGTGACACTATAGGACATTATGATGAGTGAAATATCTCAGTCACAAAAGGACAAATACTGCATAGTGCTACCATTTTTAAATGGGACTAACATCAGGGTTGGGGGAACCTAAGAAAAGAGGGTAAAAATAATGTATACTGCATTGAAACAAATGAGGGAGAGAACTGTTTAAAAGGAATATAGGATTAGATATTATTTTCGTGAAAAGATTACAGAAAAAGAAATACATAAAAAAGTGGACTGTGGACTCAGTGAGGGCGTATTTATAACAGTGAAATTTTTTTTTCTTCAATGAGAAAAACAAACTGAGGAGTAAGGGTGGGTGGGGGGAAAATGTATAACAATGAATGAATGGGGAAAAAATAAATGGAAAGAACATGCTGTAAAAATATAAATGTTGCACTAAAATTATTAATAAAAACATTTAATAAAAAGAATTGAAAAAAAAGAATTATATAGCCTTCAGTATGGATTACATCGCAATATCAAGAAAACAAAGGTCCTTACCATAAGGTCAAAAGAAACATGATAGATTGAGCAAGGACTGATGCTGTCAATGATTTCATTTTGCTCAGATCAACAATCAACATCTTTGGCACCAGCAGTCAGAAAATCAGGAGATGTGTTGCATGAGGCAAGTCTGCTCTCAGGGAACACATCAATATATTTAAGAGCAATGATGTCACTTTGAAAACAAAGGTGTTTCTGATGCCGGCCATTGTTTTCGCAATCTCCTTCTATGTATCAGAGATCTGGACAATGAATTAGATTAACAAAAGAATTGGTGTATTTCAGTGGAAGTGCTTAAGAAGAGTACTCAGTATTCCATAGACAAGCAAACAAACAAACAGATATGTCTTGGAAAAAGTGCAGCCTGCATGTTTCTTAGAGACAAAGGTGATGAAGCTTCTTCATCATTCATGCTTTGGACGTATCAGCAGGCAAAAATTTTCCTTTGAGAGAAAAAAT
>NW_006399773.1:18330452-18341996 GCF_000299155.1 Elephantulus edwardii
CCCTCTGTAACAAGCGGTTCAGGTCCTCCTCAGTTTCAGCAAGCAGGGTTGTATCATCTGCATATCGCAGATTGTTGATAGATCTTCCACCAATCTTGACCCCACGCTTCTCCTCATAGAGCCCAGCCTCCCGGATATTCTGTTCCACATACAAGTTGAAAAGGTATGGAGACAGAACAGCTCCCTAGCGTACGCTGTTCCCAATTTTGAACCATGCAATGTTTCCTTGCTCTGTTCTGACGACTGCCGCTTGGAAAAATAGAGGGTCAGTAAAGGAGATAAAGACCCCCAACAAGATGAATTGCCACACTGACGGCAGCAACCAGCTCAAGTATGTCATAGGTGATGAGGATGACACAGGATAGGGCAGAGTTCAGGTGTATTGTTCATAAGGTTGCTATGAGTCCTACTGAAATTGATGGACTCTAACAACAACAGATTATATTTTATCCATTTTCATTATTACAACCATAATGATTTCTTCAGAATTTATATACCTATTTGTTTTTGCTTGGTGCCAGTGACTTGATTACAACTCTTACTGGCTTCACATCGCAGAACAGAACTACTGCCTAAGGTTTTTAAGTCTGTTATCTTTGTTTTTGTTAGGTGTCATTCTTATAATTTCTTACATTTCTTTTCAGCAATCACGGTGTTAATCTATCTCACTGAGGATGTTCCTATCTTTGGCCGATGTTCTACATTTCCTAAAGTTATGTCCCTTTCCCAGGCATTGCTTCTCCTAACAACATGGCCAGAGTATATGATATGAAGCTTTGTCATCTTCTGCTCCAAGGAGAATTATGGATGCACTTTCTCTAAGACATATCTGTTTATTCTTTTAGCAGTCCGTGGGAAATTCAGTACTTTTCTCCAATGCCACAATTCAAATATATCAATTCTTCTAGTGTCATCTTTATTCACTGTCTAGACCTCAGATGCATAGCAAGTTATTGAAAAAACCATGGTCTGAATCAGACATATATTTATCTTTAAACTGACATCATAACTTCTTAGTAATTTGGAGAGGTTCCTGTCTGCACATTTTCCCAATGCCATACATCTTCCTATGTCCTGTCTACAGTCACCAAGGGAAACATTGTTTGGAAATCCAAGCAAGGTACAATCATTGATAATATTTTCTTCATGTTTATTGATGCTGCTTATTGTTGTAGAGGTGAAGACTTTTGCTTTCTTAATGTTGAGATGGAATCCATATTGAAGATTTGACAGTCTTCTGTGAAAAGTGTTTCAAGTCCTCCTTATTTTCAGCAAGCAAAATTGTGTCATCTACATAATGAAGAGCTTAGGGTTTTTTATTATTTTGTCTCTGATTCTGATGCCACAATTTTCTTTTTAGAATCCAGTTTCTTGTATTATTTGCTCAGTATACAGTTGGAATAGGTAAAGAGAAAGGATACAACCCTGATGAACATCTTTCTCGATTTTAAACTATGCAGTGTCCCCTTGTTCTGTTCAGACAACAGCTTATTGCTCTAGGTATATGCTTCTCATGAGCACAATTAAGTGTTCTGGGATTAGCATTCTTTTCAATGGTAGCTATAATTTGTTTTGATTCAAACAGTCAAATGCCTTTGTATAGTCAAGAAACAAAAAATAGACATTCTTCTGGTATTCTCTACTTTCAGCCAGTATCCATCTGACAGCCCTTAGCTGTGATATTTCTGGTTCTACAGCCTCTTCTAAACCTCTGGCAGTTCTCTGTCAATGTGTTCTATCCATTTTTGGATGTTCTTCAGAAATATTTTACTTGCCTATTTATAGGGTCACTATGAGTCGTTTACGACTCGACGGCACCTAACAACAGTAACAATGACAACATAGAGAGAGAGCTATGTTGCCCTAGTGGACAGAAAGCGATGTTACCAAGCCTAAGGTGGGTGATTTTAATCTGCAGCCCTCGGGGCCTGGTTCAAATTGGGTTTTGTTTGTCAAACATTCTTCTACGCGGTATAGCACTGGTCTGTGCTTTGCTATACAGAGGTAACTTGTGGTTGCTGTGATAATAAACAATGTAACACTGATGTGCCAAATGTGATAATGGTTCCCCATGGTGGACAGTGTCTTGTGGAGCTTCCCAATTACAACAAGCTTGGAAGCAGGAGTGGCATCCACTTCTGAAATGGCTTGCCTCTGGAAACTCTTTGACAGGGCTCAGGTCTTTAGTTTATAGGGTCGCTATGAGTCAGCTACGACTCGACGGCACCTAACAACATGCTATTGATTATACTGTTAAATAATTTCCATATCCTGTTGGATCACCTTTCATAGAAATGGGAACAAACATGGATTTCTTCTAGTCATTCAGTCAGGCAGCTGTCCCCCAAATTCCCTAGAATACTGATTGTGTGCATGGCTGCATCTGTTAGTTGTAACATGTCTATTGGTATTCCATCAATTACTGGGGTCTAATTTTTTGTCAATGCCTTCAGGGCTGTTCCAACTTCTTTCTTCATTAAGATTGGCACTTGATTACATGGTATTTCCCAAAATATTTTTAGTATCAACCTAATCTTCTATTTTCTTTTGATGCTTCCTGCATCATTCAAGATATTGACCACCGTATTTCTAAGTATCATAAATTGAGACTTGATTTGCTTTTCTTTCTTTTTTTTTTTAGCTTGAGAAAGGTCGAACATGGTTTTCACTTTTCATCCTCCTGTTCCAGCACATTCAGTTACAATACCTTGCTTTCTTTTATTCAGCTGCCATTTAAAGTCTTCTATTCAGCTCTTTTACTTCAAAATCCCATTGTATTTGACTTCTCAATACTCTAGTGCAATTTTCAGACCCTCTTCTCACATTTACTTTGATTTCTTTTTTCTTTCTCCTCTCTCTCTCTACAATAACCTTTTGATTTCTTCATGGATGATGTCTTTGATTTCATCCCACACTACATCTGCTCTTCAATCATTGGTAGTCAATGCTTCTAAACTAATCTTGAAATTATTTTGTTCTTGTTTTTATGGACTTGTTTACAAGTTTTCAGCCTTAATTTGAATTTTCCTATGAGTAATAGATGATCAGTACCTTGCCTGGTTTTGTCTGCTCATCGATCTTCTTCAAAGATTCTGTGAACAGATGTTGCCAGTCTTCTTCCTGTGAAGTCCATCATCATATTAGGTCCATGAGTAAAGTTTCTCTGTGTGTGTGTGTGTATGTGTGTGTGTGTATGGGTTTTTTTATTTGTTTGTTTGCTTTTTAAGTTATATTTAATGATATAGAGAGCTCAGTTGCCCTCGTGGACAGAAGGTGATGCTACCATCCAAAAAGTGGGTGATTTTAATCTGCAGCTCTCAGGCCTGGTTTTAATTGGTTTTGGTCAAACATTCTTTTAAGTGGTATAGCACTGATCTTTCCATTTGCTCTACAGAATTAACTCACGGAGGGTGTGATACTAAACACCATGACACTGGTGTGTCAAATGTGTTAATGGTTACCCATGGTGAACGGTGTTTGGTGGAGCCCCCTGATTAAAAAAGCTTGGAATCAGGAGTGGCATCCACTTCCAAAATGGCTTGCCTCTGGAAAACCTATAAACTGGGAGGAATTATAAAAGTTATACAAAGGTTCAAGTCTTTCTTTCATAGGGTCACTGAGTCATCTACGACTTGATGGTAATTAACAACAACAACAACAACATGTCATTGAACATACAAAATTTGATGGTCTGATATCTAGCTTTGTTTCTGTCACCAAGTTCGTACTTTCTGAAGACCATTCTTTCCTCATTTTTTTTAACATTTGTATTCCAGTCAACAATTATCAGTAATGCTGATTGTTGGCATTAGATCAATTTCATTAATTTTGTCCTTTTTTGTGGAGGAAAATTCCAGTTCTTTCATATGCTCAGTGAATTTAAAGTTGAATTTGTCTAGAGTTAGGAAGCGAGCACTTAATTGGTCCTTGTTCTTGCCTGTTATTTGCCTTCAAATATTGGACTTATTTAGTCATCCACTTTCTAGAAAGAATATTTGGAAGTCAAATTGCTATATCATTATATTTTACAGATATGCTGACATAATATTTACCTTTAATTAAATGCATATCTTGAAATATTTTATTGTTATGTATGGTTGATCCTTAAGCTGATAGCTGACCCTGAATCAGGTTTTCAGAGGCAAAATCACACCAGAGGAAACTTCTCATCTTTCTAAGGCTTAGCAGCTGTTACATTCAAAATTTGAGACTGGCATTGAAACTCCTTGTCCCTTTCTTTTTTGTCTTTTTCTCTCATTCTCTTTCTAAATAAATAGATCAATAGATATAGACATGGCCTACATCTTGTAACTTGCTAAATTAACCTTTTTCTAGCAAGATTTTTAACTCTTTTAAAATTGGATTTTAATTGATTAACTATTTTTAATTAATTTTTTCAGTTTCCGTTGAAATTAACTACGGAAAGAATTGCTATCTAAACATCAGCAGTGCCACATTATCCTTTAACTATGTACAAGACTATTTTATATCTTCTTATTTATATATTAAAATGTACTTTCAATAAATACATTTTAATTAAAACATTCATAATGGGAATTCTTATGTTGATACTAATATGTATTTCTTGTAGTTCAGTCATTACAAACAATGACATTGATGTTGTAATGTTGCTGTTGTTAGATATTGCCAAGTTGAGTATGACCTATAGTGACCCTATGAACAATAGATCTGAACCCTGTTCTATCCTGTGCCATCCTCACTCTTCCTAACACACTATAGCCCATTGCAGCAGCCACTTTGTCAATTCACAGGGTTGAGGATCTTCTCCTTGGCAGACCCTCTGCTTTTCTGAGCATCATGTCCATCTCCAAGAAATAGTCTGGCCTAGCACATGCCCAGAGTGTGTGAGGCACAGCTTTCTCATCTTTGTCTCAAAAAATCACTCTAATCTAATTGTACTTTCTCTAATCTAAGACATGTTTGTTCTTTCGGCAGTCCATGAGATAGTCAGTATTCTTCTCCAACACCACAGCTCAAAGGCATCAATTTTCCTGTCATCTTTATTCATCTTTCAGATGCATAGCAAGTGATCTGAAGGATCATGTCCTGAATCAGATACAATTTAGTGCTTAGACTAACATTACTCCTTTATAATTTAGAGAGGCCCCTAATTGCAGAAATTCCCAGTGCAATATGTCTCCTGGTTTCCTGACTGCTGCTACTAAAGGTGTTAATTATGGATTCAAGTAAAATGAAGTTGTTGACAGTCTCAATTCTTTCTCCATTTCTTATGATGTTGCCTATTTGTCTAGTGGTAAGAATTTTTATTTTCTTAACATTGACATGCAATCTATTCTGAAGGCTATATTCTTTGATCTTCTTCAACAGGTGCTTCATGTCCTCCTCACTTTCACCAAGCAAGGCTGTGTTATCTGCGTAACAGATTATAGATGAGCCTTCCTTTGATCTTGATGTCACGTTCTTATTCATAGAGTCAAGCTTCTTGAATAATTTGCTCAGCATATAGATTAAATAAATCTGGAGACAAAATACAAGCCTGACACACCCCTTTCTTAATTTTAAACCATGCCGTGTTCCCTTGTTCTGTTTGTACATCTTTGACTAAGTATAGGCTTTGCATGTGTACAGTTCTTTATAATTCTCAGTCTTCTCAAAGTTATCCTTGACTTGTTATAATTCACACAACCTTTGTACAGGCAATAAAGTAAAAATAGTCTTTCTTTAGGTAATCTTTGCTTTCAGCCAGGGTCCATCTGACTCCAATAATGATATCCTTGTTGCCAAAACCTATTTTAAATCCTGCTTGAGCTTCTGGCAGTTCCTTTTCTCTGTACTGTTCTAGCCATTTTTCAATGATTGTTAACAATAACTTGCTTGCATGTGATATTAATTATATAGTTCTATTGTTTTCACATTTTGTTGGAACATTAGCTCTAGGATTTTCCTAGATGTGCTTTCTCATATTGAAGAATCTTCTTAACTTTGATGAAGTTAGAGTATATCAGACAGATTGCATTTGCATCCAAAGTATCAAACAAGTGTGTCTTGGACAAAGTCCAGCCTGACTGCTCATCAGAGAGAAACATGATAAAGCTTTGTGTCACAATATTTTGGGTATGTTGCTAAGAAAGACTACTCCTTGGATAGGGACATAATGCTTGAAAGGTGGATGGTCAGCAAAAGAGAGAAAAGCCTCAAGCTGGTAGACTGATGCAATGATTGCTTAATTGGATATTAGGAAGTGTGAGGATGGCACAGGATCGGACAGGGTTCAGATGTTGTTAGTAGGGTTTCTATGGGTCATTCTCATTCTATAGCATCTAACAAAATACAAGCAACTGTACAATTTGTGATCCCCCTCTTTTGATGTCCATTCAGGAAAAGTAAAAATAAAAAAAATGTTCTTGAGGTTTTTGTACTCCCTTAATGTGTTTAAGAGAGATACATTTAAGTTTCTTGCAGACATTATTCTTCTCCTCCCCCCCTTTCTTTCTTGCTCTTAAAACTTGTCTGGATAAATTATGTATGCTGCATTGAAATAGATGAGGGAGAGAATAGTTCAAAAGCAATATATTATAGGGTATTATGATTATCATAAGAGTATGGAATGAAGGTTGCAGAGTGGCGTATACTTGGGGTGGGGGTAGGGGGTTGTGGGAGGATTGTATACTAATGGAGGAATTTTTCTTTTACTTTTGAAAGAAAAGAGTGAACTGGGGCTGGGGGTGTGGACAGGGAGAAAAGTGCAACAATAAATGAATGGAAATCCAAAATCTCTGTAAATGTTCATTAAAATTAATAATTTTTTAAAAAACCTGTCTGAAAAACCTTTTTTGTTGCAAGCTCAATAAATCTTTCTTGGTGAACAGGAATACTCAGATTCTCTAAACAATGTAAAACAAAATTTTATAATTTGCTTATTAGAAAAGTCTCTCTAAGGGGAGCTCTGGTGGCCTAGTGGCAAGAAGCTGCACTGCAATCCCAGAGGAACACGGTTTGAATCCACCAGATGCTCTGCCGGGAAAGGAGGGACAATCTCCTCCTGTACCAGTCAGATCTGATTTGACGGTACACGCACACACACCAATAATAAAAAATAAAATAAAAAAAGGGTATAAAAAAGAGAGAAGTCTCTCTTCTGCTTTTTAATGTACAATGTCTTCCACCACCAATAATAACAACAAAAAATTTGTTGTTGCAAAGTAAATGCAGATTCCAAGAACCTGTGTTTCAGAGTGGAATGACACTGTTGTGTTTTCATGATGTTGTGATTTACAGAATGAGATCCTCAAACCTTTCTTCAATATGGATGGCAAACAATTGTCCTGTTCGCATTATGACCAGGAACACTAGTCCTTTAATTACTCAAGATGTTAAAGAAAATTTGTATATCACCTCTAAAGCTTTCCTAATCATTTTAGGAAATGAAGATTCATTTTTTTCTGGATCTTGGATTGGTAATACTGATATCATTATTGACAACCTTTTTATAATTTCTCAAATTCACTGCAATTTTAAATGCACTGATCTCTAAATTTAGTACATATCTAGAATCTAACCACCATGGGCTTCTTCTTATTTGGTGCATGTTCCACCTCACTATCCTTGCTAATACTGAAGTTGTCCAGGATCTATAAACAATCTGTTTTGCAGATGACAAACATTGTTTGTAATAAGTCAGAAGACTAGAAATAATTATTGAAAAAGATCGAAGACTATAGCTTCCAATGTGAGTTACGTCTCAACAAAAGCAAAACAAAACACTTTACAACTGGACAGATAGTCACCATAATAGATGGAGAAAAGATTAGATTTGCCAATGATTTAATTTTACTTGATTACAAAATCAATGTCCATTGTAGGAGACAACATGAAAAAGTAAAATGTGTTTCCTTGGAAAAATCTGCTGTCTAATACCTCTCTGAAGTGTCAAAGAGCAAACACGTCACTTTAAAAACTAATGTGTGCCTGAAATACCAATGGAACAGCATTGAGAACCCAAAAATAGACCCATCTATCTTAAGACAACTGATAGTCAACAAGGAAATAAGACCTATCATATGGGGAAATTACAACTTCTTCAACAAATGGTGCTGACTAAATTGGACTGTTACCTGCAGAAATCTGAGACAGGATTCACATCTCACACTGATCAACTCAAGTTGGATGAGAGACTTGAGAATAAAGCCCCAAAGCATAAAGTTCATCAGAGATTAACTGGGATCAAGCTTAGACAGCCTAGTGTATGGTATAAAGAGACTGCCAAAGACAGCTAGAAATGCACAAGCTGGAGAGAATGGAATTGATTAATTGGATCTTCTAAAGATTAAACTTCTGTGCTCATCACAAACATTTTCCAACAGAGTGAAGAAAAAAAAATGCTGAGTGGGACAAACATTTAGCCAATACCATTTCAGACAAAGCTCTCCTATCAAAAGTTTACAGAATCTTACAGGCTCTCTCCCCACAGAAAAAGGCTGATAACACAATTTCACAATGGGCAAAAGACATGATGTCATGAGCCTTGAGTCTTAATTACCTATAGAAATATTACAAAAGCCAATTACAACTTATTGATTCATTAATTAATTCATAGTAATAATCAATTGTAATTTATATTTAAATTCATAAATTCATCACAACATATTGGTTCATGAACAGTGAGGAACACTCACTCACCCCCGAGATCCCAACTTGTCTCCTTCTTTTGCCTCTCATGGTCATTGGTGCAGGTTGGGGGATTTCGGCTAGTTCAGCACTTTGGTGTAGCCAGCGTCCGTTGACGTGGGCAGAATCTTCTGCTGTCTCAGTAGCTCATATCTATCCATCATTGTAAGCCAGAATCCTTGGCTCTGAAAAGACCTTTTGAGTCTTCAGTGTTTAGCTCATTGTCTTTGGTAGAAGTGCAGTTTTAGTTGGGATCCTAGAGTTTATATACTTTTGGGGAATATTACATATTCAACAAATAACACTCAAACTTTGGGTTTTACTAACTTAGTTTCAAAACAAGTTTTATAACGTTAGTTACAAAACAACATGGGTTTGACCACTCATGTTCTGTACCAGTTATGTTCCCTTGGTAACATGGGCAGTAATAAGTCACAATTCCTTATCAGGGGTCTTGTTGTTGCCAGTGAGACCTCATAGCTATAAAAGATCTGTTTGGGCATGTTAAACTGTTTCCTACACATTCTTTATTCTTATTTCTAACATATTGTTGTTATTGTTATATGCCACCGATTCCCCTGAGACTCATAGTGACCCTATGTACAACAGCCCTAAACCCTGCTCTATCCTGTATCAATCTCACTGCCTCTGGCCCACCTATCCCTGTTACTCCAGTCACTGAATCAATCTACCATATAGAGGGTCTTCCTCTCCTGCACTGTCTCTCAACCCTCTTAAGCATGTATGTCAGACAAAGCTTCAGACTCCTTATCGTCAAGGAGCAGCCTGGATAAAGCCTCTCCAGGACAAGCATGTTCGTTTTCTTAGCAGGCCATTGTATATTTAATACTCTTCTCAAACACCACACCTCAAAGGCATCAAATATCTTTCTATCATCTCTAGTTATTGCCCAGCTCTCTGACACATAGCAAGTGTTTGCAAAGACCATGACCTTTATCAGGCGCACCTTAGTCTTCAGAGTGACATCATTGCTTTTCAGTACATTGGAGAGGTCTCTAACAGCAGACTTTCCAGTTGCAATTACTGTCTGCTGGTACCAAGAGTGTTAATTGAAAAGAAAAAAAAAATTGAAAAAAAATATTTTTAAAAAAGAGTGTTAATTGTGGAGCCAAGCAAACTAAAGCTGTTAACAATCTCAATCTCTTTACCATCTATATCATAATGCTGACAATTGGCCCAATGGTAAGAATCTGTCTTCTTGATATTGAGTGTCAATTCATTTGAATTCTGCAGTCTGTTACATTCTGCAGCAAACACTTCAGGTCCTACCCAGTTTCAGCAAGCCAGGTAGTGTCATCTGCATAACACAGATTGTTGTTGAATCTTCCTCCAATCCTGATACCACATTTTTCCTCATATAGTCCAGCCTCATGAATAATCTGTTCTGTGTATAGATTGAAATGGTATGGAGATCGGACCCATCCTTGGCATATACCCTTCCCAATTTTGAACCATGCAGTGTTTCTTTGCTCTGTTCTGATGACTGTCTCCTGGTGCAATTATAGGTTTCACATTAGCATGATCCAGGGCTCTGGGAATAGCAGATTTATTTTATTTTTTTATACTTAAGCTGCTTATAACAACATGTAAAAAAATTTCACCAAGGAAGATATTCAGATGGCTGACACATGAAAAAATACACGAAGAAAATCACTTGCAATAAGAGAGATGCATATCAAAACCACAATGAGCTACCATTTCACTCCAGTAGCGGTGGCAAAGTTTAACACGACAGTAAGTAATAAATGTTGGACAGAATGTGGAAAAGACATTATTCTGGGAAAGTAATAGAAGCAGAGAGAGGATGACCTTTAATTGTCACAGTGACATTAACAAAGGGCTAGAGCATGTTGGAGACAATGAAGATGGTTCAGGTCTCCAATCTGTTATTACTGTTTGTTCTGGATTGTAGTTGACTCTACAGCAACAAGCAATAATAGAATCTGCAATTAGACTAATCCTATTAACACAAGTTAAATAATAATACATTTCTATGTCTTTTATCCCTTTCTATTCATAGTAAAAATAATACACACAAAAATAATGTTGCAAAGTCAAGATCTTTATGGAGTCTTTGTACTCAATTCAGTGTTTCTTCTTCCTCTTGGCTCCTGTAGCTCTAGTCACTCTGACTTCCATGTTGTTCCTCAAAATTGTCACCCTTTAAGACTTTCTGCTGACTATTCTTTCTCAGGTCTATTTCCCAAGAAATTCACCTACCAACACAACTCATTTCCTCACAGTGCTCTTGTCTTTGTTCTAATATTTATTTTTCTGTTAGGTATTTCTTTACCTTTATTTCCAAAATTGTCAACATTTCCAGTCTTATATTCTTCACTGTCCTTATAATCAACTGATATTCAATACATTTCTCATTTGTTTCTTACTACATATTATATTGACATTTGTAACACAGTCTTCATGAGAACAAAATTTAGTTTCTTTTGTTTATGTAATAGTATATTTCTTTACTTGCTGTGGAATAGAAACCAGCTCATAGCAGATCAGACTTTCAGAGGCTGTGAATTTCAAGGAGATTGTTCATCTTTGTTCCATGGATCCGCTAGTGGATTTGAACCACCTGACTTTGAGTTCACAATACTCTACCGACTGGGACATATAGCATGTAACTGCTGTTTAGTGTTTTCACTCAGGGCAACCCTGTATCAGTCCAACATATAAGGGCATAAATTTATATTAATTGAAGCATGTGTTGTTGTTTTTTTCCCAATGTCAGTCTCCTTCCATGTGATTAACTGCCTCTGAAAACCCACCGGAGCATCAGCTATGGGTCAGTTCTGACTTGATGGTACACAACAACAAATATTATTCATTTAGATAGTTTTTTGTAGTTTTTAAGGGAAAAAACCTTAT
>NW_006399773.1:18342096-18347310 GCF_000299155.1 Elephantulus edwardii
TTATAATCATATCTTGTATCAATCAACAAAAATCAAAATATAATTGAATATTTCTGTTTTAAAATTTATCATCTATCCAGATTCTTATTTTCCACATTCCTAACTAGAAATATTTAGTTATTTTTTATCAAAGTGAGTATTCATTTTCTTTAGGAATGTAATAAGTAACACCAGCAGCAAAATTGCCTACTCTAGCAAATAATGCTACTCATTATTTTCCTGTAGCTTGAAAGACTAGTGATATTAATCATATCAAGGTCAATAAAAGCTATTCATTTTTGACCTTTTTATATTCCAAGGCTGTACTTTAAAACTCACTATAAAATGTTTTAAAAGAATGCTCTAAAAAATATAGATTTAGAAGCCATAAACAAATTGTCTGTCTGTGGAAATTATAAAATAATGTACACACTGCAAAATAAGGTTAAGATCGTGGTTAATATATAGACATTTTAGTATTTTGATAAATAGTTCAAGTATTGTAAAGATAGGGTTTCCTCTCCCTCTATTGCTCAAGTCATGCTCAAGTCTTTTATATTAAATTCTACTACTTTAGAAGCATTGCTTCTTGATGATTAAAGTAAATATTATTTTTTAAAATAATTTTAATAAGATTGTTCTAAATATTACATATATTGACATATAGTTACTGATGATAAATGAGATTGCTACAATTTTTCATGTAATGTATAAGGGTTACCCTTTTAGTTAAATGTAATAAAAAATTATTAGCTCCTTGTAAAAAGCCATTAGTAATATATCAACATCTTATTAAAAAGTAATTAAATGGTCTCACATTTATAGCTTGGTTGTAATTGAACCTATATAGCAAAACATTTTATATTACTTAGCTTTTGGATTTGTCATGTCATAATAAAAATTAGAAATAAGTGACGTCCAAGAAGTAAGATTAGTAATAATTAAATTAGTAATAGTACTTTAGTGGTAATAGGTAATCTACTCCTGTGCAATTAACTGCCTCTCAAAACCCCCTGGAGGGCCAGCTATGCACCAGTTTCATCTAGATGACACACAACAACAACTACTTATTTTTTATTTTGCAATGGATGTTTATCACCTTGTAACTGTTGATATATTTATGTATAGATGAAGATTAAAATTGAAAAAATCAAGTTATCTATAATTTATAAATGTTATTGGATTATTCAGAGTAAAATTATTCTCTTAGCTAATACATTAGTAAAATTTTGCCTATCTAGGGAAGGATGAACAAAATATGGGTTTCACCGTTGATGACATAACTATCATTTAACTACTGAAATTGGGATTAGTCAATATGTTCATATAGGTAGAATCAATTTACTTAGGCAATAGTAAATTGCTTGTTATGAATGATGACATAATTTAAAACTACAGTGGTAATCAACTTTTAAATTAATTTTAATATATCTACAACCAGGAGAAGATAAAATACATGATTGGGACCTTCTAAGAATCAAATCCCTATGCACATCCAAAAACTTCTCCAACAGGGTAAAAAGGGAAGCCACAGACTGGGAAAAAGTATTTGGTAATGACATGTCAGAAAGGAACTTAATATCTGGAATTTATAAAATACTTGAGCACCACAACAAGTTAAAGGTAAACAATCTAACTGAAAAATGGGCAAAGGATATCAAAAGACACCTCACCAAAGAAGACATTCAGATGGCCAATAAGCACGTGAAGAAATGTTCAAAATCCCTAGCTCTAACAGAGAAGAAAATCAAAAGAACTCTGAAATATCATCTTACCCTGTAAGAATAGCAAAATTTAACAGAGTAGCAAACAACAAATGCTGGCGAGGTTGCAGTGAAAATGGAATGTGGGAATGTAAAATGGTGCAACCACTATGGAAGGCTATATGATGCTTTCCCAAAAAGTTGCAAATAGGAATACCATTTGATCCAGCAATTCCTCTACTGGTAATGTACCCTAAAGAAGCCATAACTGTCACTCAGGCAGATATATGCACACCTGTGTTTATTGTGGCTTTTTCACAATAGCAAAGAGTTGGAAACAAGTGCCCAGCAAGAAATGAATGGATAGAGAAGCTGTGGTATATTCACACAATGGAATACTACGCTGCATTGAAAAACAAGGAACTCCTGCAATATTATTCAAAATGGTTTACCCTGGAGGACATTATGCTGAGTGTACGATCTCAGTCACATAAGAATAAATACTGCATAGTGCCACTGTTGTAGAATGGGACTGACATCAGGACTGGAAAACATTGAGATAAATTATGTATACTGTATTGAAATAGATGAGGAAGAGAACAGTTTAAAAGCAATATATGATTGGGTATATGGTCATGACAAGAGTCCAGAATGAAGGCTGCATAGTAGAGTGTACAGGGGAGTGGGGGGTGGGGAGATTGTATACCAATGAAATAATTTTTCTTTTACTTTTCAAAGAGAAGAGCAAACTGTGGGGAGGAGAAGGCAGGGAGAAAAATGCAACAATGAATGAATGAAAATCCAAAATCTCTGTAAAT
Source organism: Elephantulus edwardii (assembly GCF_000299155.1). NCBI lineage: Eukaryota > Metazoa > Chordata > Mammalia > Macroscelidea > Macroscelididae > Elephantulus > Elephantulus edwardii. The sequence continues at coordinate 18,344,597 of NW_006399773.1, forward strand.
GTTCATGAAAATTAATAAAATAAAAAAATGCAAAGCAAAAGCATTATCCTACTAAATAGTGCTTAAGAATGAACACATTTTAATATATAAAAAAGTAGATATATAAAGATGTAGTCATGAAAAAAGATGCTTTTAATGTAATATATAAACAAGAATTTACCTATTTCTAAATAGCCAAGATCTTTTCTTCTAACACTCAGCCTAAGGATTCCCATTCTTTTCAACGTCAGCCACAACTTGTTATGATCCACACAGTCAAGCACCTTTGCATAATCAATAAAGCACAAATAGACATTCCCCTGTTATTCTCTACTTTCAGCCTGGATTCATCTAACATCAGTCATGATATCCCTGGTGGCAAGACTTCTTCTAAATATTGCTTGAACTTCTGGAAGTTCCTTATCTATCTACTGTTCCAGTTACTTTTGCTCTTAGGCAGTGTTTTGTTTGCATGTGATATTAATCATGCTGTTCCATAATTTCCATATTCAGCTGGATCACCCTTCTTGGGGATGGAAACAAATTGGACCTCTTCTAATCCAGACAGCTGTCCTCCAAAATTTTTAGCACATTCTGGCAAGCACGTTCGAGGCTGAACCTGTTAACTGAAACAAGTAAAAAATTGGTATTCCATTGGTTCCTGGCCCTTATTTTTGACCAATGCCTTCAACACAGCTTGCACTTCTTCCGTCATTACTGTTGGCTCCTATTTATATGGTACTTTCTGAAATTTTTCAGTGTAAATCTGTTCTTTCTGGAACAGGGATTCGGTGTATCCCCTCCTCTTTCTTTTGATGCTTTCTAGATCATTCAATATATTGTCCACAGTATCTTTCATTATTGTGACTTGAGGTTTAAATTTGGTTTTTGGTTCTGTCACCTTAAGAAATTCAGAGCCAGTTCTTCCCTTTTAATTTTCCAATTCCAGCTCTCTGTACAGTCCAGTATAATACTTTCCTTTGTCTTCCCAAACTGGACAATGAATAAGGTGACAGAAAAAGCATTAACATCTTTGATTTGTGATGTTAGAGAAGAACACTGAACATCCCATGGATGGTCAAAAGAACAGACAGGTAATGTCTTGATGAGGGTGCAGCCAGGATGGGGTGCTCTTTGGAGGCCTTATATACTTTGATCATGTTGCTAGGAGTGACTATTCTTTGGAGAGGAACATGATGCTGGTAAGGTGGAGGAATGACAAAGGAGAGGGAGACCCTCCACCAGATGTATTAACATGCTGACTGCCACAGTGGGCTTTTGTGTATCAGGAAGTACGAGTTTGTCATAGGATAGAACAAGGTGCATGTCTTTTGCTCATTGACTTGTACTTGTTGACTTGATGTCATCTAATAACAACAAGAAAACTCCTAATTTGGAAGTTACTTTATTTTTAAATAAACAAATTCTGGTCTATAAAATCCTACTTGTCTTTGAAAAAACAGCAAAGATAATTTAGAATAGGCAGTAGATACTTTTTAGTAGGCAGTAGGAAATTTACAGTAGTTTTTGCTGCAATGGAGAAAGAATATAACTTCGTGGTCTTGGAATCTGCACACCTCTGTCTAGGAGATGAACAAACAGGATATAACCAGAGGACTAGAAGTACATTTCTTTCTTATTTTGTACTTTAAAAACAGAAATAGTCATAATTACAGAGGCATTATAAATTTTCTGGAATGATTAACTCAAGAAAACTTTACTAGATGAATCAGAAAAAATATATATAAAATTACACAGTAAAACAAAATAATTTTAACATTAAATTTGTAGTTTACGTACATTGTTTATTAATACATTTCCAGAACGTTATTTTATTTAATGAATTATATTTATAGACATCTATATAATAATAATAATAATCACATTGTCAGAAAACTAATAATTTCTTAACTAAATAGATTTATCTAGTTTTTCTGCTCTAATTTTTGGTGACACAGTGGCTAGATGCTCCCTTTCTACCTCAAGATTGATCAGCTGCTCAGTGAGAGGAAGAAATGGCAGTTAGATTACAGCTTTGGAAACCCTAGAAGGCAGTTCTACTCTGTCCTATAACACTGCTATGAGTTGATATAAACTCAGTCAGGATATGTTATCAAATACTCTTTGTGACAGTAATCCAGTGACTCAAATTTGGTTGTTTTGTTCTCCTTTTTCTTTTAATCATCAAGGCCAGAAATTGTGAACTTCTCTTTTTTTCTATATAAGGCCAGATCATGGATATATTTGACTTTATAGGACAAAAGGTTCCTGTCACATTTAATTCACCAATGTTACTGTACAGTGGAAATAACCAAAGAAAATATACAAATAACCAATATCTGTATTTTTAAATTAATTATTTAAAAATAAACAACAATCTGTATTTGAACTATGGCCATAATGTGTCAACTCATAAGAGTACAGAAAGTGACAAGACAAAATGAAAAAAAATTTTGTTGTTGTTGTTATGTGCTGTCGAGTCGCTTGCGACTCATAGCCATCCTATGTACAACAGCCCCAAACTCCGCTCTGTGCTGTGCCAATTGCACTGTCTCTGACACTTCCATTCCAATTATCCCAGTCACCGAATCAATCCACCTCATAGAGGGCCTTCCTATCCTGCGCCGTCCCTCCACCCTCCCAAGAATTATGTCCCTCTCCAAGGACCAATCTCTCCTCACAACATGTCCAAAGTATGTTAGACGGAGCCTCAGAATCCTTGCCTCCAAGGAGCC
>NW_006399773.1:18347880-18355790 GCF_000299155.1 Elephantulus edwardii
AATATTAATATATTAAATGACAAAGCCCAATGAGGACAGGGTTCTCAAGGCTGTATACTGTTTCGGGGTAGGTTACCACAATTGTCTGCTGGAGAGGGGCTTATCAGTACAAACTACGGATCTTTTGGTAACAGCAAATGCTTACTAACAGCACCACTAGGATCTCTGTTTTACCGTTATACTACTTGACCTCATATCTATTTTGGCTGGTAGGCCATCAAAAATAGATTGTAAATTCTATTTGCATATGCTTTATTCATGTTCCAGTGTGAAAGCCTCTATTGTTCATAGGGTTTTGGTAGGCCTGCTCTTTCAGTCCTGTATGGCCAATCCTTCTTAGCCTACCTTAGTCTCAGAGTTCCGAAAAAAACTGTCCACCAGGGTTGATGTTGATCCCTCTGTCATTTGATATACTAGTGGCACAGCTTTTAGCCTCACAGCAATTTACAAGTACAGTAAACAAGTGCCTGCTATCCCTCCCCATTCCCCACCACAGCACTGGTCCAACCCCTCCAGCCCCAGCTGCTCCTAAGGACTGGCTCATGGGCAGGCGGGTGGGAGGGGCAGGAAGGAGGTACCCTGAAACCAAACTGGAAACCCCTTCTGCCTCTTAGCTGGGGCCCCTGGGGTGGGGGGTGGGGGCTGTGGTCAAGCCTTATTCTGTATTGGGAATGGAAGGGGGAGGGAGAGGTGGGAGATTGGGAGGGTTGCTGGAGAATGTATTCAAAACAATAAAACTTTGGACCTTTAAAACAAAACCACCAAGTACAGTAAACAGACAAGTTCTGTACTAATTAGAGCAATGATAAACAAGCAAAACTACAGATATATAAGCTACAACGTATTTAGTAATATGCAGATCAATTCCTCAGTACAACAAACTGCTTTCATTCACGGGGCTACATTGGAAAAGATGCAGACAGGGTGTTTGTTCCCTTAGAGGCAATGATGACGAAGCTTCGCCTCACATACTTTGGGCATGTTGCTTCATCTCACATAATTTGATGTGTCATTTCTTGGAGAGGGACATCATGCTTGACAAGCTAGAGAGGCAGCAAAGAAGAGGAAGGTCCTCAACCAGGTGGACTGACATATTGACTGCAGTGATGGTTTGTTGTGTGTTGTTTTGGGGTTTTGTTTTTGCTGTTGTTTTTAAATACTGGTTTGCTTACAAAATTTGAATACATTGTTTTTTCTCATCGGATCTCACCCCTCTACTTCCATCACCTCTCCCCACCTTGGATCCTCATACGCATTGTACAATAATTGTTTTATACAGTATTTGTCTTTATGGGACTGAGTTCACTCATCATAATGCTTTCTAGTCCCTCCCAAGTTAGAAAGTAATTTAAAAAATAATTAATCCTACATGTTGTGTATTATTCCATTGTGTAAATGTACCATCATTTCTCAATCCATTCGATTGTGGTGGACAACTGGGCTGTTTCCATGTTCTCGCGATGGTGAATAATGCTGCTATAATAAATATTGGTGTACAACACTCTATGCCCCAGTTTTCATTTTCTCAGGTTATATTCCAAGAATAGCTGAATTATATGGAATTCCTATGTTCAGCTTCTTTAGGAAGTGCCAAATTGTCTATGTTAGTGATCGTACCATTTTATTATCTCACCAACAATGTATAATATAGCCCACCTTGCCACTTCCTTTCCAGTATTTATTACTTGCTGTCTTATCAAAACTTTGCTACTACCACTGGAGTGAGATAGTATCTCATTGTAATTTTGATTAGCATCTCTCTTATTGCCAGTGATTTGGAGCATTTCTTCCATTTCTTCATGTGTCTGTTGTCCATATGAGTATCTTCCTTTAGGAATATTCTTTCTACGTTTTTTTCCCTATTTTGCAATAGTGTTATCAGTATTTTTTCTTGTAGAGGCCGAGGAGTATTCTGTCAGCTTTCATTATAAGACTATTGTCTGAGATGGTATTGCCAAATATTTATTCCCAATTAGTAAAAGGGTTATGGAGATTGTGAAGATGGCAAAGGATTGTACAGGTTTTCAGATATGTTGTTCATATTAAGTTTATACTTAACTCGATGACACCTAACAACCACAATCATAGTGTCAAAACCAGTTTTAAAGATGGCAAATTGTACTTATTCTTTTCCCCTATTTTCTACTTCTTATTTACATTGTCTGGGAATTCTAACTCTTTAACAATCTATCTTTTCTCTGACCCAATGCCACATTCCTGGAACAAATTTCATCAATGTACTGACATCACTCTAACATCTAAATTTTCCTTAACTTCTAAACTTTTCACCATACACATGAGATAAATTTCTCTTTCTAAAAAGAAAAAAAAATAATCATTTCTCCTGTTAAAATGTGTGTTCCCATTTTACCTTTATGCTAAGACTCTAGCTTTTTGAGCTTACCTTCAAAGCTGCTCATGACTTGGCCCCTTTCCATTGTCAATTTAGATGTCTTACCCAAAAGACTAGCTCATGTGAAGTAATAATAATTCACCTGCAAAATCTATATCATATATGTTTGCTACTTCAAAGGATTATACTAATTTCTTCTGCAATTGCTATGTTAAACAATGTTCAGAAATAATAAAGCAATTATAAAACCATAATGAGAGTAAATATTTCCAAGAAGCCTACAGGCATATTATCCCATTCCATCCCCTGTTAATAATCACTCCATACTGTATTGTCATTTTCTCTGCTATTGTCCCTCTTTATAAGTTTATACACACTGGAATGCTGAGGCCAATTATTTCAAATATGCAATGACTCAATGCTAAGTTTTATAACTCAGTATTTGCTAGGTCCTTTTTAAAAAATAGTTTTTAAAAAAGAATTCTGCATTATTTTGAAGAATTGAGTTGTGTGATTGGTAATATTATTATTGGGTGAAGCTAGGTAAGATCAAAGGTACCATGGTAGTGCAATGGTTAAGTTCTCAGATTCTAACTTAAAGATTAATGGTTCTTCATGGAAGAAAGACCCAGTGATCTACTTTTAGAAAGTTCATGACAAGAATGATGACCCAGGTAAGTTGACAAATACTTTGGAGACACACACTTCAACCCATGGCAAATGCAATGTACAGATAGAAAGGTATTCTCACTGCTAAATGGAAAAAGTGACCTTAAGGCCTGACATGAGACACTCCAAGTGGATCCAACACAACAAGTAACCAGCAAAGATTCCATTTTTAAAAAAATAAGACTAAAATAATGTTTTCAATTAGAAATGCATAGACGGTTTCAGGAAATTATTTAGTATATATGATTAGATGCTTTTGTTGTAGTATCTCTTCTCTTCCTCCCTAATAAAAATCCAAATCAAAGTCATTGCCAGACTCAGTTCCCAGTTTATAACTGATCTTCCATTAAGTTTTTGAAGCTTTATATCGCAGGGAAAGGAACTTCCCTTTTTTTCCTTGCAAAAGCTGCTAACCAATAGGCAGCTTTTGAGTTAGCCACCTAACTCCTGGGGATCTTGCCACTGGAGAACTCACTTCCATAATAAAAGAAATCCAAATGTTTAAATATGCATGAATCAGGATAAGGAATATAAATTTTACCTGCTCTCACCAGGTAAACATACTCAATCCAATAGGGCATAAACAGATACATTTTGTGGAAATTTTGTTTTGCCTTTAGCTTGAATTCAATTATGTCTTCTTTGTTTGTTTTCCTCTTTATTTTCATGGTTGCTGCGTTATTATGGTTGTTACTTGACCTCCTTTTCTCTTTCTCTCCCCCTCACCCCATTCCTCTCCTTTCATTCCTCCTTGCAAAATCTTTATTCATTGCATGAAGTACAATTTTTCCAATGCTTACTTGTTTGGGTTTGGATGATATTATGAGCAATGTTTTTATAAACAAATCTACTATGGAATCCTGGAAAGGATCTCTGGTGGCCTTGTGGTAAGAAGTTGCACTGCCAACCTAAAGACACAGAGTTTGAATTCACTAGCCACTCTGCTGCAGAAAGATGAGTAATCTCTTTCTCCTGTGAGATTTACTGCCTCCAAAAACACATTAGAGTGTCAGCTATGGGTCGGTTCGAACTCAGTGGCACAATAGACATGCACAGGAAGTCCATAGGGAGTTTTGCTGCTAAACAATAGGCTACAATTCTCAGCTTTTTCAAATTCACCAATGGCTCTTCAGGAGAAAGATGGATTGCACCCTCCAATGTGATGTTCAGCCTCTAAAAACCCCTTGGAGGGTCAACTTTAAGGTTGTTCTTACTCAAAATCAACCATGTGTGTGCCCGCATGCACACACACACACACACACACACACACACACACACACACACGAAATGTGGAATAGTTTCTTTTCTGGTTGTGTACTTGTCAAACTTAACAGGTAATGCCAAATTACGGTGCTCTATTTTTTGTTTTGTTTGTTTGTTTGGTTTGTTTTTCTCTTGTTCTTCTACGTTGAAACCCATACCAGCAAGATGAGTGTTTATGATGTTAGAATAGCTTGCTATTATTTGATAAAATCAAATTCTTTAATTTTTATTGATGCTACAGAAGTTGAGTAGTGTGGTTTCAATTTTGTTTCTTTGAATTTAAAATTTTGCTTACTACTTTAGCACTATTGGTCAATTGGTATTTTCTTTGTAGAACTACTTTGCTGTTTGGTATGTTTCATCTTGGTGTATTTGTATTTTTAGTATTAATTAATAATTTATCTTATATATTATTAATATAATTCACCTGTCATTTATTTATTACAAATATCTTTATCAGATCTTTGGTATATAATATTTTGTGGAGCTTTTTGAGGAAAGAAGGACATTAATTTTAATGTTGATATATCCATATTTTTGTGATGTGTTTGCTTTTTGTCTCTTAATAAACTTTTTTCTTTGTAATTGAAGTTAATATATGTTTACTACTTTAGCTCCTGAAAGTTTTATGTTGTGCATGTATATTTTATTTCTTAATTCACTTATTATTGTTTTTGCATGTGATGTAAGATAAGGATCAATTTTCACTTTTAAATATGACTATTCAATTGTTTCAGCATCATTCATTGAATTACTTATTATATAACAATATTATTCTTATTGTATCTAAACTGATATATACACATAATCCTTTCCTTAGCTCTGGTGTTTGTTTGTTTTGTTATCATTTGTTTTGTGGTTTTTGGGTTTTGTTGTTGTTGTTGTTGTTTTTTCCAATCTTTAAATTATATAAACTCTGGTGAAAATACCCACATTGTTCATGCATCCTCTGCCATTGGAAATCAGTAACAGCTTCACCAAATAAGGAAAGACGGTCTCCTCTTGTAAATATTAGCAGCATTAGAAACTCAACAGAGTATCACTTAGTGTCAGAATGACTAAGTTTCAGTAACTTTTGCATCAATAGTGCATTAATTAGCTCTAGAAATACATTTTTCAAAATGATAGGAAACTATATTCTTCTTTCTTTTCTATTAAGAATCAATTAACATTGTATTTTTTGATTGTTAGGGTCATTGAAAAAAATGGCTTGTTATGTTCTCAAAAGAAAAAAAAATGCATTTCAAATATTAAATGTGATTGAAATACATTGACCTAAAAGAAAACATGGAAATTTTAACATATTGAGTCTTCTAATATATTAATGGGTTCTGTTTATAAAGGTAATATTTGTAAGCTCTGGTGGCATAGTCCACAGGGAATTGTGCTAATAACTCAAAAGGCACACCTTTCTGATTGTTTAAATCCACCAATGGCTCCATAAGAGAAAACTAGGCAATTTCCTCCTGTGAGATTTATAGCCTCTAATACCCAATGAAGGGTCCGCTATAAGCCCATTTGGCAGGCAATGTGAGAATGAGTGAATCTAATTTTATAATAGGATATATGTATGTTTCTCTTTGTGTATATAATTTTTTTCTTTGGAACTGGGATAAAAAAAATGGCTTTTCTAGTCATTACCTTAACCCCTTCTGGGGACATGGTATCCAGCAGCTTCATTTGCAGATCTATGTCTTCTAAATAATGAACAGTTGTGGGGATAACAAAGACATAGACCTGGCCAGATAGTGGAGAGACTGTGGTGAGGCATAGCCTGATGGAGCTCTGGAGATGGAGCCAGAATTAAAGATTCTGCTTAATAGATGACTAAAGGATAATTGGCCCTGTGACTGCTATGAGATAAAGCTTGATGAAGGATTGAGGAAACCAGTGGCACTTGCATTTGTATTGCTGGACTGAGGCTAGAATTTCCCTTGTTGATTTGAAGCTGTATGAACTAACTGAGGAATTGTGTCTTGTTAATATGGCCTAGAACTGCTAGACTAAACCTGAACTTTAATGGTGTGATAGCCTTCACTTCTGCCACCCCTCAACGTACTTTCCTAATAAACTCCACAACTGTGAGTAAAGTCAGGTCTGTGAGTCAGTTTGCTATTGTTATCAAACCTAGTAATTAGTAGAAGTATGTGCCGGATTAGATTTGGGGACTATGTCTGTTTATAAGGGATCAGTTTTATACTCTGGTTGTGTTGATGAGGACAATTCTTCTATGTAGAGGTACTTGTGGTCAGAATTGACCTTCCCCACATTGTCCTTGCTCCTTTTACAGATATATTTTTTTAAATATTTTAAATTTTTATTCATTTAACTTTCATAGTTTAGAATACATTTTCTGTAAATTCCTTTGGTTTCTCTACATACATGAGCTTGTAATCTATTTATAATTAATTTATGTTTGCTCCTTTTCTTTTCTACAGTCTTTCAAGTATTATTTTGTTTCTTTAAACTTTACTATACTGATTAAGACCCCTGGGCTATGTTGAATACCTGTGGTGATGCAAGCATAATTCCTTTATTCCTATTCTTTCAAGATTTTTAACAACTATTTCATTTAGTGTTTATAGTATTTCTTTTTGGGAAAACTAGTCCTAATTACCAACCTTCCATTATGGATCTAATATAAAACTTTCCTTTTCTTGTAGTTGAAAGAAGTTTTTTCTGCAATACAGTAGGAATAAAAGCTTTTTTGGTAGAACAATTATAATGCAGATTTTCTTTTTATACATATTATATGAGTCAGATTTATGTAAAAATATCTTTTTGTGATTAAAAATAAATAACCATCAACTGACATACATTTAATATCTGTTATCTACTCATAAAAATGAGGTATAATGAGCAAAATTAAAAGAGTTTATATGTATTTCCTTATTTCAGGAAGGCACAAATTAATGCTAATAGAATCCTAAATGGAAAATAAGAAAGGTATAGCATTATAAATATATTTTTGAGATTGTTTCCAGCATTAAATACATATGTGAGGTTCCCCTCAGATTAGCAAAATTTGGATAATATTTTGTATTGCTGCTTAACAATATCACTTAAGAATCATAAAATATCTAACAAGCAGATATTTACAAAGTTATCTATAATAAATAATTTAAGCATTTATCATTATATAAATTTAATAAAGGATTGAATAAGGATTACTTGATGAAATTTATTATTTCTCTAGTCAACATCTGCTTTCCAGTAAATAATGGCTCATAGTGACTTCATAAGATAGAGCAGAACTTTTGCGTAAGGCTCCCAATGAAATACTGTTTATGGAGGTAGAATATTATATTTTTCTTCGATAAAGCAGGTGGTAGGTTTGAAGAGCTAACCTTTTGATTAGCAGCCAAGGGCTTAATTGCTATCTTGCTAGTTTGTTTTTATTCCAGAAGAAACAATTTAAGTAAAAATGGAGGTTGGAGACATATAATTTGAGCATCTATTTCTTATTAATATATATGGAAGTATTAAATTTTAATGGTTAAAAACTGATTTTTATTTTTGACAAAGAGATGAAATCAGGTGGGGAAATGACAGCCTTTTTAACAAATGGTGTTGGCAAAATTGGAAAACTATCTGCAGAAGAATTAAACAAGATCCCCACCTCACT
>NW_006399773.1:18360038-18363283 GCF_000299155.1 Elephantulus edwardii
AACCAGGCTGCTCCTTGGAGGCAAGGATTCTGGGGCTTCGTCTGACATACTTTGTACGTGCTGTAAGGAGAGACAGGTCTTTAGAGAGGGACATCATGCTGGATAGAGTAGAGGCACAGCGCAGGAGGGGAAGACCCTCTATGAGGTGAATTGATTCAGTGACTGGGGTAATCGGGATGGGTGTGTTAGAGGCAATGTGATTGGCACAGGATAGAGCACGGTTTCTGGAAGTTCCTTGTTAGAGTAATGTTATAACAATTTCTGTATCATCTTGGCCAAGATTTTACTTATTGCCGTTGTTGTTATATGAGGTTGAATTATCTTCAACCCACATGTAGAAGAATTCTGAACACTGACCTGTACTAAGTCAGTCTCTTTAATTCCCACACACCAACTCCTATTGCCCCAGTTACTGCATTGATTCATCTCATCCAGAATGCTCCTCTACTCTGCTATCTCTCCACCATTCCAAGCATAATGTCATTCTCCAAGGACCAGATTTTCCTCGCCACCTGCCCAGTGTAAGAGCTTTCAAATCCTAGACTCCAAGGAGAAACTTCGTTTCACCCTCTGTAAGACAGACTTATTAGTTTTATTGGCAGTCCTTGATATGTTTAAGACTCTTCTCCAGCACCAGAACTCAAAGACACTGATCCTTCTGCCATCGTTAGTCATCGTCCAGCTCTCTGATGCATAGCAAGTAATTGCAAAGACCATGACCTGGTTTAGGCACACTTTAGTGTCGAGACTAACATCGTTTCTTTTCATTACTCTGGAGATGTCCCTAACAGAAAATTTTCCAAAAGTAAATCTTTTCTTGAATTCTTGACAACTGATGTTAAGATTGTTGATTGTGGAGCCAAACAATCTGTAATTGTTAACAACCTCAATTGCTTTCCATCTATCATGGTGCTGCCCAGTTGGCTTCGATTTTACTTGCATGTCATATTATTGATATTCTTTGCTAATTTTCACATTCTGTTATATCATCATTTAAAAAATAGGAACAAATATTGTTTTCTTCTAGTCAGTTGGTCAGGTGGATGCCTTCCTAATTTCTTTGCATAGATCATTGAGCACCTATGGGCTGCCTATGTTTTGAAACGTGTCAATTGATACTCTAAAAATACTTGGACTTTAATTTTAACCAGTGCCTTCAGGCTAGTTTGAACTTCTTCCTTCATAGTTCTTGATCATATACTACTTCCTGAAATGGCTCAGTGTAAACCAATTCATTCTGTTATAGTGTTGCTCTGTAATCCTTTCATCTTCTTTTGATGCTTACTGGATCATTCAAGATTTTCCCACAGAATAATTAATTGCACCTTGGTATTTGTTCTTCTCTTTTTTTTTTTTTAACTCCAGCTCTTTGTACATTTCCTTATAATACCTTGCTTTGTTTTCTCAAGCTGTCCTTTGAGATCTTCCTTTCACCTATCTTAATTAAGTATTTTCTCCTCTTTGTTTGGAAATATCTACCTGAAAGAGCAAGTTTCAGAGAATCTTTTGGGGTACATTTCTGTATTATTTTTCTTCCTTGTCTTTTCAAATTATGTTTTACATTCTTTCTGTATAATGTCTGATTCAATCGCATAACTCTGCTGATCTTTGGTCATTAGTGTTCAAAATATTACATCTGTAATTGAAATAGTTTGTAAATTCAAGTGAGATAAACTCAAGGTTATATTTTGGCTATCATAGATTTATCTCAGTTTTGAACTTACATACAGATTGTGTATTAGACAACAAGCCATGGCTGTGTTTTGATTGCTGATATATAACTTCTTGCTGTTATTAAAAGGGCACATGGTTTGAATCCACCAGTTGTTCCATGGGAGAAAGATGGACAGTCTCCTCCTTAGTGATTTTGTCTCTGAAAACTCCCTAGAGGATCAGTAATGGATCGGTTTCAACTCAACAAAAACCAACTGTCTTAGGAGTTCTGGGTGTAAGGAACTGTGGTGACAATGCAAAAGCAGGTGTTTCAAATCCATTAGCTTCTTCCCAGGAGAAACGTGAGCACTCCCGTTCAGTGCAACTTACCACCTCTGTAAACCCAAGCTCAAGAGAGTGTCATCGGTTGAGTAGGTTCCAACTCACTGGCACATAACAATAACAGCTATTGTGTTTTTGTATGGTTAAGATTTTTAAATTACATTATATTGAACTATCGTCTCTCTAAACATATGCAATTTAACTAATTCCTGTCTTTCCATCAAATGACTTCTAGCTGAATAGTCACTGTTTGTAGTTTTAAAAATATTTACAAAGAAAAAAATACTTGCAAAGAAAAAATAATTGTTTGTATGAAAATCTACCCCTCAATATCTGACCTAATTTCTGTAACAAAAGCCATGTTTTTACAACTACCAGCCCTTCCTGCTCATTAGTGAACTGAAACTGACTGGTATTGGTTATTTTTAAACAGACCATCATATTATCTACTGTTTCATAACAACAAATGTAAGAGGAATGGTGTCAGGTTTTGTGTAAAAATCAACATTCTAAGACTGACAAAAAATTATAATACTGTCAGTAACAGGTTAATATTCCTATACATTTAAGCAGACATGTCAATATGTTTATTACTAAGATAAACTTGCTAACAACTAATTGGCTTGGATATAAGATCAGAAGGTGTTAGCTTTTATATGATTGACAATGCAGTGAATCTCAGCTATAGATCGCAGGATAGAAAAGCTACCCTCAGCAAAGGATTTCAGCTTGATAAGAATGTAGTTTTCAAAAATAATCAGTCTGAGCTAAGAAGGACAAAGGTTTCCAGCCTGATATGAAGATCTCTTTCAATTTTCTTTCTACACTGAGAAGACAACTCTTCCTTTTAAAATATTATTAAAGAAATGTTAGCTTCAACCTATTAATCAAAAGTTGCTGATGGTTGCCTCTTCAACCTGCTATCTACAGCTGAGATTCCCTCCATTTTCAATCACATAATAGATAAGACCTTCTGACCTTGTATCAAATACAATCCTTTCAGGACTAGGAAAGAAAACATTAACTGAATTACTGCTAGATTGGTTCTGAATCACAGACTTTCCCGTTCTCCTCTATATATGATGGTCTGAATAAAACTATTTTCTTCCTAACAAAGTGTTTCCCCTGTGGCAGTTCAGATCAAGAAGGCTAGAATTCACTAGTACATGTACCCCAGGTGTTCTTTCCAAATGGCTTTTGACTTTGCTAACAATTTTTGTATTAATGGTCTAAAAATGAGCTTTCAAGTG
>NW_006399773.1:18363383-18437823 GCF_000299155.1 Elephantulus edwardii
AGAGAGAGTGTTATAATTTTCTAAAGGGTCTAAAGGCTAAGGCGTTTGGTTGCCCGTTCAAAGTTATATCATTCAAGTCCACCAGCTACACTGTGAAAGGAGAATGAGTAATCTCTTCCTGTGGGATTTACTTACTCTGAAAACCTGCCAGAGGGTTATCTATCAGTAGATTCAACAGCATGCAACAACAACAACAATAAGTATGGAGAGATAAGAAGGATGACCATAGTTATGTGGAACATGCCACAGTGCTTGCCCCATGATAGACTCCATCTTTAAAAACAAAACTTGTAATGTATTTTTATGATAATTAAACACTAACCATATGAATGACATCTTGAGGGAGGGAGGTTTACAGCAAATGTCTTGTGATGACTTAGCCTAACTGGGCAAAAGATTATCTTGGAGGCCACCTATGTCGGATTCCTAATTGGCATGAACTTCTCTTTTCTAAAATTATCTTTTTCTATCTCCCTTTCCCTCCGAAAAATGTTAAATAATTATGAGCTTGCCCCACAAACCTTTGTTGTTGTTGTTGTTGTTGTTGTTGTGCACCAAAGAATTGGAACCAACCCAGAGCTGAACCTCCGGTGGGTTTTCAGAGGCAGTTAATCACAGAGGAAGAGATTGATTATCCTTCTCCCAGGGAGCAGCTGGTGGCCTCGAACTGCGTAATTTCGAGATTTCAGTGCTGTTTCTTGCCACTGGGCTATCAGAGCTCTCTTTAGCTAACTACAAATATTCCATCAAAACTGTTTTGATAAGAAAGATTTGGTAAGCTCATACCCCCTATCTCAAATATATTGGCATATATTACATTTTCTGGTTTGGTTTTGTTTTCCATTTCTCTCCAGTCTCCCAAGAGCATTGGTAGCCTAATCCACCAACTGCTTTGTAGGAAAAAGATGAATAATCTCTTCCGATGCAATTTATAGCATCTGGAAATATGCTAGAGTGTTAGCTATGAGTCAGTTTTGACTAAATAGTGCACAACAATCTCAATCTCCAAGTTTGGATTCTCAGTGGCAGGCAATAGAATCATATTTTTTCAGTAATAAAGATGTGTTGATCAAGTCATGAACAGAAATTTCACAAAGGAAGATATTCAGATGGTCAACAGACACATGAAGAAATGCTCAAAATCACTAGCAATAAAGAGATGCCAATCAAAACCACACGAGATGCCATCTCACCCTAGTAGCAGTGGCAAAAATTTAGCAAGGCATCAAGTAATAAATGTTGGAAAAGATGTGATAAGATAGGAACTCTTATATACTGTTGGTGGGACTGTAAAATGGTGCAACCCCTTTGGAAAACTGTTTCGTGTTTCCTCAGAAAGCTGAACATAGACATTCCATATGACTCAGGTATTCCACTACTTGGAATATCTTGCTTATAAAGTGAGAACTAAGGCAAAAAGGGAGACTTGTGTATCAGTGTTCATAGCAGAGTTATTCACCATTGCAAGAATAGGTAAACAGCCCAAATGTCCAACCACAATCAAATGGGTTGAGAAATTGTGGTACATTTACATGATGGAATACCATGCAGCATGCAGGAGCAATGATTTTGTAAATTACAACCTAACTTGGAAGGGACATTATGCTAAGTAAACTAACTCAGTCCCCAAATGCAAATATTATATAAGACCATGATTGCAGAATGTATCTGAGGATCCTAGCTGGGGAAGATGGAAGCAGAGGGGTGAGGATGGGTGTTGATTGGGGGGGTGGGGACTGGAGTAGGTAATCATAGGGTCACCCAATTTGATGGTTGGAGGGAGAGGTATATAAAGGAAAAGGGAAAGTTCTGGTGTGATAAACAATATATACAAACTTTGTAAGTTAATCAGTACAAAATAAAAATTTTCTTTAAAAAATATAACAGGCATGTTGTTGTTGTTATGTGCCATCGAGTCGCTTGCGACTCAAAGCGACCCTATGTACAACAGCCCTAAACTCTGCTCTGTCCTGTGCCAATTGCACCATCTCCAATACACCCATCTGGATTACCCCAGTGACTGAATCAATCCACCTCATAGAGAGCCTCCCCCCCCTGAGTTGTTCTTCCACCCTACCAAGCATGATGTCCCTCTCCAAGGACCTCCTTACAACATGTCCAAAGTATGTTAGAGCCTCAGAATCCTTGCCTCCAAGGAGCCGCCTGGTTTGACCTTTTCCAGGATGAATCTGTTTGTTTTCCTAGGAGTCCATTGTACCCTCAATACTCTTTTCCAGCACCACAGCTGAAAGGCATCAATTTTCCTTCTATCCTCCTTAGTGCAACTCTCTGATGCATAACAAGTAGTAATGAATTTAACATAATACAATGTATATGAATGAGGGTATATAATAAAACGTAAATGAAAAATTGTAATAAAGCACAATGTATATGAATGAAACACAATGCATATGAATTATATGCAAACCAATTAAAAGAGAAAACTTAAAAATAAAAAAAACCACATGGCTATTGTAACACAAACCTTGAAAATAAAGGATTGATAGATAATATGACAATGGTCATAGATATATACTGTAGATCAAATGATATATTTTTTATTTATTGTTCAATTGAAATACATTTTCAACAATCTGAACAATTGACTGTCCATGTGAACTTCAGGAGATGGAGAACACTCCCTGCATCAAAAATTTAAATGCAAAAATTCAATAACTCTACATCCAACCTATTTCTGTTGCCAAACCCATATTATCTAACTACCAATTCTTCTATTCAACTTTTGCATTTCAGTCAATAATAGTTATTACTACATCTAGTTGCCTATTTGGTTAATTTTTCATTGTAAATGTTGGTATAGATCCTCAATCTATGCCTCTTTAACTTTAGTTGTTGGTGCATATATTTTAATAATAGTTGCATTAACCAGTCTTTCTTGTGTGTGTATAGATAAGTTTCCTATCACTCACAACATTGTATGTTAGGATAGATCTTGCAATTGGGTTTTTCACTGTTAATGTAATATCACTCTTCTTCAGTTTTAAATTCCTGGCATAATAAAGCATATGATTGTCTGACGCAAAGTGGCTCATAGACTATAATGTAAGACCATCTTAATCCATTTTATGGACTAATATTGATGTTCATGCACTTATTTTTTGTATGTTTGCTTTATATTGTGATTATTAATTAAAATGTTTATTATTCACTCATTGATATACATTTTCCTCCCTTCCCTTTCTCTCCCTTCTCCAATTAATTTTTCACTTCTTGCTCCAGATTGCTAATTATCATACATATAATAGCTATCCTGAATCCTTTCATCCAATTCTTTCATCTGTTCATTACAAAATGATTGCTGTGTTATCTAGTCACTCTTTTCCTATTCTTCCTCTTCATCTCCATCTCAGTCCTATTTTATAACAGCATCCTTACACAGTTTTTCCTTTTCTGACTGAGATTTCACTCAGCATACTATCTTCAAGACTTATCATGTTGTGTAGCATTTTACAAGTTCATTATTTTCAACATTTGACGACTTCATGTTTTCCTATATTCGTACAGTCCATGTTCCATTGTTAAAGCATACTCGCATCTGTTTTTCCTCATTTTGAGTGACATCAAATTTGGGCTTTACCTAGAATACTATACCATTCTATTGTTATAGGGTTTTCAGAGGACTTGATGCTTGCTGAAGAAAATAAAAGATTATGGTCTTCAATATGTATTGCATCTCAGCATGAAGAAAATGAAAACCCTCACCACAGGACTAATAAGAAACATAATGACAGACGGAGAAAAGACTGAAATTGTCAACAGTTTCATTTTACTTGGATCCACAATCAATACCTTTTTGTACTAGTTATTAAGAGATCAGGAGACACGTTGCAAATAAGCTCTCAAGGACCTCTTTACAATACTGAAGAGCAATGATGTCAGTTTGAAGGCTGAAGTGTGCCTGATTCAGGCCATGGTCTTTTCAGTCACTTACTGTGCATCTGACAATTGAGTACTGAAAAAGGATGACAGAAAAAATTGATGAGTTTGAGTTGTGGTGTTGGAGAAGAGCACTGAATAAATTCCATGAATTTTCAAAAGGGCAAATACAGACAGCCTTGGAGAACGTACAGCCAGCTTGCTCGTTGCAGGTAAAAGTAACAAAGCTTCATCTCATATAATTTGGGTATATTACTGTTGTTGTGTGTTGTGAAGTCAGAACTTACTCTTAGCTGACTCTCCTTCAGATTTTTCAAAGGCAGATAATTGTAGGAGAAGGGATTGCCCCTTCTCCTGGGGAAACACTGGTGGATAGAAATCATGTAACTTTGGGATTGCATTGGAGCTTCTTACCACTAAAGCACAAGGGTGGGAGAGCTTAATACATATAAAGGACATCATCCTTGGAAAAATGAAGGGTCAGTGAAACAGAGGAAGACCCTTAATGAGAAGAATTGACACAGTGACTGTAGCAATAAGAGCAAATGATTCAGAGATGGTGACAATGGCACAGGATAAGACAAGGTGCCTATCTGTTGTTCATAGCATTACTGTGAGTCAAACTTAACATGATAGCACTTAACAACAACCACAATATCTGGAAAGTGATAGATATTGTTGAAAGAGACAGTGGAGAGAAGCAATGGAGGGAATAAATACCATATGTAAAAAAAAAGTCTGGGATCCACTTTAGAAATTATCATCAAGTTCTCATATGCAGGTAAAAGTTGAATAATAATATTTTCAATTGTTTCATATACATGTGAAAACTGAGTGATGAAAAGAAGACCAAAGAAAACAATTATGTCTTTAAATTATGATGTTGGCAAAAAATATTGACTCTAACAGCACTCATCAGAATAAATCAATCTATCTTGGAGAAATGCAGGCAGAACACTCTTCAGAAAGGATGATAACAAGATTTAGCTACGAATTTTTAAAACATATTTGGGTGCAG
The DNA here is from genome assembly GCF_000299155.1 of Elephantulus edwardii. Lineage (NCBI taxonomy): Eukaryota > Metazoa > Chordata > Mammalia > Macroscelidea > Macroscelididae > Elephantulus > Elephantulus edwardii. The sequence continues at coordinate 18,368,299 of NW_006399773.1, forward strand.
AAGCTAAGGACAGTCTCTGTGGAAAGATATATCAAGCTTGGTAAAATGGAAGATTAACTAAAAAGAGAAAGACCCTCAATGAGGTAGAGTGAAACAATGCCTACAACCGGGGGCTCAAACAGCAATGACTGAAGGACGATCATGAGCTGGGCAATGTCTCTTTCTGTTTAACAACATTTCTGTGATTAACTTAGGTTGCAGAACCACCCTTAAAACTGAAGATCACTCAAGTTTGAACTGTGGCTGAGGTCACCATGAGTTTGAGTTGACACTATAATTTTTTGTAAGCATGTAAAACTCATTTATGTGAGTCACAAGAGGTCTGATAATGTTATTGCTGCCAAAAGATAGATACAGTAGATTTCTATTGCAGACAATTCTCTCATTAATTCCAAATATTAGCACTTCATTAATATGTCATAATGGGAAGAAATAAAGAACACAAAGAGTTGACCAACAGAAATAAAATGCACTTTTTAAAACACCTACTTAACAGAATCTCATGCATTTTCTGTTGCCTCTATGCTGTGGTACTTTGACTTACTTATCTTCTTTTTTCCAAGCATTGCACAAGAAATTATGTCACAAATTTCAGCATTTACAAAAGGAAATCCTTCTGAAATGCTCCCCCCCCATTTCATTCCACTGCATAGGCCAAGAGTATGATGGTTTATAGAATCCCACACCATATCTTGCTTTGATTTGAAAATTAAATATCAAACTAATTCATTGGTCTATGTAATGTTTTAAACACACATTTTAAGTATTTGACCAAGGTGTCTATCCTAACCTCTGCTGATTTCTTCATATAGATTTAAAATGTCAGTATATCCGAATACACATGTATGCATTCTTTAAGACAGGTGATGTAGTTTAGCAAAACTGATCAATAAACAGTATATTTAGAATTGCTATTATTAATGTTCAAAACATTAGTAATAGGAAGGGCATTATTGCCAATGACAGATGGATCGTAGCAGAAAACAGAGGGTACCAGAAGAATATCTATCTGTGTTTCATTGACCGTGCAAAGGCATCTGACTGTGTGGACCACGACAAATTGTGGCTAACCTTGAGGAAAATGGAAATCTCAGAACACATGATCATGCCCATATAAAACCTATACTTGAACCAAGAAGCAGTCCTCAGAACAGAGCAAGGAAACACTGCATGGTTCAACTGACCTAATGGCATCTAACCATAACACAGATCTAGCGATATGTGTGTGTTTGTAAATTATTAGGTACATATAAGAACATACATATAGTTTTGCTTTATCATTTTGTTGTCTGTGTAATACTCCATTTTATAACTGCACACAAATTATTTCAAATAATTAGCATTTCAGAATATATATAAGATAGTGAGCAAGACTCCTGAGTATATAGTATAGAATATGTGCAAAACTACTGCATGTAAAATAAGGTTAGCCTATTTTGAGTGATAATTGTTTTGAATTTTACGCTTATTTCATCATTCTAAGCATGGACTTTTTTACTGCTTTTGAATTTGAAGCAAACCGTACAGAGGCTGTAAGCCCTAAAACTCTCACCTGCAGCATCTACACACATCACAACTTCCTTACTGAAATTGTAGAGAGCGTAAGAATGAGCGTTATAGTAGTATTTCATTAAGAAATACTATCTGAAAATTGCTACACTGACAATGATACAAATATTACAGCAATTAATATCTATAATAAAATAAAAACCTTGAAAATGATGACTGGAAAGTGGTTCAAAGACATTGAAAATAAAAGTGAAGCATGTTTTAGGCATAGTTTGGTTTTATGTGTTTTCTATTTCATGTATTCAATATAGTGATATAGGATAATTTTTCCCTAAATAAGTCTAAAACAGTTCTTATAGTACATAAGTCAGTAAATACTTCAAGTCTTAAGGAAGCTCTATAAAAGAGCCTTGAGGTATTTGTTTTTCATCACTGATATATAAAAGCATGGCTGAGCTTGTAATCCATAGCGTCCAAAGGTTCATGAATGTCACACATTCTGTGAAATTTTACTTGTCTAAATGAGAGACCACCAGATAGCTTAGAAAGCATGTTTCTTCTCTGAATATTTATCCTTTTCAAACTGTAAATAAACAGAAGTAAAGTGTACCAGGTCACATGTCTAATTCTACCTTTCAACATAAAAGAACTTTTGGTTCAGGAAGGTTGATTTTACAATGGTTCTTCAAATAATTATATTAAATAGATCGTGTCAAAATTACTTCATCAGCTTCTATTCATATTTGTCATCAGTACAGAAATTAAATTGAAGGAATAATGTATGCAGATGGGACGATCACTCAGTAACTCTGTGAGCAGTTATCTCTTTATCTGCTACAGTGACTATTTTTTATCGCTATTATTTTCTTAATCTCTCTGCTTATCTTGTTCTTATATTCAAAATGCATTCTTATATTTTAATTTTGGTTGAGGATTGAAGATAAGACGATGCTGTATATTCTATTATACTATCAAGGACATTGAAGACATACACAGTACTAATATAAGCCTTAAAAAATTGGCTTTATAAAAATCACTGAATGATATTGTTAGGTGCCATCAAGTCAAGTATGACTCCTATTGACCCTATGAACAACAGATGCCATCCTCATCTTGTACACAGGTAAGCCCATTGCTGTGGTCATTTTATCAATCCATCCTCCTCTTTTCCTTTGATCCTCTATGTTTGCAAGAATGATAACCATTTCCAAGGAACAGCATCTCCTAGCAACATCTCGAAGCAACATCTCCAAAACATGTGAAACAAAGTTTCTTCTTCCTTGCCTCCAAGAAACACCCTTGTTGCAATTTTTTCAACACATTGTCTGTTCTTTGACAATCCATGGGATACTCAGTGCTCTCCTCCAATACCAAAATTCAAGTGTATAAGTATTTCTACCAGCTTATTCACTGTCTAGCTCTCAAATACATAGCAAGTGATTAAAAAACAACCAACCAACCAACCAACATCCAACAGAAGAACAAGAACAATGGCCTGAATCAGGGCGCCTTAGTCTTCAAATTGACATCATTGCTCCTCAGTAAATTGGAGCAGTATCTGACAGCAGATTCGCTTATACAACATATCTCCTGATCTCCTGGCTGCTGATATTAATGGCCTTTATAGTGGATCTAAGTAAAGTAAAATTTTTGATAACTTCAACCTTTCTCTATCATGATGTTGCCTTTTTGGTACAATGGCAAGGATTTTTTAAATATAGCTTACCATATTTCCAGTGTAGCATTAACATAGAAATTATAGTTGCCTACAAAAACAGGCATACAGACATTTTTACCATTTGGGGGCTTTATTTATTTATTTATTTTTAAATTTCATCACTCTTTGTTTCTAGTATATCAGTTTCTTATTCTAATAGCCACTTAATATCCCCATATTAAATAGTCAAAATTTAAAAATTACTTTTGTTGTTGTTGTTTTTGTTGTTATGTGCCGTTGAGTCGTTTGCAACTCATAGCAACCCTATGTACAACAGGCCTAATCCCTGCTCTATCCTGTGCCAATCGCATTGCCTCTGACACACCCATCCCGATTACCCCAGTCACTGAACCAATCCACTTCATAGAGGGTCTTCCCCTCCTGCGCCATCCCTCCACCCTACCAAGCATGATGTCCCTCTCCAAGGACCTGTCTGTCCTTACAACATGTCCAAAGTATGTCAGACGAAGCCCCAGAACCCTTGCCTCCAAGTGGCCTGGTTTAACCTTCTCCAGGATGAATCTGTTTCTTTTCTTGGCAGTCCATTGTACATTCAATACTCTTCTCCAGCACCACAGCTCAAAGGCATCAATTCTCCTTCTATCCTCCCTAGTCATTGTCCAATACTCTGATGCATAACAAGTGATTGCAAAGACCATGGCCTGTATCAGGCGCACCTTAGTCTCCAAAGAGACACCGTTGCTATTGAGTACTTTAGAGAGGTTCCTAACAGCGGACTTTCCTATCGCAATACGTTTTTTGATTTCCTGGCTGCTGGTGCCAAGAGTGTTGACCGTGGAGCCGAGCAAGCTGAAGCTGTGAACAATCTCAATCTCTTCGCCATCCATCCTGATACTACCAATTGGTCCAGTGGTGAGAATCTTTGTCTTCTTGACATTGAGCCTCAGTCCATACTGAGGGCTGCAGTCCTTGACCCTCTGCAGCAAATGCATGAGGTCCTCCTCAGTTTCGGCAAGCAGGGTTGTGTCATCTGCATAGCTCAGATTGTTAACAGATCTTCCACCAGCCTTGACGCCACACTTCTCCTCATAGAGCCCAGCCTCTTAGACAATCTGCCCTGCATACAGGTTGAAAAGGTATGGAGGCAGGACACATCCCTGGCGTGCACCCTTCCCAATTTTGACCCATGCAGTGTTGCCCTGCTCTGTTCTGACTACTACCTCTTGGTCCAAGTATAGGTTTCACATTAGCACGAGTAAATGTTCAGGGATTCCCATTCTTCTCAGAGTCAGCCACAGTTTGTTATGATCCAAACAGTCAAATGCCTTTGCATAATCTATGAAGCATAGATAGACATTCTTCTGGTATTCCCTGCTTTCAGCTAAGATCCATCTAACATCAGCTACTAATATCCCTAGTATCACGACCCCTTCTAAACCCAGCCTGGACTTTCGACAGTTCTCTGCTACCAATAGTAAAACATACGATTTTGTCTACAAAGATTGTTCCTATAAAGTGGAAGTAAGATATTCTTTCAGATAGATATAGAGATAGATAGAAGTAGTTGTTATGTGCCATTGAGTCACCCAGGACTCATAGCGACTGTGTGTACAATAGCTCTGAATCCTGCTTTATCTTGAGAGCATCTCACCAAGTTCAACACACCTAATCTCGTTTCACTAGTTACCATGTCAATTCCTTTCATTCAGGATCTTCCTCTCCTGCTCTGTCCTTCCACCCTTCCAAGCATGATGTCCTTCTCCAAGGACTTGTCCTTCCTGGCCATGCCCCCAAAATATGTAAAATGGAATTTCAAAATCCTTGCCTCCAAAGAAAAACTGGCTTTCACCCTCTCCACAGACTTATTCATTCTCCTGGCAGTCCATTGTATGTTCAACACCCTTCTCCAGCACCACAACTTAAAGAATTGGTTATTTTTTTTATCGTCCTTAGTCATTGCCCAGCTCTCTGATGCCTAACAAGTAATTACAAAGATCATGGACTGGATCAGGTACACTTTAATTTCTAGACTGACATCATTGCTTCTTAGTACTCTGCAGAGGTTCCTGACAGTAGGCTTTCCAGTGCAATTTGTCTTTTGATTTCCTTACTGTTGGTGCCAAGAATGTTGATTGTGGAGCCAAACAAGCTGAAATGGTTAACAACTTCAATCTCTTCTCAATCCTTCACTGTGCTGTCAATTGACTCAACCCACTGAAGTTAAGCTACATGTTGGTTCCAATTCAAATTGAATGGTACATAACAAACAAAAATTCTCACCTCTGGACCTGATAGATGGAGAAGAGATTGAAGCTATCAAATACTTCATCTTTCTTGGATCCACAATCAATACCTTTGGTAGCAGCCTTTCCAAATTACTGGAGAGAAATGATGCTCATTTGAGGACTTAGGTGAACCTTATTCAAATCCTGGTCTTATCAATTACTTACTCTGTGAGATACACAATGAATAAGGATGACAGAAGAAAAATTTATGTCTTTGAGCTGAAATTTTGGGGAAGTACTGAATATTCGATGGACTGTCAGAAAACCCAAAAACATGTATCTTAGAGAAGACACAAATGGAGTGCTCCCTGGTGGCAAAAATTATAAAAACCGAATGCCTCACATAATACAGGCATGTTGTTTATAGAGGTTCTACTTCGGTGAAGACATAATGTTTGAAAAGTTAGAGGGTGGATTGACAGTGTGACAATAGGCTCGACGAGGGCAGAGGTAGTGACAATGACACAGGATAGGACAGGGTTTAGATCTGTTGTTTATAAAGTCACTATAGATCACAATCGATTCAATGACACCTAACAACAATAAAGCTGAATTCAATGTAATATTTCTGTAATTGTCTAGATACAGTAATTTTAGATTTCACAGACCATACCGTGTCTGTAAGGCCTATAGAGCTCTGTGACAGAAAAGAAAATAATCGTAGACTAGATGTAAATGTAAGAATATAAGTTTATTCCAGTAATTTATTTACCAATTTGCTAATTTATAATCTAAAGCATGTAAGTAACTACTCATGAGTTGAGGTCACGGTCTTGATAACAGAATTTAATAAACACTGCATTTTTAACATTGGAAAATGATAATTGCTTTCTAAATTTATGCCTATGAGCTTAAAAATTTGTAGTTTGTCTTAATTACCTAGCTCTGCTATAAAACAAATATGACTGGATGGCTTTAAACAGAATGATTCATTTCCCCACAGTTTTGAAGACTTAAAATACCCAAGGTAGGCTTTTGTCCTTGTTGATCCTTTCTCTGGGTCTCTCTCTAACTTTCTGTGTCAGTTACCTTTGCTTGATGTTCTTTTTTTTTTTTTTCTTATTCAATTTTATTTTATTTTTTTGCTTGATGTTCTTTTAGAGTCAAGTGAGAGAATCTCTGTGGACTCATATATAATCCCAGACAATTATTTTATTTTAAAGCCAAATGTATTCTAAAATGACATAAAATTATAAAAGGGCATTAGAGTCTCAGTTATATCTTGCCTAGTACATTGCTACATATATCAATTTTAGAAAATATAAGAGAGCTCTGGTGGCCTAGTGGCAAGAAGCTGCACTGCAATCCCACAGGTGTGCAGTTCAAACCCACCAGATGTTCTGCTGGAGAAGGATGGACAATCTCCTCCTGTACCAGTCATATCTGATCTGATGGGAAACACACAAAATATAATAAAATAAAATAAAAAAATGCAATCTTTACAAAGTCTGAGATGTATTTATGCTAGCAAACTTACCCTTTTTTCTTTATTGGTCAAATGACTAAACATTCATTGTTATGCTTATTCTTAAATTCAGGAGCTAATATTGTATTAAATAACACACTATTCAAATTTAGTTATCAATTGAATAAAGTTTGGCTTTTTTATTCCTATGTTAAAAGCATAAGGTCTCTGTTCACTATCATTTCTTGCTAAAAGTTAAAATTGTTAAGAGTTTCAGATTATCAAAATGCCATTCTCAAAATAGAAAAGGTTTTATAGTTTAATTAGGTTCATACTATTTTATCATAAGATTATTTTCATATATTAATCAATAGCCTAATTTTATAGTCATGAAAATGAATATATGTATGGTGAGTTCTCCAATATTACATCAAAACTATGCTACATAATAAGCAAAGAATCCTTAAAGGTTAAATTTTAAGATTACAAATTTGAAACTTCAATAGACTATTAATTACAAAGAACAGTTTTTCACTAGTAACATGCTTCCATTATGACACAGAATGGTAAAAATAGTTACAGAATTACAGAATTCATACTTGTTATTAAAACCCAAGCCTATTTAGTCCCTTTTCAGCAGGAAGTAGCTAAGAGAATACGCCATCCCCTTTCCCTTATGAATCAGGGTGAAGTCTCTCTCAGGGAGGAGTTATAGGGAATGGCAAAGGACACACTGACAAAGGAGACTAGTCAGAACTGGCTTTGACAAGCACTGTGGCAATTGGATAATTAAAACAGGCGTTCGGGGGTGGGAGGAAGAAGAACGAACTTGGGAGGAGGGTAGAGAAAACAGTGCAACAATGAATGAATGAAAACCCAAAATCTCTGTAAATGTTAATTAAAACTAATAAAATTTAATAATAATTAAAAAAACAACAAAAAGAAACCAAAACCACCTAGGATAAGCCTGACTTTAGTTAACAATGAAAATAATTCTCAAGTTAGAAAAGTTGAATAGACTATGAAAACGTCTACTCCATCATTCATACAAAAATGTCAAGACTATTTTTAAAGCTTTAATTAATATTTGAGCTTATAATTTCCTTCTTTACTCTGTAATTTTGCCAATGCAAAATTTCCTTCTTCCCAAAGTTAAACAAAATCAGGCAAACACAGATGTGTCACTTGATATTTCCTAGGTGGGTCATATTTAGAGGAGAGAAAAGAGAATTTTATACAATTGCTGAAGTATAAACAGAATTAATCATCTGGCACTAGTTGAAACAAAGTATACACTACAATGAAAATAAAGTGAACTTGTCTTTTCCATTATAGACCTGAATATTTACACTGCCCTTTCATCATTCTCTCTCTCTCCCGCGCACTCTGGCGCTCACTATGTCTCTCTTACGCCTTTTCTTCTTGCTGTTGAGTCTTCACCTTATTAGTAAACATTAAGATTCATGCCTGGAGTGGCTTCAATCTTTGTTTACTGCTCAAAGCTCTAGTTTATTACCCTTCATAAGCTATACACACAGATTTCACCTGATATTATGCACAGGTGTCAGATCAATCACATCTGTGGAAGAAATCATTGGAGAAATTCAATGTCAGCAGTGAAAATTAGGCCAGGTGCTAATTATGGAACAATTACTCATATACAAGTTCATATTAAAGCTTAAAAAGGTTAAATAATATAAATAGAAATCAAAATTTGATTTTAAGTCTATCCTCTCGGAATTTAAAAAACATCTCAGGAACAGGTTGAGGCCTTGAAAACTAACGAACAAAGACCAGATAAGCTATGGGAAGATATCAAGAATATTGTCCATGAAGATTGCAAAAGATTGTTACAAAGACAGAAGAGGAAGAAAAGACCAAGATTAATATAGAAGATACTCTGAATACTGCACTTGAGAAAAAAAAAAAAGCCAAAGCAAAGGGAAAAAATCAAGAATCAAATGGCAGCTTGGAAAGACAAAACAAAGTTTTATGATGAAATGTGCAAGCAGCTGGAGACGGACAATTAAAAGGACCAAATTCACTCAGCATTTCTTTAGCTGAAGGAACTAAAATGCAAATTAAAGATGCTAGTTGCAATACTTAAGGATGCTATGGAGAGAATATTGAATGATCCAGGAAGCATTAAAATAAGATGGAAGGCATATAGTCACTGTACCAAAAAGAATTGGCTGATATAGAAGAATTTCAAGAAATATATGATCAAGAAGCAATGGTGATAAAATAGGAAATTCAGGGTGCTCTGAAGGACTTGGCAAAAAATAAAGCCCCAGGAATTGATGGAATACCAGTTGATATATCTCAAAAAACATATGCTTCCCTGGATATGCTCACCAGGTTGTGCCAAGATATCTGGAGGACAATTAATTAACCTGGTGAACTGACTGGAAGAGATCCATACTTATTTCCATTTAAAAAAAAGTGACCTGACAGAGTGTAGATATGATCTAACAATATCACTAATATTACACACTAGCAAAATCCTGCTGAAGATTATCCAAAGTAGACTATAACAGTATATTGACAGAGAAATATCAGAAATACAAGCTGGGTTTAGAAGAGCCTATGGCACTTGAGTCATTATCGCCAGTGTCAGATAGATCTTGAAAGAAAGCAATGAGTACCAGAGGAATGTCTATCTGTGTTGCATTGACTTTTCAAAGGCATTTGATTATGTGGATCACAGCAAATTGAGGCTAACCTTGTGAAAAATGGGAATCCCGGAACACTTGATTGTGCTTATGTAAAACCAATACTTGAAACAGATAGCAGTCCTCAGAAAAGAGCAAGGAAACACTGCATGGTTCAAAATCTGCAAAGAAGTATGTCAGGTATACATCCTATCTCCATACAATTTCAATCAATGTACAGAACAGATAATTGAAGAATCTGGGTTTTATGAGGAGGAATGTGGCATCAGGATTGGAGAAAGACTCATCAACAACCTGCACTATGCAGATGACACAAACTTGCTTGCTGAAGCTGAGGAGGACCCAAAGCACTTGCTGCAAAGGGTCAAGGACTGCAGTCTTCAATATGGATTGAAGCTCAACACCAAGAAGACAAAATTTCTCACCACTGGGCCAATTGGCAGCACTATTATAGATAGGGAAGAGATTCAGGTTGTTAAGTGTTGCTGTCTGTTCACCGGCAATGAGCAGTGACACCCTGATGGAGGTAAGCATGACGAAGACATACCACTCCAAGAGCCATTCAGAGAATCAATCCAGCTCAACTTTATTGGGAACTGCAGCGCACTTATATACAAGCAAGTAAACAGGAAGACAGGAAAGGGTGGGCTTGCAGACGTGGGACATGTGGATTGGATAGGAGAACCTCAGCCTCATGCAGACTACTCCCAGCTCAATAGATGTGGCTGTCATCTTCCCAGGTGGCGAGCTTTCTCAAGCTGGTACAGAAAAACACAGGAGAGCTTTCTCTACCCTGTATTAAAGGCCTTTGGGAGTCTTGCACTTAACTGGAGCGAGGCAATCTGTTCTGGCTAGAGGCCTTCCCTACCTCCTCAACATTTCCCAACAGTTAACAATTACAGCTTGCTTGGTTCCACAATCAACACTCTTAGCACCAGCAGTAAAGAAATCAAAAGACGAATTGCATTGGGAAAACCAAGTGCAAGGTATCTCTCCAGAGTGCTGAGAAGCAACGATGCCAGTCTAGAGATTAAGCTACAGCTGATCCGGGCCATGGTCTTCACAATTACATCCTATGCTAGGCAATGACTAAGGATGATAAAAGAAAAATCAATGCCTTTGAATTGTGGTGCTGGAGAAGAGTCTTGAACATACAATGGACAGCCAAGAAAACAAATAGATCTCTCTTGGAGAGAGTGAAACCAAGTTTCTCCTTGAAGGCTAGGATTTTGAAGCTCCATCTCACATACTTTGGCACATGGAAAGGAAGGATGGATCCTTGGAGAAGGACATCATGATTGGAAACGTGGAGGTACAGTGCAGGAGAGGAAGACCCCAGATGAGATGAAGTGATACAGTAATTATGGCAATGGAGGTTGCTGTGTCAGAATCAGTGAGACTGGCTCAGGATAGGGCAGGCTTCAAACCTGTTGTAAATAAGGTCACTAAGGGTCTCATGCTGCTCAATGATATATAACAATAACATCTATGTGTGTGGTGTGTGTATATGAGTTCTACTCGACAGTAATAGAGATAGAGATAGATATGTATCTCTATCTATCTATCTATCTATCTATCTATCTATCTATCTATCTATCTATCTATTTATCATGCCCTACTGTGTCACTGTGAACAACAGAGGTGAACTATGTTCTGTCCTCTGACATCCTCACAGTATCTGACAAATCCAAGCCCATTATTTCACTTCCTAAACAACATGACTCTAGAAACTCTATGAACTTTGATAAATGTTAATAGTTATAGAAAGGCTTCAGGTCTTTTGATCATAGGGTGGCTATGAATTGTTCTTGATTCAAAAGCAATCAACAACATAACTGCAGCCACGTAGTATAAATCCACCTATTTAAGGGTCTTCCTCTCCTTTGATGTCCCTCCTCCTTTCCTACCATGTTGTCTCTCTGTAAAACACAACCTCTCTTAGCGACATGCCTAAAGTATGTGAGATGAAGCTTTATCATCTTTGCGTCTCTGGTTATCTAATATTTCTCATTCAGTTGTCTTTACTAGAGAATCATTAACTGTTTATATTGTGCTGAAGTAATTATTATATTAAGGAGAAAGGAAGGCTGCAGTATTTAACCTTTTGGAACAAATGCTTCAAGTCAACTTCCAACCAGCAAGATTGCTCAATATGATGTATTAAATTTGTACATATTATATTAATGTGCCTATATAATCAAATGTATATTAATTATAGATGTGTACATTCTTAACAACCTAATTGATTTAGGATATTAAATCTGTTTTTCATAAAATATTTATGCAGAATATTTAGTACAAGAGAAATTCAACACAAAGTACCCCTTTTCCTCCTAATTTTCCAAAATGACCTGTTTAATATAATCTATTACATGACTTCCAATTTTTGTATTATCATCCTATTTTTATGTGAAAATATAAAAATTGATTTTAGATGGGTGAAGTTACAAAATAGATTAATGTTAGAATTGAATTTAATGACAGACAGTACAAAGTCACCAGCTGCTTCATGGGAGAAGGATGGGCAATCTCCTCCTGTGTGCTATTAAACTGCCTCTGATCCCTCCATAGTGTCATCTATGGATTAGTTCCCACTCTACTGTAAACAACAACAGCTAATATAATGACAGATATTTCAGTTTTAGTCCAATATTTCTTCCAGGATCTAATTTTTCTCCAAACCTTTTAAGAGGCTTTATAGTTTTGATAGATATCTGTGAACCTGAACATGAATTCACAATACATATTTAATCTTTTAGACAAAATTTTGATTATGTTAAGAAGTGACATTGTATTGAAGAGTATGCCAGCAAAAATGTTAGAAAAGATGCTTAACAAAGTTGGAGTATAATTATACTTTTTTTTTCTCAGAAAATATACTGACTGGATACATAAAAGGATAAAGAATATTGTAAAAGTTTGCTTAGTTGAATGAGATCTGAAAATGGAAAGATTTATTTTAAATTTACCTTCCATAGTATCAACAACTAGTTTCTTTTTCTTTCCTCTTACTGTATTTTTCTCAGATTCTTTACTCTTATTCCTCTGTGATTTACTAATTTTTATGTATTAAGTTTTAGTTCAGATCTTTCTCTTATATTGTATACTCTTTCTTATAACGAAATGTCTCAATAATACCATAATCCTATAGGTAAGATGGGGGTGGAAAGAAATGGCTAGGCCCAATATATTTAGGTGCAGTTTTCTTTTATTAAGTAATTCAAGCAGCAAAATAGTTCAACATAAACTACATTCATATAGGGATATATAGAAAATAATTTGTCTTAAGTTTTCATACATTTCATATGTTGCATTCCTTCTTATTCATAATCCTAAATAATGAATCCTGCTTTACTATGTAAAATCTTTACCTTCTAGACTGTGCTTTTAAAAAGTCATTACAATAGAGTCCTACTAATAATCTAATTTCAGTTAAATTTAATTAATAATCAGGCAGCATTCAAATGTTTTCCTTTACACATTCTCATATTTCCATCTAAGTCAAAGTACCTTGGGCAAAATTAGACAACCTTGAAATTGTAAGGGTTAGAAAGAGATGATAGTAGAAAACAAACATTAACTTGAATATAGATGAAGAATACAGGTTAATAAAAAAGACTTTCAAAGTTATATATTTAACCTGAAATTATCATTTCAATTCCATTTATACAGTTTTAAATTATTTTTATTTATTGTACATTTCTCTTCGTAAGAATTATTTTTAGAAAAATGAAGTAGAGGGTTAAGTAGGGAGGAAAATATGCAACAATGAATGAATTAAAAACTTTTTTAAAAAAATAATCTTTAGAGTTTTCAGGAGAATGTTTTGTAAATCAGTCCTCTGTTTTGCTAGAAATATATATTATTGTTATGTACTTTTGAGTTGGTAGCGACCCAAGGTGGCCCTCCCAGCAGGTTTTCACTGGAGGGTTTTCAGAGGCAGTTAACTGCGCGGAAGGAAATTCTCCATCCTTTTCCCGTGAAACATCTGATGGACTCAAACTGCAAGTACCTTCCAAATTGCAGTACAGCTTCTTGCCTCTGTGACACAAGTGCGCTCTCTATCTCTCCCCTAGGATATCAGTGTGCTCTTTCTCTCTCATTCTCTCACAGAAGAAGGATGGTCAATTTCCTCCCTTACGATTAACTGCCTCTGAAAAGCCGCTGGAAGGCCAGCGGTGGGACAGTTGCCCTTCCTTCTCCCATGGAGCAGCTGGTGGCCTTTAAAATTCTAACAGATATTCTTACATACAAATGCATATACACATACAGAGACACATTTTAAAAAAATATATATAATACTTTTTTTCCAGAATGCTGAAATTCATTTGCCAGTAAATGACATCATTATTTATCCAACTCCAAACTCTGATAATAATGTTAATCTTACCTTTTTTCCCTCTCACAAATTGTGTAGATATACCTTTGAATTCTTCTTGTCAAACCACACTTCTTTTTCACTTTATTAAGTGCAGTAAAACTAATTTAGTGAATTCATATCTATTACCCTCCTGATCAGTCACAACACAGAAGCTGGGGAATTTGTTTTAAAAAGTAATCTAGTTGCATGTTGTTTGAAAATGCCCTTTACTAATTTGTAATGAAGTTAAATATCCCTATCAGAGCCCACAATGTTTTGTATAAGCAGTCCTCTGTCTACCTAGAGGATCTTCTTCTTCCATTTTTGCTTGCTTCCCAGCCTTACTGGACATGCATCCATGTTCTGCTAATGTTACTTTTCTCTTTGATTTAATTGCAATTATTCTTCAAATTCCAGCACGAATTGCACTTTATTGGGGAGCCTACAAATACCCAGAAGTGAATATGATTCTTATGTAGTCCTGTAATACCTTTAATTTCCCTTTTTCCAGTTATTATTGAGGAGGAAATATTGATGGCTCTTTTATAATTTGTATTAGTTGTCTGGCATCAGCATTTGGAGAATGTAGGTGTAGCAAGAAGACCATTCTATTCCTTGAGCATTGTCATCATTATTATGTGCCTTTGAGTTGCCTGAGACTCATAGCGACCCTATGCACTATAACTTCACTTTCTCTCATCCTGAGCCGATCTCAATGGCTCTGACACACTTGTCCCTATTACCCCAGTCATTGTGTCAGTTCATCTCATCCAAAGTCTTCCACTCCTGCGTTGTCCCTCCTCCCTTCCAAGCATGATGTCCTTCTTCAAGGACTGGTCCCTCCTGGCAACATGTCCAAAGTATATGAGTTGGATCTTCAAAATCTTTGCCTCCAGAAAGAAACCTGGTTTCACTCTCTTCAGGACAGACCCATTTATTCTTGTCACAGTCATGATATGTTTAATACTCTTCACTAGCATCACAACTGAAAGGTATCAATTCTTCTTCTGTTATCTTTATTCATTGTCCAGCTCTGATGCATTGGAGGGCAGGTATATAATTCCTGGCTAGTCAATTGACAGGAAACTCTGGTGGCCTAATCGCAAGAAGCTGTGCTGCAATCCTGAAGGTATGTGGTTCGAGCCCACCAGCTACTCTGTGCTAGAAGGATGGGCAATCCCTCCCTTGTGATTAACTGCCTCTTAAAACCCACCAGAGGAGGGAGCTCTGGTGGCCAAGTGACAAGAAGCTGCACTACAATCACAGAGGTACACAGTTCGGATCCACCAGATGCTCTGCTGGAGAAGGAGGGGCAATCCCTCCAGTCAGATCAGTACCAGTGTGATGGTACACACACACACACACACACACACACACACAAAATAAAATAATTTAAAAAATCCACCAGAGGGTCAGCTATGGGTCTGTTTTGATTCTACAGTTCATAACAACAAAACAACAACAGTCAATTAATAGCATCACTATAGATTTAAGAGAAATTGACACTGTTACCAATTTCACCTTGCTCAGTTCCATAATCAAAATGTTTGGTACTAGCAATCAGGAAATCAAAAGAAAAACTGTTTAAGAAAATATGCTGTCATGGAACTCTACTGAATGCTGAAGAGCAAAGATGTCAGTTCAGGACTAAGGTGTGCCTGATCTAGGCCATGGTCTTCACAGTTACTTGCTATGGATCAGAGAGCTAGACGATGACCATCAGAGAGCTTGACAAGGATGACAGAAACATGACAAGGATGACAATACACCAGAGAGCTGGACAAGGATGAAAGAAAAATTGATGCCTTTAAGTTGTGGTGGTTGAAAATAAGATTGACCATACCATGGGCTACTAAGAGAAGAAACACGTATATCCAGGAAAGGGTGAAACCAGGCTTCTCTTTGGAGGCAAGGATTTTGGGTCTTCATTTCACAAACTTTGGGCATGTAGCCAGAAGGGACTAGTATTAGGAGAAGTATATCATGCTTGGAAGGTTCGAGGGAGAGCACAGGAGAAAAAGACCCCAGATGTGATTGATTGACACACTACTGAGGTAGTAATGGTAGGTATATTAAAGAAAGTGAGATTGACACAGGATAGAGCTGAGTTCAGAGCTATTGTGTATGGGGTCGCTATGACTAGTAGTGGACTCAACAACAAATAACAGCAACAGTATTATAAACTTAATCACCATGGTCCACTTTCCATGTGTTGCATTGGGTAAAATCTGCTGTTAAGAGCATCACTAAAGTGATAAAGAGTGAGGATGTCAGTTAAAAGACTAAAATGAGCCATTTACAAGCCACGGGATTTTCAAGTGCTTTCTGTGCCTCTAAAAGTGGGACAATAAATAAGGAAGCACAAAAAAACTATCTCTGAATTGTAGCATTGTTGAAGTGCGGAATATACCACAAACTATTAAAAGAACAAACAAATGTGTCTTGGGAAAAGGTTGGTCAGAATCTACTTAGAAGCACCGATAGTGATATTTTATCTCACATGTTTTGTATGTTTTCAAAAGGGGCCAGTCTTGAATAAAAGGCATCCAGCTGGAAATAGTGGAGGGTCAGAGAAAGAGGAAGACCAATAAGATGGTCAGACAACTTGTGCGGTGTTTGCCTAAAGGTTGACTCTTCTTGCCATTACAGTTACCCCTTTCTGGTCTCTAACTACCTAAATGCAGACACATGGACTTGAAAACCAACATGGTTTTGCAAATCATCAACATGTGTGGGGACTAAGAGAAGTAAAATAGTGTGCTTACACACACAAGGTAGCAAAGCTTGGGGAAGCAAGACTTGAGGGAGACTGGAACAGATACTGTAGGTAAGACCCTGGTGATGGTGTTGGAGAGACTGTAGTGAAACTGAGCAAGGATTAAGCAGAGATAAAGGTCCTGAGATAAAGACCACAGTTAAAGTGTTTGCTGTTCTTGATGAATGCTTGAAAGAGATACTGACTTATAACCACTCTCAGGCAAATCTTGCTGGATGATTTGGATATGACTGTTGAACAGATATCATATCCTAGACTAATTGAGCAACTGTGTTTTGGAACTTGGATTAAAATATGGCTTTGTATTGTAAGATATTTTTGCCTTCTGTCCTCTCCAACTTCCTTCTCTAATAAACCTCATTGTTGGTACCATAAATGTGAGTCTGTGAGGCAGCAATGAATAATGAATATTTGTTGTTGTGGCTTTAGAGACAGCATGTAGTTGGCCTACAGCACTTTATCTGCTTTCTGCTGTGGGTCAGTTAGGGACTGTGCTATTCTTACTCACTCTGGCCTTTTTAGAGAGATGTCCACATCCCTGTGCCTCCTCTTTAAACATTTGGCATCAGGGTGGGGTTTGTTGTTTCAGACTCACAGATGCATGCTTTGGTTTTGTGAAGGTACGGCTAGGTAAAATGTACAACAAATTGGTTATTATTTATTTCAAAGAAGTGGAAGACAAAGACTAAAAGGTTATTTTTATTGTTATTAAGGTGAAAAGACAAGTTGAAAAAATGCTTTATGACCTGAGACTAAAAAGCATGAAAATGAATATGATAATTTCTTCAGAAGTCTATGGAGGATACTTTCTTTTATCCCATTTATATGTCATGTTATTCTGCTGATCTATATTATGAATTTGGTTAAGATTTTGTTAATTTAATTATAAATTATGTTGAAAAGATGAATAAGGTGTTTGTTGGCTGGGGCACACTGTAATTAGAGGAAAATGTAAGCCAGTTGTATAGTATTGGTATTCAAAGAAGGAATTAATTTGTCCTGAAATAATGTTTTCATTAGTAGAATTTGGTATAGAGTGTGTAGCCTAAAAATGATTAAGCCCTACCTAGTACTCTGAGGAGAGTTACATTTGAAAGCCGCCGGGAAGCAGAAAAAAAGCTTTTGCAGTGAAATTGAGACAACAAAAAGCTGATGAGTATACTTAACTCATGCAGACTACATGGATCTACTTGATGAGAAAAAGGAGAAAGCATTAGAACTTCCTTTCCAGGACTTTTAAAGTCAAAGGAAGCTTGTGAGTATGTTCAGCTCATGGTGAGCACATCGTCCACTTGATTAGAAATGGGAGATATGTAGTAATGAAGAGACAGGCTGAGTTTGGACTTGCTCCTTGAGCTCTGTGCACCTAGCATGATGAATGGATAAATGAAGGAGGGTTGATGGTTTGTACACAAGAGAGTCCTGAGGAGACCTTATGTGTTGACTTGGCCCATATGGAAATGAGACAGAGTGAGAGGACCAGGCAGTTTGAAAAATAGGAAGAAGTTTGGACTCTTAGACTTGCAGGTGATGCCCATTTTGACCTAACCACAGATGGCTGGGGATGTGTAGACCAGAACATAACAAATGAAAAGAAGATATTTTATTCTATGTGTTAGTATTGATCTCTGTGTCCTAATGGTTTGATGTGGACTGGACCTTGCTTATAGATGTAGATTCAGTTGTAACAGCAGATGCTTCAGAGGAAAAGACATGCATGTTTTCCTCTGAGTACCTGTTTGATAGGACTGGGCAAATAAAAAAAATGGCAATTTAAAATTAAGGGATTAGGACATAAGTAGTAAAGCTGCAGACTTACATATTTCTCTAAATATAGATGATGGTGAAGGAAGGCTAATCCTTCAGATAATGAGAAATAGTGGCTAAGGAAAGCCAGGGTTTGGGTTGTGGTGTTTGCCTAAAAGTTTGCTTTTTTAGCCATTACAATTAGTCCCCTCTACTCTCCAACTATCTAAGTGCAGACACATGGACATGAAAATCAACATGGTCTTGCAAATCATCAACAGGTGTGGAACTAGGATAAGTGAAATGGTTTGTTTACACACACAAGGTGGCAAGACTTGAAGAGAGCAAGACTTGTGGCAGCAAGACTTGGAGACTGGAGCAGACACTTTTGGTGAGACCCTGGTGATTGTGTTGGAGAGACTGGTGGTGTTATGGAGAAACTGGGGCAAAATTTAAGCAAAGGATCCTTGAGACAAAGGCCACAGTTAAAGGTATTTGCTGTTATTTCTGAATGCCTGTAAGACATACCAACTTATAAATGTTCTGAAACAAACCTTGCTGGATGATTTGGATTTGACTGTTGAACTGATATCATATCCTAAACTAATTAAGGGACTGTGTTTTGGAAATTGGATTAAAATGTGGGTTTGTATTGTAAGATATTTTTGCCTTCTGTCCTCTCCAACTTCCTTCCCTAAAAAAGCTCATTGTTAGTACCATAAATGTGAGTCTGTGAGGCAGTTATGAATAATGTACCTTTTGTTGCTGTTGCTATATCATGTGGTTGGGCTCTTCATCTGCTCTCTGCTGTAGGGCAGTTAGGGGTTGTGCTATTTCTACTCTCTGGCCCTTTCAGAGACATCCCTGTGCTTCCATGCACTCTTTTCTCCTCTTGATATAGACTGACACAATCACTCTATCACTGGGCCATGTTCACATATATTCATCATAAGGTTACTTTTACTCATAGTGAGTTTAACCACACCTAACAACAAGAACAATAATATCATAAAAGGATGTTCTGGTGTTTGAATCCTTATGCTGTTGTGCTGTTAAGCTAAAGGACTTTTCTCTGGTGGTTCAAATTCACCTGTAAAATGAGAAAAATGTGAGCAATAATCTCTCATGCACTTTACAGCCTTGGAGACCTAAGAGAATAGCAGTTATGAGTTGGTTCCAACTTGATGATAATGAGAAGTATTAATAAATAATACTTCTGAGTTAAGGTAGGATGGTTTTTCAACCAATTCTTATACAAGGTTGTGTCTTTCTTAACATATTTTAACTTTACAAAGTAAGCAAAACAAGTGAGTCACTGATACCCCTATATTATGCTATTCTAAGTAAAATTAATTTTCTCTTTGGAGACTAGGATTTGAATCTGTTTTACATACTTTGGATATGTGGCCAGGAGGAACTGATCCTTGGGGAAGGTCATCATGCTCTGAAATGTGGAGGGACAGAGAGGAAGACCCCAGATAAGATGGATTGATAAAGTGACTAGAGAATGGAGTTGCTGGGTAAGAGTCAGTGAGACTGGTTTAGAACAGGGCAAGCTCCAAACATATTGTACATAGGGTCACTATGAGTTGCAGATAATTTGATGGTACATAACACCATTTGTATAAAAAGTTAAGAATTAGAAAGTCCAGGGATGTAGGCGAGATCATTTAATTTCTCAACCCATGGAGCCCAGGTGGTAATGGAGAAAAATGGTATAAGATTGATTTTTGAGATGCTGAGAATATTCTGAAATTGATTGATTGAGGTAAACTTTAAATATAATAACCATTGCATTATTAATTTTATCTATGTGAACTATATATCAAAGCTGTTGATTAAAAATATTTATAGCCTGAAAAATTACAAAGAAAAAATATTTGGACCTTATAATTTCAGGGCTACTCAGGTTTTGCATAATTTCATTGCATGTAAGCATCCACATTGTTACATAATCACATTAATCTCATGAGATTTAAGGGAATTTTTCTGAACAGAACTTTCCATTTACTTACTGGGCTGTGAATAATATATTTCTCTGACCCAGTGGTGAAATAGCCAGAAATTTGTGGTCACCAAATACCTTGAGCTAAAGATAAAAAAATATCTTGGCCTCCTCACAAGTTTTTGACACAAATAATGACTATTTATACATATATTTTTTTAAATGTTTCTTGTCCATTTGTCTATCTCTGGCCCTACTCAATCAATGTCAAAGAAGAGAAAATTAACAACTCTTTATTACTTCACTGACTTCTATAACTTGAAAATATAAAGGAGAATTAAAAATTAGGGAAGACTTGGAATATGAGATTTTTATTATAGAAGAATTCTCAAAGTAATTATAATTTTTGAAGGTAATTAGAGGTAAAATGTAATCCTCTCTTCAAGATTTTAAACACCCAAGACAAATTAAGACAAGTGCAGATATAATTTTTTACTTGATATAGTTTGTTATGAATGATGAAGCAACTGCTCACTAGTGCTATATTTGTAATAAACAATAAAGTAAAACTTGTTGGTATGTATAATAAATGTCATGAGTTAGTATATTTTATCTTACTTATGCCTAGAAGAACATACAATCATAATAGCTCATAAATTAAGTTAATATACCACGGCATTTTATCTCTGTAGATCAGATTTTTTTAAATAAATAAAATTGAATTGGATCTCTTAGCAGAAATAGAATTTTTATTCACAGAAGAAAGCAGGAAGTAGAAAATTCATAAAGGAGATGTTTCAGGATAATTTAGTCCAACTTGGCTGCAGGTTTGGAAAAAGTTCAACAATAGAAAAGGATTGTGATAAAATATTACCGAACCACTGCTGAATTACTGACTTTTGGTGACAGTTTTAGTGGTTATATGTAGTGTTCATATCTTCTTTTTCTGATCGCATATAATGATAATTTATGAAAACAAGTACATAAATAATTGGCAAAAATAATTTTGAAACCTCAGATATGATTCTAGATATAAAAGAAAATTATTGTAGTAAATTCAGACTCTTCGGAGTTACAAAGGCACTATTTCCTCAACTGTTTTGCTGACATTTTTTCCTAGTGACATGAGAGGACCATTAAAAATACCCCAGGAGATAAGCCTCCTCTTCTAATTCACTATCATGTAAAGAGGGTGGGAATGCCTATGAAAAACTCTTAATGATCTTCTCCCTACTTCTCCTCTTGTACTAAAAGTCTGTGGAAGACACAAAATCCGCTATCAATTATAGTGGTACAGAATTTAGAGTTGCTTTGTGATGCATCTTTCAGAGTATGGTTTCCATGAAAACTTAAAAATTATTTCTCTCCATATTTCTGTAAGTAGTGTGGAAAATTCAAGATTGCCATAGTTTATAATGGGAAGGAAGATGACTATGATTCCATCAAAGAATCAAACAGGAGAGGAAAGAACGATTAACTATTCTGAAACAGAAATGAATGCTTTTTCTTGATGAGTATAAAAAAAAAATTAGTCTGAGAGAAAAAGATATTCTGGTTTTCATACTTGAAGTTATTCTAAGAGATTAGGAGGATATATCTACTTTCAAGTTTATAACATATCATATGATAATAAATTCAAAGCAATTTTATCATGGAAAAAAAATTTAGGTCTAAAAATGTGTGGTTTTAAACTAATCAGACTAGAGTTCCTTAGAAACTCACTCAATTCTTGTTACTGAGGAGGAACCAACTCATAGCAGACCCTCCAGTAGCTTCCTGAGGCTGTAAATTACAAGAAAGGGGATTGCTCTCCTTTCTCTCCAGTTGCTGCAGGTGGACTTGAACCAACAGAGTCATGGTCTTTGAGTTAACAAAATAACTCATTAAAACTAGACCACCAGAGTTATCTTTTAGAAACAAAACTTTACATTTAAAAACATTGCCTTTGAGTCACTAATAGAACATGGAAGAAATGCAATCTTTACAGAAGTAGGAAATACTGTCGTATCTTTCTCTTTCAGAGTAACTAGTGGGTTCCAACACACCATTCACACAGCGTTTGAAGACTGTTACCAGAACTTCTTAATTTTCATTATGAAAACTACAAATCCAGACTTAGATCATTACATATTTAATGATAAAGACAATTGAAATAGCGTGGGTGTTTTCATCTTGGAATTATGGTGTTTTGATCTTGTAAATTATAAAGAAATTTACAAGAGGAAATTGACAACTAAGGGAACATGGTAATGAGATGTCAAGGAAAATGCCTTTCTGTGGCCAGTTAGTTGTCCTGTTGGGCTAAGGAGGTTCATTTCACTAAGTCTTAATGACTTTCAAGCTTGGGGGGACATGCAGATTTAAGGGGTCTATAGTAAGGCACTACAACTGAGCTTCAATCTCTCCCCATTATTTGCTTTTTTGTTGTTTTTCCCCCCCGGCCCATCTTCAGTTTTTGAGTAAGTCACATTTTTGCTCCCTCTGGTCTCAGCCTAAATATCACTGCTGCGTAGAAGCAATCTCTAATCACGTGGTGTAAGGCATACTGTATCCATTCCTGTTGTCCATTAGTCCCACTCACTTGCTGCAGTAACTGTGTCAATTTACCTTGTTGAGGATCTCCTCCCTGTCACGATCTCTTCGCCAACTTTTCAAGCATGATATCCCTATCCAAGGAATAGCTTCCCTAGCAACTTGCCTGAAATATGTGAGATGAAGTTTTTATCATCTTTGCCTCCAAAGAGCACTCTGGCTGCATCTTCTCCAAAGCATGTTTGTTCTTTTGCCAATTAATGGGATATTCATTACTTTTCTCCAGCACTACTTATTCATTGTCTAGCTCTCAGCAACATGTTGTGGTTATGCCATCAAGTTGCTTGGGGCTCATAGACCCTATGTACAAGAGCCCTAAACCCTGTTCTATCCTAGGCCAACCTCACTGTCTTAAATACACCTATTCCCATTACTCGAATCACTGAATTGATCCATCACATCGAGGGTCTTTCTCTCCTGTACTGTCCCTCCACCCTCCCAAACATGACGTCCCTCTCCAAGGACTGGTCTCTCCTTGAAACATGCCCAAAGGATGTCAGACAAAGCTTCAGAATCTTTGTCTCCAAGGAGCAGCTCAATTTCACCCTCTCCAGGACATTTTTATTCTTTTAGTAGTCCATGATATATTCAACACTATTCTCCAACACCACAGCTCAAAATCATCAATTCTCTTTCTATCATCCCTAGTCACTGTCCAGCTCTTTGATGCATAGCACGTAATTGTGAAGACTTTGGCCTGGATCAGGTGCACCTTAGTCTCAAGCCTGACATTGTTGCTCCTCAGGACTCTAGAGAGGTCCCTGACAGCCAACTTTCTCAATGTAGTTACTCTCTTGATTTCCTGGCTGCTGTTAGTTACTAACACTATTGATTGTGGAACCAATTAAACAAAAACTGTTAACAACCTCAACCTCCTCCCTATGCATAATGATGCTGTCAATTGGCCCAGGAGTAAGAATATTTGTTTCCTTGATGCTGAGCTTCAATTCATATTGAAAGCTGCAGTCCTTGACCTTCCAAAGCAAGCACTTTAGGTCCTCAGTTTCATCAAGCAGCATTGTGTCATCTGCATAATGCAGGTTGTTGATGACTCTTCCTTCAATCCTGCTGCCACATTCCTCCTCGTACTGCCTAGCATCCCGGATGATCTGTTCTGAATACAGATTGAAAAGGTGTGGAGACAGAATACATCCACACCCTTCCCAGTTATGAACCATGTCATGTCTCCTTGCTCTGTTTTGACACTGCCTCTTGGTTAAAGTGTTGGTTTCTCATAAGCACAATCAGTCTGGGATTCCCATCCTCAGAGTCAACCACAGTTTATTGTGATCCACACAGTCAAAAGCCTTTGCACAGTCAATTAAATACAGATAGATATTCCTCTGGTACTCTCTGCTTTCTGCCAAGATCCATCTAATATTAGCTATAATATCCCTCATACTGTGGCCTCTTCTAAACCAAGCCTGCACATCTGGCAGTTCTGTGTTGAAGACCAAGGTACTCCTGGTTCAGGCCATGGTATTTTTTCAAACTAATATCACTGTTACTCAATAATCTAGAGAACTTGAAAATAGCAGCATTACACATTGCAGTAATATGCTTCATATCATGTTTAAGTACATTGTCACTCCCTTCACTATTGGCCCCTGTAGAGAATGCTCTTTGCTTTTTTAACTCTTTTACTAGTTAACCAGGACATAGTTATGTATTTGCAACATATAATACTCTTGAAATGTGTGCTAATAAATGTTTTTAGTTACACTTTTAACAAATATATACTGAAGTTTGATGCTGTTAATTGTCTTCGAGTTGAGCACAACTCATAGCGTCTCTATGAACAAAAGATCTGAAGCCCCTCCACAACTATCAACATTTATCAAATGTTGATATTCCTAGAGTTTCTGGAGCCATGTTGTTTAGGAAGTGGATATACCAACCTTCATATCTTGAAGGTTGGCATACTTAATAATGTTTTATGAAAATTCAAGGTTCGTGGATATATAGAAATGTGATGTAAGTAATTTCATTACTATGTGTCAAAGCAGGAATTCAAAACTAGGTCAATCTTATTTAAAAGTTGGTATTTGTTGTTGTTTTTACCGTTGAGTCAGAACCGACCTGTAGCAGACCTTCCAGCAGGTTTTGCAGAAGCAGTTAATTGCACAGGAGGAGACTTCCCATTCTTCTCTGAAGCATCTTGTGGGCTTCAGGATTGCAGTGCAGCTTCTTGCATTAGATTAGGCCACAAGATTAGGCCACAATCTAATACAATTGATTAAAATAAGAAAATAATTTCTAAGTAGGGCAACTTAGAAATCAATAGTCTTTCCTTAATTATTACTAGATGCCGTCAAGTCTATGACTACTCTGACCCTGTAAAGTTAAGAGTGGTATTTTACTTTACCTTGAGCCATCCTCATAATCTCCATAACACTCGGGCCCACTATTTCAGTAACCACTCTAGTCAATCTCGAGAGTCTTTCTCTTCCCCTGTCTCTCTCTTTCTCGGATTGATATTTTGGGTTTGTGGTGGTGGTGATGTTTTCCCCTAAAGACTTGTCTCTCTTCAAATCCTCTGTTGCACTGTTCCAACTCAGTCCACTTTCTATGTAATTCAGCATGCATGCCTCCTTGTTTTATAATACTTGTATGCTTGTTTGCATTATAATTTCTCTTATAAAAGCTTTTGTCTGTCAATTCTCTATAACGTAGTGATTTGTATGTTGCTGTGATGCTGGAAGCTACGACCCTGGTATTTCAAATACCAGCAAGAACACTCCTCATGGATACATTTTAGTGGATCTTTGCTATGAGAACAGGCTAAGCAGCAGGACTTACCGTTCAATTCTGAAATAATAGACTATGAATAAAAAGAGAGGTCTTGTTGTAAGCAGCACCAAAAGATGAACCTTTTACATTGAAAAGCATACAAAAAATGATAAACAGCTGCAAACATCAGTTAATGACTGGAATACTGAATATCCTAAGTATGATTCTAGAAAACTTGGACATTGTAAAAAATGAGTTGAAATTCATCAAAATCAACTTTCTATGTATGAGTAAGCTGAGATGGCTGGTACTGGTAATTTTTAATCAGACAAGCTTGTGGTCTATAATGCAAGGAAAGAATCACAGTTTGAGGAGAAATGATGTCACATTCATACATAAATTTCTTGGTTCTATTGTCACTCTATGGTATATTCTTTTATTACAAATTTCACAAACTTTTCTGACATCATCTTTGGTCTTTTCTTTGTTCTCTGTCTTTGTATGTCCTTGATGTCATTCTACAACTCATCTAGTGCTGGGTAATTAGTGGTAAATACATCAAGTTTATTCTAGAGATTCTTTTATTTTTTTATTTCAATTGGCACAAATTAAAGGTTGTGTTTTGACTCTCATGAATTGTTTTCATTTTTGTTGGTTTTAATTTCAACTTGCCTATAAGTAATTGACAGGCTGTTCAACTGTCAATCCTAGACCTTATTTTGACTGATGACATAGAGTTTTTTAATTTTTTTTTCCATTGATATAGTCAATCCAATCTATATGTAGTCCATCAGAAAATATCCACTTGTACAGTCATAATCTGAATATTTTAAAAATATTTTTAAAAAACCATAACCAAATAACTCTTCTCTTAAAGCAGAAAAACAAAAAAAAATATAGCAGTTTACAGATAATTTAAGGAAGGAACAAAGTTTACAAATAATAAGTTTTTGCTATGTGTGCAAGGAAGCCAATATCTTCTCTAGAATATATACCTGGAGACTTTGATTAAATCCACAATTTCAATCTATAAAAGAGATATTACAAAAGACAAAATACATATTCCTTGTAACTAGCAGATGCTGGCCATAAAAGTAAATGCATGAAAAGCAAGAAATTGGATGCTTCTCCAGAGCAATAATTGCCTCACCCAAAGTCTGTATTTGTTAAAAACTGGACTATGAATGGATCCCTAGTGCTTTTATGGCACAGTGCCTTTGAACACTTACTTGCAAAACTAAATTCCTTTCTCTTACTTTATTTTTTAACAGAAACTATATGGCCATAAGAAAATCTTACCTATTATCCATAAAAGAAGTATCTCTCGTTTTGCTAATAGCATTTTCATCCATAGAACAGCCTTACATTTTGTTATAAATAATTATTTTAATGATATGGGTTTTTTTAGTTTCATATATTTGGATTTTATGACTTTGTCACTCTAAGTTTGATCAATTTGAAATAATTGTGTATGAATTTCTAGACTCCTAAACCTGAGAAAAAATATTAAATCATTAAATAATCTAGGTAATATTACCTCACATGGTTTCCTTAATAAATGGTCAGTTTTACTTCCCATATTGATAGTGGATTCATATATATATATATAAAATGTGTGTGAGTTTATGCTTGTGTTTATATATGTGTGTATATAAGTTTATATGTCTATATACACATATATGCATATATACATATGTATATGTATGTATTGATGCAATTTCAAAATACCAATTAATGTTTACATACACAACTAGATTTTTATCTAATTTATTATATAGAGACAAATACATTCTGCCTGTAGAATCTGCCAGACTGAAATTAACTCAAGCTCTGAGGTCTGTCTCTCCTTTGAGACTTGTTTACTGTTAAACATCCAGTAGCTAATGAGCTTTGGGTAATGTAGGCAATCGCCCCTCTTTTCTTTATTCTTATACTACATATTACAGGAATGTTGATTTGTAAGTAATAGAGACATATGCATGTGGATATATTGAATGAGGAATTATTTATTATAAATAGGAATCTAATATGAAGTGTTCTCTAAATTAAGATAATGTTACACCTTTGTTTTCAGATAATTAAGAGATCATTTCCACAACTATTTTCAGATAAAATACAAGACATTCAAATACTAGGAATTAAAGGGGCAGCTGCTCAGAATTTAGAAAAAGGACACCCAGGAATTGTGCTGCATCATGGAGTCACTTGTACTGTCATTATGCAAAAATGTAACTTGGAAGATAAATTGAGAGCAGTTTTTCAGCAAATCATAGAAAGGGAGTTTCTCAAATCACATAGGTCTATTGTTATGTGCCTTTAAGTCACCCGTGACTCATAGCGACCCTAAGTATAACGGCTCTGAACCGGCTCTATCTTGAACCAACCGTACTGTCTCTGACACATCTGCTGCCATTACCCCAGGCACCGGGTCTATGTCATTGAGGGTCTTACTCTCAAGCACTTTTCCTCTACCCTCCCAAGTATAATGTCCTTCTCCAAGGACTGGTCCCTCCATGCAACCTGACAAAGAAAAGAATAAAACTTTAAAAAAGAATAAAAAAATCCCCAAAACATTTTGTTTTAAAGTCCACAAATTGTATATAAAAAATAAGAAATAAGAGTGAAGAATAATTTCAGGCATCGATCGACTCATCTTCTATAATTTGTATTTATTTTCCAGCTCTCAGATGTATAGCATGTGATTGAAAAGACCATAACTTGAATCCTGTGTGCCTTAGTCCTCAAAATGACATCATTCTTCATCAATAATTTAGAAAGGTCTAACTGTAGATTTCCTTGGGATAATAATTCTCCTGATCTCCTAGCAACTGGTACCAAGGGTGTTGATTGTGGATCTAAATAAGAGAAAGTCATTGGCAGTCTCAATTTTTTCTCCATCAAAAATTATGTTGCCTATTGATCCAGTGATGAGAATCTTTGTTTTCTTGATGTTGAGCTTCAGTCCATAGTTAAAGCTGCAATCTGTAACCTTCTGCAGCAAGTACTCCTGGTCCTCCTCAGTTTCAGCAAGCAGGGTTGTGTCATCTGCATAATGTAGGTGGTTGATGAGTCTTCTTCTAATCCTAATGCCACGCTCCTCTTCATAGAGTCCATCCTAATGGATGATCTCTTCTGCAAATATATTGAAAAGGTATGGAGATTACATCCCTGATATACACCCTTCCCAACTGTGAACCATTAAGTATTATTCTGATCTGTTCTGACGACTGCCTTTTAGCCCAAGTATAGGTTTTACATAAGCAACATCAACTCTTCTGAGATTCCCATTCTTCTCAAAGTCAGCCATAGTTTGTAGATTCACACTGCCAAATGTCTTTGCATAGTCAATGAAATACAGATAGACATTCCTCTGATACACTCTGTTTTTCTCCAAGATCCATCTAACAATAGGGATAATATTCATATTACCATGACCCTTTCTAAACCCTTCCTGCACATCTGGCAGTTCTCTGTTGATGTGTTGTTCCAGAAATTTTTTTTATATAATTTTCAGCAGATTCTTGCTTGCATGTGATATTGATGATATTGTTCAATAATTTCCACCTTCTGTCAGGTCACCTTTTATTGGAATAGGAGCAGATAGAGATTTCTTCCAGTCAGTTGGCCGGGTAGTTTTCCTCCAGATTTCTTGGCACAACTTGGTAAATGCATCCAGGACATTGTCTGTTTGTTGAAATGTGAGTGTTGATGATGTTACTCCATAATTTCTTCATATTGTTGAATCACCTTTTTATGGAAATAAGAACAAATATGAAACTCTTCCAGTGAGTGAGCTAAGTCGTTACCATCCATATTTCCTTGCCTAAGTTGAAACGGATCAATGAGTATCTCACCATCTCACAAAGCCTTCTCCTACCCCACCACTAATGTATTAATTGTTGCTTGAATTCCTTTCTGCATTACTATTGGGTCATATGGTACTTCCTGAAATATTAGAGAGTAAATCAATTCTTTTTGGTACAGTAATTCTGGGTATTCCTTCCATCTCCCTTTGACGCTTCCTGGATCATTTAACATTTTACCAATCACATTTCTAAATATTTTACCTTGGGTATTGTATTTGCTTTTCAGTTCTTTCAGCTTGAGAAATTCCAAATGAGTTCTCTTTTAATTCTCCAATTCTAGCTCTCTATACATTCTGTTATACTATATTTTGGCTTCTCCTGTTTTATTTTTAAATCTTCTCTTTAGCTTTTCTACTGCAGTATTTCATCCCTTTATTTTGGTGCCTGGACAATCTAGTGGAATTATCATTCATCTGACATTCATTTTGTGGTTGTTGTTGTTGTTGTTTTACATCCTCTGTCTTTGTAATGACCTTTTCCTTTCTTCTTGAATGATATGCTTAATGTCATCCCATAACATATCTGGTCTTCAGTCACTGGTGTTCAATACTTCAAACCTATTTTTTAAGATGATTTTCAAATTCAGGTCAGATAAATCATTTTCTGGTTCTTGTGGTCTTCTTTCTTTCCTTTTTTCTTTTCTTTTTTTTTTTTGACCTCAGGTTGAACTTGCACATAAGTAATTGATGGTCTGGTCCACACTTGGTACCTGGCCAGGTTTTGACTTCTGATATTGAGCTTCTCTAATAATCAGCCTTTTCAACACCACTACTTCTTGCTTGGTCTCTTAGATTGGAGCTGGATAGACCCAAAAGTCTTTATGGTCTGCTTTTTTAAGTATAAGTTATATTTTTATGCCATTGTAAGATACATTTTTTCTTTATGCATCAAATTAGCAAAGCTTTGCTATTGCTTATTCTAAAATTCAGCTCATATTATGTTGTCTACTTTAATAAAGCTTTGTCTCACATACATCAGACGTGTTGCTAGGAGAGGTAATTCATTGGAAAAGGACGTCATTCTTGGGAAGTCTGAGGGTAGATGAAGGAGAGGAAGAACCTCAACCAGGGCTATTGACAAAGTGGCTGCTAGAAATGGGCTCTAGTAGTTAGGAAGTGTGAAGATGGCAAAGGATAGGATAGAGTTCAGATCTATACCTCATAAGGTCACTGTGGGTTATACTTAACTCTATGGTACCTAACAATATACTTACAGATTTTTTTCAGTTAAGTTTGGATTAATTTTTTTCCATGTTAAAGATATAAAGGTGTCTGTTCATTATAATTCCCCGCTAAAATAAAAATGCTCAGAATTTTAAATTATTAAATTGACATCCCCCAAATAGAAAAAGTTTATCTAATTATGTTCATGCTATTTCACCGTACGATTTTATTTTTATATAACAATTTATTAAAGAAGTCTCTTGCCTTGGTTTTAATGAATTGTGCTGTCAACCCAAAGGTGCATGATTCGAATCCCAGCTACTCCAGGAGAGAAAGATGGGTAATCTACTCCGACGTGATTTACTGTCTATGCAGACCCACTGGAGGAGGATCAGCCATGAGTTCCAACTAAACGGTGCACACAACAAAAGGACTGTAATATTCCTTTTTCCCATTCTATTCTCAGTGTCACAATCTTTTGTATTTCGAGAACTGTTGAGAAATCTTTGCAATTTCCATAGACCTTCTGATGGTGAAGGAGTTTGGAAATTTAAGCCAGAGTACTGCAAATTAACTGTATTTTATAAATCTTTTACTTGACTTTTTATAAAGGAAATTTTTTATTAAGGATTTTTGTGGTTAATAATTTTACTTTTGTCACTAAAGTTGACTACACTTAATGTTTACTCTGAATGATGACTACCTCATAATTAAAACTTTAGTGGGGGGGAGGAACTCTTTTCTCCAAAACGTAAAAGTCTTAATAATGCTAAGTAAAAAAGAATTTCTTTTTCACCACCTTGCTCTCCCACTCCACTCACTATGAACTATTTCAAAAATCAGGGACCTAAAAAGTCACTCTTTTGAACACATTTGTTCTTACCCAGATAAAGCTAGCAGGGAAACAAAAATTTTAAGGGGTTTTTTTTTTGGTACTAAAATGTCTTATTCAATCAGAGTTGTTTCTAACTACTGAAATACCTCATTTAATTAGACCTGTTCTTCAGTATCTGATTGTAGCATTATTTTGACATTTAAGTTTTAAAGCATTTTAATTTGTTTGTTACCACCAGGACAAGGTTTGGATTTATTATCTTTCAGGTGAACATATTATTTGCCTTAAAATGATTTTTCTTGTAATGTACTGCTAAATTGGCAAATATCCTTGTAAGTAAAGAATGGAATAGTCAGTCATAAGTGATAAGACATGTATTTGGCAGAAAGTAGTCAATTTACACTGGCTTTTCTTTAAAGAAAAGGTATCTTTCACCCTTAATACTGAGTATTGATTATAGGAAAATGAAATAAGTTATTCAAATTCACACATCATCACAAAGTACAAATAAAACAACTCAACGCACATACAAAAGCAAACATCACTCCAGAACCTATGACTAGAGATAAGCATCATTACAATGGAGGAAATATCATCTCTTTCCTCCACATTAAAATGGTACTAGGTAACATTGAATTTTTGTTAATGTTGAATTCTATTTGCTGCCAATGCAAATAGAAAAGATATTTTCTATTAGAGCATTCTACCCAGCAAGAGCATAGTAAACTTTCTCTACATATGGAACATTCTGTAGGCCAAATTAAGTCTCAATAAAAAAAAATACTATAAAGCATCTTCTATATTACAAGGCTAGAAAATTAGAAATCAACAGTAGGGAAGTCAAGGGGGAAAAGTATATGGAAACTCAACACCCGGCTTGAACAGTACTGAGTATTAGAAAAAAGAAAAAAAAAAACAAACAAAAAACACACCAGCAAGCAAAATCTACAGTTCCCGTAAGAATGGAAATAATAAATATGAGAGAAGAAATAAATGAAACAAGCAATAGAAATAATAAGCAACCCTCTGGGAGAAGATGCAAATCACATGAAGACTGAATGAAATTAAAAGGATAACAAAAAATAGGATGAAGACCTGTACTCAGAAAATTGAAAACTCTGAACAAATGGACCAGTTTTTAGAACCTCACTAGTTACCTAAGCTAACACAGAGGCAGGATATTTGAATTCATCACAAGGGATAAATTGAACAGCTCACAAAGTACTCCCAACAACAACAAAAAATTCTGACCTAGATGGTTTCATTGGAGAATTCTACCAAACATTCAGAGAAAACACTAATTCTACTTGACTATTTCAGAATATTTTTCTAAAAAACTACTTCATAATTTACTGTGTGAAGCAAGCAAAACCCAGCTTCCAGAACCAGGCAAAGACAACATCAAAGAAAATTCTACTCTAATGTCGCACATGAACACAGATAAAAAACATTTCAACAAAATTCTGGCTGGTAGAATCCAAGATCCTATTTTAAAAATCATATAACATGATCAGGTAATATTTATACCAGGTACAAAAGAATAGTTCAACATAAGAAAAAAACCTGATCATTGTAATCTACCACGTAAATAAATGAAACAAATGACTGATTATCTCAGTTGATGCAGAGAAAGCATTTGGTAAAGTATCCTTTCCTGGTAAAAAAAACATTCAATTAAGTAGTAATGGAAGGATGATTTAGTCATCATAATTGTTGTATAACATAAAGTCAGAACTAACCCATAACTGACCCTCCAGCAGTTACTCAGAGGCAGTTAACCTCATGGGAGGAAACTCTTCATCTTTCTCCTGTGGAACTCATGGATTTGAACAATGTGCCTTTGGATTGCAGTTTAGCTTTTTGCCACTAGGCCACCAGAGCTTCCTCAATATAATTATTATTGTTGTTGTGTACCGTAGAGTTGGAACTGACCCCTAGCTGACCCTCTAGTGGGTTTTCAGAGGCAGTTGATCGCCCGGGAGAGATTGCCCATCCTTCTCCCATCGAGCAGCTGGTGGCCTTGAGCCATGTGCCTTCAAGATTGCAGTGCAGCTTCTTGCCACTAGACCACCAGAGCTTCCTCAATATAATTAGAAGTATATATACAAAATCAACAGCCAATATTGCATTTATTAAAGATATATTTAAAGCTTTCCCCTTTTGAAAGAGAAACATAGGTGCCCTTTATCACTACTCCTATTCAGTATTATTGCATGTTTTTATGTGCCACTAGGTCAGAGCTGACCGTCTAGCAAATTTTCAGAGGTCAGGTACATTATCTTGGCACCAGCAGTCAAGGAATAAACGACTAATTGCATTGGGAAAAATCTGTCAGGGACCTTTCCAGAATGCTAAAGGACAGTGATGTCAGTCTAGAGACTAAGATGAACCCATTCAAGGCCATGGTCTTTGCAGTTTCTTGCTGTGCATCAGAGAGCTGGACAGTCATTAAAACTTGCTTGGAAGGAGGAGTGGCATCCACTTCTGTAATAGCTTGCCTCCGGAAACCCTATGAACCTGGAGAGAGGATGAAAGGCACCCAAGCGTCTAGAACTCTCCTTCATAGGGTCACTATGAGTTGCCTGCCACTCGGCGGCATTTAACAACAACAACAACAACAATCAACATTGAAATTCATTTGTCTTTTTTAACTGCTCTAATATTTCAATCTTTTGAAAACTTCATAGATAAATTCACCTCCAAGGAAGATTTTCACAAGCTCAAACTTGCTCCCTAAGTTTATACTAAAATCTTCTTATGTTTCCTCCAAATATCTAGCTGTATACATGTTTTCCCCCAGTATTATTTTCCATCATATTCTGTGCAATTCTGATCTTTGAAATCTATCTTTTCTCACAAGCAAGTGTGGGCTTTTATTATAATTTAAGAAATATACCAGTAAACAGAAGGAACACATTGGAAAACTTCTCCCCTCAAGTTTGAACTGGGAACCACTCCAAACGTCTGTCGTCTGGACTGTGACTCTTGCTTCATTACTTGTGACCGTTGATAATCTAGTTTACTCTGAACCATGAAGATTTCATAGATATCAGAGGACTGTGCTTCATAGGATTTCCGATAGCTGACAGATCCTGCAGCACATTTTTAGAGGCTGTAAATCCCATGAAAATAGATTGCCCATCTTCCTTCCATGGAACAAGCTGGAGGATTCTAATGTCCTGCTTTTGTGTCGACAGCATGATTTCTTAACTTGTAGGCCACCAGAGTTCCACAGTTCCTTATAGTTCTATATATTTTTTTTATTCTATCACCCTTGTAAATTAATTTAGCTGCAACTTCGATGGTTATAAAAAAATTATAACTGGGCTTTGAAATGGATGAATGTTAAAATTCCTACAACAGTAAATGAGTATTAAAAAACAAAACAAAACAAAACAAAATACCACAACCCACAAAAACAAACAAACAAACAAAAACAAAACAAAACAAAACACCTCAAAAAACTGGGTGGAAAAGGAAGGGGGAATGTGCAACAATAAATCAATGGAAATCCAAATATTCTGTAAACTTTGATTAAAATAACAATTAAAAAAGTTAAAAATTCTACAACAAAACAAATAATCTGATTTTGGATAGAATTTTTTATTAAAGTAATTTTGCTAAAATTTACTAGTACAAAGTAAGTACAATATTATCAAGCAGGACACATTAGCTTCCTTCTAAGGATATGGAGATTTAATGATATCTACATATTTTCTAAACAGCTTCAAGACAAATATAGTAATTTATCAATTGTCTTCAAAATATATGACAAGCTTAAAATTCTTGACACTTGTGAGGGAAATTATTCTTTCACTGGGTAACATAAAGACAATAATTTTTTTTAATGAGCCCTATTGATTTAATCAGAAAATGAATATTAATACTACTTTTCTGGCTTTCTAAATATACAGTTACCTCAATGGTGGAAAGAAGATAACAGCAGCTTCCTTTGACTAGGGCCCGAAATGACATTAAAGTAGAATGTTTTTGGAAATACCTGATTTAAATTGATAATCATACCCCCAAAAGTTCTACCTACTTTTCTTAACATTTTACTTTTAAA
Source organism: Elephantulus edwardii (assembly GCF_000299155.1). Lineage (NCBI taxonomy): Eukaryota > Metazoa > Chordata > Mammalia > Macroscelidea > Macroscelididae > Elephantulus > Elephantulus edwardii. The sequence continues at coordinate 18,403,927 of NW_006399773.1, forward strand.
CTAAGACTTTTGAAATCTGTGTTTAATGTTTTTTAATCTAAATCATATTTTGTTCTCTGAGGAGACTAAAGTAAGATTTGGAGATGCAAAATAAGTTTCAGTTTATATTTCCATGAAAGGTTTCTCCTAATTTCATCTACTGATTAAATTGTGTGTGTATATATGTATGTATATATATATATATATATATATATATATCCCACTGTACAACATTGCTGAACTGATTTGAAACTTCAAATAACATATTACATTAATAATTGAAATCGGATTTTACTCTTGTAAGGCAGAAAATCTCTGCTGAGTCTTTGGTCAAAGTAAAATGATGGGAATAAAATATTTCCGGGAATAAAATATACTAAAATATTTCTACTATATTCAAAAGTATTGAAATTAGAGATAAGATGTCAGAATCTAACTTCCTTTCTGGTAATAATCATAAGTAAAGAAATAGTTTTCCTGCGGTGAAGTCAGAATGTGGAAAAGATGCTCACAAAATAGAAATCTTAAAATGAATGTGTACTACAGGCTCTGGTGTGTAATATTCTTAGGGAATGCTTTATTTTAAGGAAGACACTTTAACAATCAATTATTGGGGAATCCTTTAAAATATCTTTGCGTCCCTTTTGTAGCTACGTTAAAAAGTTGTCAATTTCATCTTGCTTGTATCCACGATTAACATCTTTGGTATCAAGAAACAAGATCAGAAGATAGTGCATTGGTAAAAATCTGCTGTCAAGTACTTCTGCAAAGTTCTGAGGAGCAATGACATTAAAGACTAAGACGCAACCGATTCAAGACATATTTTTTACAATTACTTGTTATTCATCTGAATGTTAAACAATGAATATAGATAACAGGAAAAGAACCAATGCCTCTGAGTTACGGTTTTGGAGAAGAATACTATGTATTCCATGGATTTCAAAGTGGAAAAAAAACGAGTACTTTTTTTAAAAAAGTCCAATCAGAGTACTTCATGAAAAGGAGGACAGCAAAGCTTCATTTTATATAATTTGGGCATGTTGATAGCTTGGATCTATCTTTGGAAAAGGACAATATGTTTGGAAAGATGTAGGGTCAGTGAAAGAGAGAAGACTGCTCAGGGAGGTGGATTGACGTAGTGACTGTATAGATAAGGCAAGGATGGCACAGGATAGGACAAGGCTCAATCTGTTGTTTGGAGGGTCACTATGAGTTGACTACACCTAACAAGAACAACAACGAAAGGTAGGTAAGCCTGCTTAGAATATGCTGGCTCATCCCCTTACAAAACAAAATAGTCATAATATTGTTGATTAACTTGATGAGTTTGCTCTATAATAGTGTGCCCCTGAAGTTATTATGCCTTATATCAGTTCAGATCTTGTGGGTTGATTACATCCTATTTGAATATTTTTAAATGTGTAATAATTCTTCTGAATTTCCACTACTTCAGTCTGGAAAATCAGCTGTGCAACACACTCATAAGAGAAAAAAATTAAATATTTTTGTTTTGTAATCTAATGGTGTTATGTGTCATTAAGTCACCTGCAATGCATAACAACTCTATGCACAATAGCCCTCTGAACCCAGCCCTATTATGAACCTATTTCACGGATTCCAATACACCTACCCTCATTATCCAGCTATTGTGCCAATACATCTCATCCAAGAGTTTTGAAAATTATTCTAGTAATTAGCTAAGCCATATTTTTAAAGTCACTAAAACAAAAATATTTCTTATTCTGTAATTATAATGTACACTAACTAAAATTTAAGTGCTAATATAAGTAGGTATTCTTGTAACTGGACATATTAGCTATGAGGCATAAAAGGAAATTTTCTCAAGAGTCAAATTATGCTTTACTAAATGAGGCTGGAGATACAATGATATAATTTTACACAATTGATACTTTATTCATGCAAATATCTTTTACAAGAAACATAAAACCAGGCTATTCAGATGGGTTTCACCTGATAGTATGCAAAGGAATCAGATTGGTTACATCCATGGAAAGAATCTCAGGTGCTGACTGTGGAACAAACCATTATCTAAGGCAGGTTCAAATTAAGCTAAGGAATGTCGAATCAAATCCACAGGAATCCAAATTAAATCCTGAGTCTATTCCAGCTGAATTTAAAAACCAACTCAACAAAGTTTTGAGGCCTTGAACACTAATGAATGAAGAAGAGAACAGCTGTGGGGAGATACCAAGAATATTGTCCACAAAAAATGCAAAGGGTCATTACAAAGACAGATGACGAATAAAAGACCAAAATGGATGTCAGAAGAAACTCTGATTATTGTATTAGTGCACTGAGAAGCCAAGGCAAAAAGAAGAAATCAAGAAGTTAAGGAGCCACGTAGAAGGTATCAAAGGAAGCTCAGGAAGAAAAAGCAAAGTATTATAATGAAATGTACAAGGAGCTGGAATCAGACAATCCGAAGGACTGAATTCACTCAGCATTTCTTTAGGTGAAGGAACTAAAAACAAATTCAAGCTGCTAATTGCAATACTGAATGATGCTATGATTAGAATATTGAATGATCCAGGAATGATTTAAAAAGATGGAAGGAGTATAAAGAGTTACTACACCAAAAAGAATTGGCTGACACAAGAATTTCAAGAAACAACATGATCAAGAGGCTTTGGTGATGAAGGAGAAAGTTTAGGCTGCTCTGAAGAATTAGGAAGAAAATAATACCCCAGGAATTTGTGGAATACATATTTGTATATTTCAACAAGTAGATGCTGCCCTGGACATACTAATAAGGTTGTGCCAAGAAATCTGGAGGGCTACTACGTAGCCAAATTACTGGGAAAAAATCAATATTTATTCCTATTTTTAAAAAAGTGACCTGACAGACAACATGTGGAAATTGTACAGTGTCACTCATATCACAGGCAAGCAAAATACTGCTGAAGATTATCCAGAAACTGGAAAAGTACATTCACAGAGAATTAACAGAAAGACAAATTGTATTTAGAAGAGGTCATAGCAAAAGAGACATTATTGCTACTGTAATATGGATCTTGAAAGAAAGCAAAGAGTACCAGAGGAATGTCTATCTTCTTTTCATTGACTCTGCAAAAGCATTTGACTATGTGGATCACAACAAATTGTTAACATTGAGAAGAATGGTAATCTCAGAACATTTAATTGTACTTTGCAAAACCTACACTCAGATCAGGAAGTAATCCTCACAACAAAGAAAGGAAACAAAGCATGGTTCAAAATCAGGAAAAGAATGTGTCAGAGATGCTACTGTCTCTATATATTTTCAGTCTATACATAGAACAGATCATTCAGAAGGATGAGTTTTATCCGAGTATGTGGCATCACGATTGGTGGAAGACTCATCAACAACCTGCGTTATGCAGATGACACAACCCTGCTTGCTGAAACTGAGGATCTGTAGCAATTGATAAAGATCAAGGACTGTAGTCTTAAATATGAATTGAAGCTCAACATCAAGAATTCAAAGATTCTCACCATTGGGCCAATTGACAGCTCCAAGATTGATGGAGACTAGCTTAAGGTGGTTAACAATTATGGCTTGCTCAGCTCCAAAATCAACACTCTTGAAACTAGTAGTCAGGAAATCAAAAGATAAATTGCACTGGAAAAATCTGCTTTCAGAGGTCTCTCCAGAGTACTGAGAAGCAAAAGTATCTGTTTAGAGACAAACGTGTGCCTGATCCAGGTCATGATTTTCACAATTACTTGTTATGCATCAGAGAGCTAGACTATGACTAAGGATGACAAGAAAAATTGATGCTTTTGAGATGTGGTGTTTGAGAAGAGTCTTAAATATACTGTGGATTGCCAAGAAAACAAATAGATCTGTCTTGGAGAGGGTGAAACCAAGTTTATTCTTGGAGACTAGGATTCTGAAGCTCTGACTTCACATAGTTTGGGTATGTGGCCAAGAGAAACCAAACCTTGGAGAGGGACAACATACTTGGAAGAGTGGAGTGACAGCAGGACAAGAAGATCCCGGATGAGGGGAATTGACACAATAACTGGGGCAATGTGGGGGTAGGTCTGTTAAAGACAGTGAGACTGGCTCAGGATAGGGCAGTCTTCATACGTACGGTCACTGTAAGTCACAGGCAACTCCATGGCACATAACAACCACAGAAAATACTGTTTTGGAGCTCTGGTGACCTAGAGACAATAAACTGCTGTAATCCAGAAGGCATGCTGAATGAGGCCACCAGCTGCTCCTTGAGAGGATAGACAATCTCCTCCCACCAGAGGCTCAGCTCTGAGTCGGTTCCAACTCATTGGCACACAACAACAAATATACTTTTTTAACAAATATAATTTAAAAGTGATTTTCTTTTTTCAAAATTCAGGTTAAGCTACTGAGGAATAATATTTTCTTCTTAATTTTGAAATCCAATTAAAAAAATACCCATTTTAGTAATGTGATCATCTTACTCTAACATAATTATTATTACAGTAATCATGCAGGTTATGTTTAATATTAGTTACTATATGTTTAATATTACTGTAAATTAAAAATTAAAATAAAGTAAAAGCTAAACCACAAAGGAAAAAAGTTAATTTTATTTATAAATGAAAGCAATTCAGTAACGGTAACTTGGCAGCAATTCGTTTAGCCTAAGCACTACTTAAAACACTTTAAAACAACACATAGTTTACAGTAAAATAAATATACTCGTTCATGCAGAACAACAAATGTCAGTGGAAAAGGCTAATAGTTTCATAAGCAACCTTAACAGGAGTAGTATATAATAAACATCATGAAGTCTGACATTTCTAATCAATTGTTAGTTAACCTTCAGACTTTCAAAGAAACATTTGAAAAATAGAACACTACATTCTGCTAAACATTATAAAATAATCATCTGAGAGTCAGGAGAAATATCTGATTTAAATTGTTAGATGAATCATGTCAAAATGTGACTTATACATCCATATACTTTTTAATTAACTTATCCATTTAATTTACATTATAGGTTTAAATATACTAAAAGTTTCATAAAAACAAAACAAAAACCTCTGTGGAACCCCATGCAAACTCACATTCTGATGGTCATTTTTACAATCTCTAGAGTAAAAAGAATATACCTTTCAATAAAGAAAAATAGGGCTGGATATTTTAGACTAACCACTTTAACTTAAATGGGAAAAAGAACTATATGTTATCATTGAAGGGGAAATTTGTAAACCCTCTGAGAATCACAAAGTGCTTGGTTATAAATAGCATGACTTGAGTACAAATCATCATCCAACCAAACAAGTTTTATGTTATGACAGCATAATGACCTTGATTCCTTCAATCTACAATAAGTGTAATTGAGCTCGACCTAAGGAAGTTTCTTTTAACTCTGCCTCAAATGACATAGTCATCACCAAACTAGGAAAATATGGGTTAGGTCATACTATTGTTAATTTGATGTAAACATTGTTCGAGTGTGCTATAGAAAAGTGGTTATTGATGTTTCATGGTTGGACAGGATACATGGAGTGGGTTAAGGAAAATAATTGATCTCTGCTTGTGTAAGTGGTCTTTTGCTAGATGGAATAATGCCTGCATGACCTGTTTGCTCACTTCTCTCTTCATATTCAGTTAAAAAGGATAACTGCTTTCTGAGTAGCTATGTTTTATGTTTTAATAATTAAAAACACCTAATAATAATTAATAGTCAACACTTGACTCAACTCAATGACTTGTTTCCATTGAATAATTTACAACAGACTTCACTTCCATTGGGTTTTTGAGACTGTAAATATAAATTGAAGGAGATTGCATATTTTTATTCTGAGTAGCTGCTGGTGAATTGGCAACCTGCAGCCCGAGTTAGCAGCATAACTTACAATGGAGTACATACACCACCAGTTCACTTCTTAACTGATCAAACTCAAGTCTCTTAAGCCAGAGTATAACAATCTCATTGAGTTTCCAGGGTTATTCAAGGCTGTAATGTTTAAGGGGACAAACTACCACAAATTTTTTCCTTTTAGAGAACAGTGAATTGTGGACTTATGAAACTCTTAATACACTTATTATCCGTTTGTCCTTTTGCTCTAGATTGATCTTGTCTTTCCCTAACCCACTACAGTATCCATTGTCTGTCCATTCTGTTTCTGGTCTTCTTGTCTCCCTTCCCACAACACTCACATTTTTATAACAGATATACAACATTTTGTTAATATTTGACAATAGGGATCTCTGTGAGCCTACTGGTAATAAGCTGTGCTGTAATTCCAAAGGCATGTCGTTTGAAACCACTATGTGCTCTATGGGAGAAGGATGGGCAATTTCCTTCCATGAAATTTGCTGCCTCTGAAAAATATGCTAATTGGTCAGCTATTGGTCGATTCCAGCTTGAAGACAAAACAATAGCAACATATAGTATTTGTCCTTTTGTGACTTAATATTTCATACAGCATAATATTCGCTACAATTATCTGTGCTGTTAGTGTTTAACAAGTTCTACATAGTTATTTAATGTTGCATGGTACTCCACTGTGTAAATGTACCACAATTTATCTATCTGTTTATTCATTGACACTTGGGCTGCTTGTATCTCATTGCTATTGTGAATAATGCCACAAGGAACATATCAATACGTAAATCTGTTTGTGCCTCTGTTTTAATTTCCTTAAGTTATATTCCCACTAGTGGAACAATTGGATTAAAGGGGATTTCCATTTTCAAATTTTAGAGGAAACACCAGACAATTTTCCATTTTACCATTTTACATTTTGACCAGAAGTGTATGAGATTCCAATATCGCAACATCCTCACCAAGAGTTTTTGTTTACTGTTTTGTTAAACTTTCCTGTTGTTCCTGGGATGAGATGATATCATAGTTTTCTTTTGACTTGTGTCCTCTAATAGCTAATGATTTTAAATATTTCTTCATATGTTTGTTGGCTATCTCTTCCTGAATGAACAGACTTTTCATAATTTCCATCCATTTTGTAACTGGGTTATTGGACTTTTCCTTGTTGAAGTTCTGTAGCATTTCAATTAACAACTTGGAGCAGGACACACACAACAGATCGAATTGGAAAGGGGAAGAGGAGAAATAACTAGGGGATTAGGTAAAAATGCAAGCAAAAACGCAGACCACAAAATACCAATAAAAAGTTGGTCAGCAGAGGTTAGTGAATGGATGGGTGGGGTGAAGGGAAAAACCATGTACAGTGAAGATTTCATGTGATATAATAAGTGGTTTAGATGCTCATGAAGATTCACTCTGGGCTTGCCTCTTTTATCCATTAGGCAATGAGACATGCAACAGAACCAAAAACTCAACTGAGCCACTATCTACGCAAATAACCACATCCAGGTCCCCAGCCCCCCACTCCACTAAGGACCTCCATTAGGGCCAGAAAAGGGTGGCATACACAAAGTTACTTGTATTCCTTTTTGTCTTTTGGCTTGCTGTTAGAGGTACAACACCTGTCAGTTCATTATATTGCAATATGCTTTGCATACTGCTTATTTTTTTATAGATGGGTGTTTATATACTTGCCTGTTTGTTGTTTGCTGTTGATTATAGAGCACTTGTCTGTTGGTTGACAGTCCTAGTACAATACCTGACTTGCTGACTTGCTGTGATACTGGAAATTGTACCATGGGTGAGTCAATTACTAGAGAGGTCACTTGTAATGAATAAGTTGCAATAGAACTCCTAGAATAAGATGAAGAAGCAGGATTGACCATCCACTTCTGAAAAAAATATGCCTTTGAAATCCCTATAAACAACACAGAGAGGTCATTAGCTATGTATCAGAGGTAGAACTCAGATGAAAAGTCACTCAAATGTAAGGAGAAATATTTTTTAAAAGATCATTAATGATTGGAATGTACAAACTATGAATGTAGGAAGACTGAAAGTTGTAAAAAATGGAATAGAACATATGAAGATCAACATTCTAGTATTAGTGACCTAAAATGGACTGGCACAGGCCACTTTGAATCAGAAGACCATATGATCTACTATGCCAGGAAAAACTTGAGAAAGAATTGTGTTATATACATAATTAAGAAGACAATTTCAAGACATATCCTAATGTACAGCCTTGTGAGTGATGAGAATATATCCATACACATACAAGGCAGATCTGTTAACACTATGATCATTGAAATATATGCTTCAATAAGTAAATCCAAAGATAAGGAATTAATGATTTCTATCAACATTTACAGTTAGAAATTGATTAAACTTGCACCATGGTGATTAATAAATATTGGAGACTAGAATGCAAAATTTGAAAACCATAAGGAAGAAATGGTCGTTATAAACTACCAACTTGGTGACTGAAATGAGACAGAAGAGTGAATGATTGAATTTTGTACGTTCAATGATTTATTCATAGCATATGATTTTAAAAAAATATTCACACAGAAATTTTATACATCAACTTCACCTTACATGCATCCCAGGACTTAGATTGACTACATCTGTGAAAAGAATCTTTAGAGAAGTTCAATATCAGGGCTCAGAACCAGATAAGGTGTTCATTTTGGATCAGACCATCAGTTACTCATGTGCAAGTTCAAAATAAAGCTGAAGAAGATTAAAGTAAATCCACCAGAACCAAAACACAATCTTAAGTCTATCCCATCTGGATTTAAAAATTATCTTAAGAAAATTATCCTTGAGACATTGATCACGAGTGACTGAAGACCAGAGGAACTGTGGTTTGAAATCAAAGATATCATCCATAAAGAGAGAAAAATATGATAACAAAGACAGAAAAGAGAAAAAAACCAAAAATGAATGTCAGAAGAAAGCATGAAAATTGCATTAGAGCATCAAGAAGACAAAACATAGAAAAGAGATGCTCAAGTAAGAGAGCTGGACAATTACAAAGCGCAGCAAGTGAAAACGAAGTGAAGTCTTACAATGAAATGTGGAAAGGATTGGAAACGGAATGAAAAATGATCAACATTTCTCAAAAGAGAAGGTCTGAAAAGTTCAATACTTCAGTTGTAATGCTGAAACATGAACATCTTTAATGATCCAGGAAGCATTAAAAGAAGTTGGAAAGAATACAGAGTCATTGTATCAAAAAGAACTGATCCACACTGAAAAATTTCAGGAAGTACCATATGATAAAGAACTAAAGACTAAGAACTAAAGAACTAATGTGCTGAAGACATTGGCAAAAATTTAGACCCAGGAATAGGTGAAATATGGATTGACATTTTTCAGCTAACAGATGCAACCCTGGGCATGCCTAACGAGTATGTTCAATTTAGAAGACAGCTGACTAGCTATATGACTGGGAGAGATGATTTTTTTTATTCCCAAGATAGGTGATCTAACAGGATTTGGAAATTATTGAGCAATGTCATTAATATCACATGAAAGCAAAATATTGCTGATGATCATACAAAATTGAACAATACTTCAACAGGTAATTGCCAGAAGTTCAAGTTGCATTTAAAAGATGCTGTGGTACCAGCGATATCATTGCTGTAGTCAGATGGATCCTGCTGAAACTATAGAGTATCTGTGTTTTATTGACTATGCAAAGGAGTTTGTGTGAATCACAATAAATTATAGCTAACATGGAGAAGAATTGTAATTCCATATCACTTAATTGTGCTCACATGAAATCTACACCTAGACCAAAGAACTTATTCAAACAGACCAAGTGAATGAACACCGTATGGTTTTAAATCAGCAAGGGTGCATATCAAGCAGTTTTCCTTCATATCTATTCAATCTGTATGCTAAGAAAATAATTAATGAAAACAATTTGTGAAGAAAAATGTGGCATCAGGATCATAGGAAGATGCATCAATAATGTGCATTATGCAAAAGACTCAATTTTGCTGAAAATGAGAGGTACCTGAAGCACTTATTGAAGAAGATCAAAGACTACACCTTTCAATATGAATTTCATCTTAACATCATGAAAATAAAGGTCCTCATTACTGGATAGTGGGCAACACCATAATAGATGGAGGAAGGCTGGAAATTGTTAATAACTTCATTTTGCTTAGATGCACAATAAACAACTTTGGTACCAGTAGTCAGGAGATAAGGAGACATATTGCTTTGGGTAAGTTTACTGTGAGGGGCCTTTCCAAAACCTGGAACATAGCAAAGTCAGAAGGCTGAGGTAAAACTGATGCACGCTATGTATATTCAATTACTTGCTATGCATCTGAAAGCTAGATGATGAATAGCACAACAGAAAAATAATTGATTCCTTTTAGTTGTACTGCTAGAGACCAGTACTTAATATCCCATGGACTGTTGAAAGAGCAAACATGTATGTATTGGAAAGGGTACACTCAGAGTGCTTCTTGGAGGCAAGGAAGACAAAGCTTTATCGTTCATATTTTGAAGATGTTGCTAAGAGAGAGTATTCCTTGCAAATGACAGCATGCTTTGAAGGCTGGAGGGCCAGCAAAAAAGAGGAAGACTTCCATGAAGATGCATTGACATAGTGGCTGCATTCATGGGCTCGAGTGTATCAGATATGAGAAGGATGGCACAGGATAGGACAGGGTTCACATCTGTTGTTCATAGGGTCACTATGAGTCATATTTAGCTCAATGACACCTAACCACAATAATAAATGTAATTAATGTTATAAAGCAAACATGCATATGAATGACTAAATTAAAAACACTACCCAATAGAACTAAAGTTAAAATCCTCAGTCCAGGTTTACTCTAGCAGGGAAGGGAGAGGATCAAATCTACTATTGACAGGGGTAAGAGAATTTTGTAACACTTAACTAAAGCTGAACCTTAACATTGAAGGACCTAAGAGTGCTCTTAAGAAGCTGTCCTGGCAAAACATTTGCATCCTGTTTGCAGCCTGAAATGCAATCTATTAACTTTCTGAATAAGCCTTAGAGTGATGAGTAAAAGATTCTATAGAGATAGAGTAGTAAGTATTTATTACAAGGCTTAGAAATATTTTATGTATGACTGCATTGACAAGAAGATACAGGTGACCAAGACAGAAGAATTGATGCCTTTGAGTTGTGCTGGAGAAGAGTACTGAACATACCATGGACCATCAAGAGAATAAATAAGTCTGTCTTGGTGAGGGTGAAACCAAGTTTCTCCTTGGAGGCAAGGATTTGGAAGTTCAGTCTTGAATGCTTTGGACACATGGCAAAAAAGGACCAGTACCTAGAAAAAGACATCATTCTTGGGAGGGTGGAGTGACAGTGCAAGAGAGGAAGACCTTGGATGAGAAGGACTGGGATAGTAAGTAGGGAAATGGGGTTAGGTGTGTTGAGGCAGTGAGACTTGTTCAGGATAGGGCAGAATATTTAAGATTATTCTTTATATTAGATACACATATAGGTATAGACACATAGCTATGTAGTTGATAGAATAAAAAGGCTTTTATTTCTGAAAGTTGAAAAAAATGATAAAGACACTATAACTAAGGAGAAAAGTTTTCTCAAATACAGTGTGGAACATTTGCTTACTATCTCCTAGAACATCAGCTAGAAAGTCTATCTTTAGTAATGTCGTCGTTCATGCCGTCGAGTCGTGTACGACTCATAGTGACACTATGTACAACAGCCCTAAACCCTGTTCTATGCTATGCCAGTCACACTGCCTCTGGCACACCCATTCTGATTACCCCAGTCACTGAATCAATCCACCTCATGGAGGGTCTTCCCCTCCTGCGCAGTCCCTCCACCCTCCCAAGCATGATGTGCTTCTCCAAGGACCTGTCCCTCCTTACAACAGGTCCAAAGTATGTCAGACCAAGCCCCAGAATCCTTGACTCCAAGGAGCAGCCCGGATTAACCCTCTCTAGGATGAATCTGTTTGTTTTGTTGGCACTCCAGGGTACCCTCAATACTCTTCTCCAGTACCACAGCTCAAAGGCATCAATTCTTCTTCTATCCTCCCTAGTCATTGTCCAACTCTCTGATGCATAACACGTGATTGCGAAGACCATAACCTGTATCAGGTGCACGTTAGTCTGCAGAGAGACAACGTTGCTCTTGAGTACTTTAGAGAGGTCCCTAACAGCAGACTTTCCCATTGCAATACGTTTTTTTTTTATTTCCTGGCTACTGGTGCCAAGAGTGTTAACCATGGAGCCGAGCAAACTGAAGCTGTGAACAATCTCAATCTCTTCGCCATCCATCCTGATGTTACCAACTGGTCCAGTGGTAAGAATCTTTGTCTTCTTGACATTGAGCCTCACTCCATACTGAAGGCTGCAGTCCTTGACCCTCTGCAGCAAGTACATGGGGTCTTCCTCAGTTTCAGCAAGCAGGGTCGTGTCGTCTGCATAACACAGATTGTTAATAGATCTACCAATCCTGATGCCACACTTCTCCCCATAGAGCCCAGCCTCTCACATAATCTCCCCAGCCTCTCAGATAATCTGCTCTGCATACAAGTTGAAAAGGAATGGAGATAGGACATATCCCTGAAGTACACCCTTCCCAATTTTGAACCATGCAGTGTTATTCTGCTTTGTTCTGATGACTACCTCTTGGTCCAAGTATAGGTTTCACATTAGCATGATGAAATGTTCTAGGATTCCCATTTTTCTCAAAGTTAGCCACAGTTTGTTATGATCCACACAGTTAAACGCCTTTGCATAATCAATGAAGCACAGATAGACATTCTTCTGGTATTCACTGCTTTCAGCTAAGATCCATCTAACATCAACTACAATATCCCTAGTACCACGACTCCTTCTAAACCTAGCTTGGACTTCTGTAAGTTCTCTGCTGATGTGCTGTTCCAGTTGTTTTTAGATAATCTTCAGTAGGCTGTTGCTTGCATGTGAAATCAATGATATTGTTCTGCAGTTTCTGCACTCATTGGGTCATCCTTCTTTGGGATGGGAACAAATATAGATCTCTTCCAGTCAGTTGGCCAACTGGTTGTTCTCCAGATTTCTTGGTACAACTTGGTGAGCACATCCAGGGCAGCGTCTGTTAGCTGAAATACGTCAATTGGTATTCCATCTATTCCTGGGGCCTTATTTTTTTGCTATTTCCTTCTAAGCAGCTTGAACTTCTTCCTTCATCACCATAGGCTCTTGCTCAAATGTTATTTCATTAAATTATTCTGTATCTTCCAATTTCTTTTTATCCAATGACTCGGTATATTCCTTCCATCTTCTTTTGAGACTTATTGGATCACTTAATATTCTGCCTAAAGCATCCTTGATTATAGCAACTCGAGGTTTGAATTTGTTCTTCAGTGCCTTGAGCTTAAGAAATGCTGAACGAGTTCAGCCCTTTTGATTTTCTGACTCTAGCTCTTCACACATTTCATTGTAATATTTTACTTTGTCATTCTGTGCTGCCTTTTGGAATCTTCTGTTCAACTTTTAGTATCTTGAAGTCTTCCTTGTGCTTTGGTTTTCCTATGCTCCAGTGTAATCTTCAGAGTTTCTTCTGACATCCATTTTGGTCTTTTCTTCGTCATAAGCAATGTAAAAAGATCTTAAGAATATGTAAATATGCCTTAAAAATCATCAAGTTGAGAGACTTGCAAGGAAAAATAATGTATTAATTTGGTCTTTGTGTACATAAATCTTTCAAGGGAATATCTTTTAATAAGTAGATTTCCTGAATTAGTCTTTAGTGTTATTTTAACCCAATTTCACTCAAAACTGAACTCACAGTCATTGTTGTGGAGTCAGCATAAATTCATAGATGACCCTCCAGAAGATTTGAGAGAAAGACATGTAAGTGTGAAATATCTAAATACTAAATAAATTCCTCAAGAGGAGATTGCTACCTTTCTTCTGCTAAGATACTGGTGAAGTCAAACTGCCAGAAAAGAGTAAGTTTTGAGTTGGCACTGCAATTTATTTTCTACTATGCCAACAGAATTCCTAATTCTCACCATTTTTGTTGTTACTATCTACCATAGAGTCAGAACCAACTCATAGCTGGCTTTCAGAAGATTTTTCAGTAACAGTAAATTGTATGGGAAGAGATTCTTGTTCTTTCTCACTTAGTTTTACTAATCAGTTTTTATTTAAAAGCCTAAAAAATTAATCACTACTTGGTCTTATTCTTTGTTCAGATGAAAACTAATATATTTTTTATTTTTTCATTTTGAGTTTATGTTAATATGTATATGTGTGTTTATGTATATATAGCACAGAAAAAGAAATCAAGTAGATCTGATAAGAAGTTAAAATGTATAGCTTAAGGAAAACATAAGTGTTAAATACTTAAATACTAATAATAGTAGAGTTACGATCAATAAAACACAATGATGAAAGCCGAAACTGATTCACGATCATATGGTCATTTGAGATGTGGAAAATATACCAACTTAATCTAGTGAGGGAAAGAATTATCTTTTTGATGAATTATGCCAGAACAATTGGATGATTGGGCTAAATGAAAGGGGAAAAAAACCTGGATGATTTTTTTTACGGAAAAAAAAAAGGGAACAGAAGGGTAAATGCAAAACCTATAATTGTAAAATGCCTAAAATAAAATATAGGAGAACATTATTATAATCTTCTGCTGGAAAATGATCAAAGATTTATAATAAAATAAAAAAATGTAAAATATTAAAACTTTCATTTTTAAATAACACTAAGAATTAGCCAGGAGAAATTAATGGCTTGCTTTTTTTTTTTTTTTAATATTCTCTGGAAGACTACACTGATATTACATAAAGTATAAAGACTAGAACTGGAAGTTTCCTATTATCTATCTATCCTTACATATTTCTCTCTCTCTCCCTTTCCCTCTCTCTCTCGCGCGCGCTCTCTCTCTCTCTCTCACGAACACACAAACACTCATTATGCATATGAAAACACATTATTTTTATTGTTTGCCGTGGAGTCAGAACTGACCCATTTCTGACCCTCAAACAGGTTTGCACCCTCAGACAGGTTTTTACAGGCAATAAATCTTATGAGAAGAGACCGACTACTCTTTTCCCATGGATTATATTTTGGGTTAGAAACACATATATTTGGAATTGCAATGCCACTTCTTATTAGTGTACCTTCAGAGCTCCAGAGTAGTATGTATGTATGTATGTCTATATATATGTATTTGTATATCTACTGTCTATCCATCTTTCTACCCATATGCATGCAAGGAATGTCTATTAAAATTATCATTATTTAAATATATGCACTAACTATAAAATCCAAAGAGGAAACTGAAGATTTATATCCGTTTTAGACTATAAATTGGCCAAAAATGGAATCAAGTCACATTAAGAATTACTAGTGATTGGAATGCAAAAGCTAGAAACACTGAGGAAGGAATGGTAGTTGGAAAGTACGGCATTAGTGAAAAAAAAAAGGATGGATGTGGAAAGATTCAGTTTTGGACTTTGAATGTTTTATTCATTACAAATACTTTTTTGTGATCTTAGGTTTTTTATTTTCATATTCATACTTCTAACGGTGATTGGTGTGTAATTATGCAATTTTTTTTGTTTAGTAGATAAAGAGGCTGCAGTCTACATGTGTTCTGTTGAACATAGGGTTTTCAGAGGCCTGATATTTCAGAAATGGATGGCAAATTCTTTTTCCTAGTCTGTCTTGATGTGACTGTTGAGATTTAGAGAAGTATCAGACAGACCAGCAAGTTAAAGGTGTATCCCTTATTGTGGAGTTAAACATTAGTGTCAGTGTTGTCCCTTATTTCCCTGCTCTACCATACACCAGGATACCCATCCACTTCTACCCACTCCCTTCACATCTGTCTCCCATTGACCAGCCCTTGATCTAATAGCTTACATATGAAGCTTCTTTGGCTTCTGTGATTCCAAACACATCAGCGGCTCATAGTTCCTTATGTTGGGACCAATGTCTCTGAAGTTTAGTAGTCATGTTTCCTGAGCAAAGGTGATGCATCCTGAAGAACTGGTGTGTAGATAGGTTTTTCTTGGCCCAAAGGCCGGAACGAAATTGGCTTGGTTTTGGCATGTTCAGTGTTACCTGAGAAGATGGGCGGGGAGTATGATGGACCCAGATGACACAACCCTGCTTGCTGAAACTGAAGTGGACCTGAAGCATCTACTCCAGAGGGTCAAGGACTGAAGCCTCCAATATGGATTGAGGCTCAATGTCAAGAAGACAAAGATTCTCACCACTGGACCAATTGGCAGCATCAGGATGGATGGTGAAGAGATTGAGATTGTACACAGCTTTAGTTTGCTTGGCTCCACAGTCTTGGCACCAGTAGTCAGGAAATTAAAAGGCACATTGCCATGGGAAAGTCTGCTGTTAAGGACCTTTCCAAAGTACTGAAGAGCAATGGTGTCTCTCTGGATACTAAGGTGCATTTGATACAGGCCATGGTCTTCACAATCACTTGTTATGCATCAGAGAGTTGGACAATGACCCTGGAGGATAGAAGGAGAATTGATGCCTTTGAGCTGTAGTGCTGGAGAAGAGTATCTCTGAGAATACCATGGACTGCTAGGAAAACAAACAGATTCTTCCTGGAAAGGGTTAAACCTGGTGGCTCCTTGCAGGCAAGGATTCTGATGCTCTGTCTAACATACTTTGGACATGTTGTGAGGAGACACCGGTCCTTGGAGAAGGACATCATGCGTGGGAGGGTGGAGGGACAGCGCAGGAGGGGAAGGCCCTCTATGAGGTGGATTGATTCAGTGACTGGAGTAATCTGAATGGGAGTGTCAGAGCCAGTGCAATTGGCACAGGACAGAGCAGAGTTTAGGGCTGTTGTACATAGGGTCACTTTGAGTCGCAAGTGACTCAATGGCACATAACAACAACAACAGATAAAGAAATAAATAATTTAATGAATGAGCATATAGTTGTTTTTAAGTGCCATCAAGTCACCTGCCCACAATAGGTCGGAAGGCTGCTCTGTCCTGAGCCAGTCTTACCAACTCCGAAGCACCTCCCCCTTGCCCTAGTTACTGTACTAGGCCATCTCATCCTGGATCTTGCTCTCCTTCACTGTCGCTCCACCCTTCAAAGCAGGAGGTCCTTCTCCAAAGATTAATCTTTCCTGGCCACATGCCCAAAGTTTATGTGACAGAGCTACAGAATCCTAGCAGCCAAGGAGAAACTTGGTTTCACCATCTCCAAGACAGACTTATTTGTGTTGTTTTGTTGTTGTTGTTGTTGTTTGTTGTGTTGTATTTTTTTGTGTGTGGTCCAGGATATGTTCAAAACTCTTTTCCAGCACCAAAACTCAAAATCATCAATTCTTCTTCAGTCATTCTTAGTCTTTGTCAAGCTTGCTGATGCATGGCAAGTGAAGACCATAGCCTGCATCATGTGCACCTTAGTCTCTGGGCTGACATCATTGCTTCTCAGTACTCTGGAAAGATCCCTGGTAGCAGATTTACCTAAAGCATTTCGTCTCTTGATTTCCTGACTGCTGGTGCCAAGAATGTTGATTGTGGAGCTGAGCAAACTGCAACTGTTAATAGCTTCAATCTATTCTCCATCCATTATGGTGCTGCCAATTGGCCCAGCGGTGAGAATCTGTCTTCTTGATGTTAAGCTTCAATCCATATTGAATACTACAGCCCTTGACCTTCTGCAGTATACACTTAGGTTTGTCTCAGTTTCAGGAAGCAAGGTAGTGTCATCTACATAATGTAGGTTGTTGATGAGTCTTCTTACTATTCTGATGCCACCACATTCCTCCTCATAAATCCCAGCCTCCCGAATGATCTGTTCTTCATATGGATTGAAAAGGTATGTAGACAGGACTCATCCCTGACACACTCTCTCTCTCTGATTTTGAACCATCCAGTGTTTCCCTGCATGTTCTGAGGACTGCTTTCTGGTGCATGATAAGTTAATCTGGAACATGTACAGTAAATTGGTGTTACCCAGTTATTGTTTTTTTTTCTATTTTTTAATTTAAAAAGTTACTATTGAATAGCTCTAAATGCTGTTTTATATATGTTGAATAGTGATCTCATTAAGTATTTAAAAAAAAAACACCCAAGCTCCATCAAGTTTACTCTGACCTATAGCAACTTTCTGTATGTTAGAGTAAAACTCTTCATGGGATTGTCAATAGCTGAGTTTTTCAAGTAAATAAACAAATACTACCTTTTGGAAAAAAAAATTACAAAAGGCAGCTTAACATTTGGACCTCATGTGATTGACTGTACAGAAATCATTTAGACTACATTTGTGGAAAAATTCACTGGAAAAGTCAAAACCAGGCAAGGTGCTAAGTATGCAACAGACCATAAATTGCTCATGTGTAAGTTCAAATTGAATCTTAGGAACATTAAAACTAGTTCACAAGAGTTAAAATATTATTTTTGAGTCTGATCCAGCTGAATTTAAAGATCATCTCCAGAATGAGCATGAAGTGTTGAACACTAATGATTGAAGACCAGATGAGTATTGAGGTAGCACCAATGGTGTCATTTAAGAGGGTAGCAAAAAGTCATTAAAAAGACAGAAAATTAAGAAAAGACCAGATACACATGTCATAAGAAACTCTGAGAATTGCAGTGAGGAATCGAGAAGCAAAAACAAAGGGGATGAATGCTGTAATAAATGAACAGGAGATTTCAAAAGGTAGCTTGAGAAAACAAAGTGTGAGAATGTGCAAAGAACTAGAGTTTGGGGGCGTGAAAGGAAAGAACTTGCTTGCATATTTAAAATTAAAAGAACTGAAAAGATCAAGCCTTGAGTTACAGTCATAAAAGGTGGTAGGGGCCAAATATTGAATGATCCAGGCAGCATCAAAAGAAGATGGAAGAGACACACAGGATCACTGAACAAAAAAGAAGTGGTTCACAAGGAAAATTTTAGAACATACCGTGTGAACAAGAACCAAAAGTAATGAAGAAAGAAGCTGAAGCTACAGTAAAGGCATTAGCAAAAACAAACCCTGCATTCAATGATATCAAATGAGCATATTTCAACTGACACATACAGCCATTGTCCCACTCACTATTCTATGCCAGACTATTTGGAGCACAGCTACCTGGTCAATTGTCTGGGAGAAGTCTATATTTGTTCCCAAGGAAAGTGATACAGCTTAATGTGGAAATTATAAAATAATATCATCAATTTCACACGCTAGCAAAATATTGCCCAAGATCATGCCAAAATGACTAGAATAATGCATTGACAGAGGACTGCTAGACATTCTAGGTGGGTTTAGGAGATGTCATGGTACCAGAGACTCATTACTGAAGTCAAATGAATCCTGATTAAAAGCAGAGAATAGTAGAAGAATATGCTAGCACTGAGAAGAATAGGAATTCTGTAACACTTAATTGTGCTCATCAGAAGCTTATTAGCCCAAGAAGCTGTTGTCCAAATACATGAATGGAACATTGCATGATTTAAAATAATAAAAAGTGTGCATAATGATTGTGTCCTTTCTCCATATCTACTCAAACTATATTGAGCAAATTTTTCAAGAAGTTGGTGTCTGTGAAGAATGTGGCAGTATGATTGGAGGAAGTTTTGTCAGTAACTTTTGCTGTGCAGATGATAGAACCTTGCCTGCTGAAAGTAAATGGGATTTAAACACTTACCTGCAGAAGATCATTATGGTTTGCATCTCAGTATCAAGAGGACAAAAATCCTTACTACTGAACTGATGGACAACATCATGATAAATGGACAAAACATGAAATTGTTAAGTATTTCATCTTGCATCCACAATCAACAGTCCCGTTACTAGCAATAAGGAGGTCAGAATATCACTTTTGGCAAATTCACTATCAGGAATCTATGTCTGCAAATTACTGTGGAACAATGATGTCAGTTTGAAGACTAGGGTGTCCCTGACTCAAGCCTTGGCTTTTTCAGTGTCTTGCTATGCAACTGAGAGTTCTGTGATGAAAAGGATGATAGAAGAATTCATGCCTTTGAACTGTGCTATTAGACAAGAGCACTGAATATACCCCATAAACTGCTGGAAAACCAAACAGGTATGTCTGAGAAAAGTGCAGCCAGAGTACTTCTTAGAGGCAAATTGGAGAAACTTCATCTCACATTTGGCAAGTTGCTAAGAGACTGTTCTTTGGAAAGAGCCATCATGCTTGGAAAGGTAAAGGGTCAGAGATATAAAAGAACACCCTGAACAAGATGGATTTACAGTAACTGCTGCAATGTACTTACACTTGATGAGGATAGGATTTGATTTGATGTAGGATAGGACAGAGTTCAGAGCAGTTGTTCATAGAATTCACTATGAGTCATGCATTATTTCAGCAACACTTGACAGCAATGTATCCGTGTGTATGTATGTATAAATATACATCTGTGTATCTACATAAACCTATGTAAACCACATATATACACACATAGGTAAGATAAATGTGTGTGTATATATGTGTGTATCTCTCTATGTGTATATATATCATATATGTGTGTATACATGAATTGTTTTTGTTAGAATATTCAGTACACTTTTCCAACACTTCAGTTCAAAGGAATTAATTTTCTATCATCTTTATTATTCGTCTTACTCTTAGATACATAGCAAGTTATTGAAAAAATTATGCCTTTAATCAGATATACTTTAGCCTTTGAACTGACGTAATATCTGTTTAGTATTTTTTAAATGCCCAGGCAGACTTGTGCAATGCAATGTGTGTGTGTGTGTGTGTGTGTGTATCACTCATGCACTCATTACTGAAAAGTTGGAACCAACTCACAGGAGTCTCTTAACTGCTGTCAGAAACTGTAAATCGTACTAAACAAGATTTCCACTCTTTGTCCTGGAGAGCTGATGGTAGGTATATTTGATCTGAGAGTGGTTCACCTAGATGTTTTATATCTAGGTGAAAGTCTCGGTTCAGGTCAGCAGCACAATGCAGGAAGCCTCTGGTTTACTCAGTCATCCAGCAAACTTTATTTCAGATAATTTACAAATCAGTTTTTTCTTCAATCATCCAGGAACAAAACCTTTTAACTGTGGATTCATCTCCAGCGTTTCTTGTCACAATCTCTACACAGTCTCTCTACCACCATCATTGCCATTTTTTCACTGTGTGGAAAGTACACTCTTACATCCCCCCCCCCCCCCCGCAACTGTTGGTGGTTTGCAAGACCATGTGACTTCACTTAAGGTAGCTGGAGATGATGTTTCCCAATAGGGGGTAACACAATAGCTTAAAAAGTCAATTTTCAAAGATTCTGACACCCCAGTTACTTACAAATGAGAAAAAAAAACATATCCATACAAAGTGACATAGTAACATTACTCATTATAAATTTGCAACTCTTATAAAAACTATTCATCATCATAAAATCCTAGAAGGCAAATACCTATAAAGTGGTGAATAAATATTTATATAAAATATTGATATAAAGTATAATATCACTTAACAATAAAAACAAATTCTAGTATATGCAAAATCATGAGTTGAGCTTAAAAGTAGCATTTTAAAAGAAATCATATTTTTAAAGGCTGTCCATTGTACATACTGACTATTTCAATGACATTCTGAAAAAGAAAAATCTGTAGGGACAGGAGAAAAAAGAACTAGAAGTTCTAGGAACTATATAAAAAAAAATCTTAATATAGTTCCTATCATGCTGTCAAAGATCTCTTAAAAGTGCTAAAGAGCATGAATGTCAATATAAGTCTAAAGTGTGCCTACTCTAGTCACAGTATTTTCCATTACTTTGTATGCATGTGAAAGATATAAAATTATTAAGGAAGATTTGGGAAAAAATGCTATCTTATTAATTAAGTGTTAGGGAGAGTACTGACTATGCCATGCACTGCCAAACAATTTTAACTTGGAAGAAATGCAGTCAGAGTACTCCTTTGAAGCAAAAATAATAAGATTTTGCATGTTTTTGAAATATTGTCAAGAGATGCCATTCTTTAGAATGTGACACATGCTTAGGAGGATGGACACCTGGAAAATAAAAGACCCCAGAGAGATGAATTGACAAAAATGACTGCAACAATAAGCACAGTAGAGATTGTGAGAATGACTGAGGATCAAGGGTTTGATCTGTTGTACATAAGGTAGAGTGAATTTCACAGCACCTACCAACAGCAACATATGAAGAATATGGCATCAGGATTGCAAAGGACTCAATAACAATCTCCCATATGCAAAAGAGGCAACCTGGTTTACAGAAAAGAACAATTTAAACACTTAATATGAAATTAGACCGTGGTCTTCAGTAACAACTATATCTCAACGTAAAGAAAACAAAATTCTTTACAAATTAACCAAGAAACTGTATCATGATAAAGGATTAATGTTTTCAAGGATTTCATTTCTCTTAGATGAACAATCAAAGCCCAAGTTAGCAGCTAATTTTTCTTATTGAAATATCATGCTATATTCATAATTTATTCTGTTAAAATTGGTAATAGATCAGTTAAGAAAAGTGTGGAGTCAACCCTGTCCCAAATATTTACTTTCTTATGTAACCATGAGTTGTGATATCAACAGTCCCTGCTTTTATCAGTTCTCACACTCCTCTATGCCCATTTGGCTTGATAGTTCACTGACAATGACTAAGGATGATAGAAAAAGAATTGATGCTTTTGAGTTGTAATACTGGAGAAGAGTATTGGACATACCATGGACTACAAGAGAATAAACAAGTCTGTGCTGGAAATTGTGAAGGCAAGAACTTTGACGCTCTGCTGCATAGACTTTGGCATGTTGCTAGGAAGGATTGGTCCTTGGAGAAGGACTTCATGCTTAGAAGGGTGGAGGGATGATAGCACAAGAAAGGAAATCCTTGGATGAAATGGATTGACACAGTAACTGGTGAAATGAAGGTAGATGTGTCAGAAACAGTGACATTGGCTCAGGATAGAATAGAGTTCAGACTTGTTTGCTGTGAGTCTCAGGGGACTATGTTGCATACAACATAACTTAATAAGAATTATTCAAGTTTATTTTAACTATGGAACATTGAATGTATTTCTGATTATTGGAGCTTCAATCATTATAAAGTATATTGACTGGGGTAACGAGGGTAGGTGTGACAGTAAAGTTGTCACAGGCTAGAGCAGGTTTCAGAGCTATCGTATATAGGGTCATTATGAGTTGTAAGCAACTCAATGGAATATCACAACAACTATCAATTCAGATATGACTCATGGATTTTATTATTTTTAATTTGGGAAAGGTTAAATAATCATGTTAAATACATTTTTAATATGAGCTTGTTTACTTTTACCTTGCTGATTCAAAAGTCCCTGAGGAATGCAGCCTTGCAGTATTTTCTGATGTTACAGATAGATCTCAATGAGGATCTCCTAATTTTTTCATGACTCACATCATCTTTAGTTCCATTCTATGTTCATGGATATCTATTCAATAAATAGTTGAAAAATACAAGTTTTTTGGAAGACAGAGATAATGCATGCATACACACACACACACACACACACACACACACACACACTCACACTCACACTCTCAAACACTCATCTCCCTGTGAGATCCCGCCAACCAGTGCTTATATTTAATCTGTTTTAATGTGTACAGCACTTATCTCTCTGTTGGTATACTAGAGGCCCCAGATTAGGACAGACTATGAAGGAGCATTGGCCAATCACTTCTGAAAAACAGGCCTTTGAAAATGCTAGCAACAAGAGGATAACACCGGATGTAGAGCTCTTAGATTGTAAGACACCCACAGGTGAAAGGGGAAAGCTGAGCATATTATTCAGTAATAATTGGAATGTGTTAAATATGAATTTCAGAAAACTGGAGAACATAAAACACCAAATATAAAACATAAAAGATTAATATTCTAGAGATTAGCCAGCAAAGATGAACTGAGATTTGCCGCTTGGAATCAGATAACCATAGGATCTACTATCTGGCAATGAAACTGAAGTATTGGTTTGCATTAATAATCAAAAGACCATTCTGACAATCATCCTAGCGTTCAACCCTGTGAGTGACAGTGTATTACCGATACACCTATAAAGATGATTTGTTATTATAACAATTATTCAAACATGTTGTTGTTGTTAAGTGCCATAGAGTTATAGAAGACTCATAGCAACCCTATGAATGAAAGACCTGAAAGCTTGTATAACTTTCATCGTTTTTCCAGGTTCATAGAATTTCCAGAGGCAAGCTATTTTGGAAGTGGATACCACTCCTGCTTCCAAGCTTATTTTAATTGGGGAGCTCCACCAAACACTATGCACTGCACTGTGGGTAACCATTAGCACATTTAGCACATCAGTGTCACAGTGTTTAGCATCACAGCAGCCACAAGTTACCTCTGTACAACAATGCAAAGACCAGTACTATGCCACTTGGAAAAATGTTTGACCAAAACAATTAAAACCAGACCTGATGGCCTCTGATTTAAATCACCCACTTTTGATTTGGTAGCATTCAAATATACAAACAAATAACTAAACCAAAAGAGATCTGGATGTGCTCACCACATTGTGCCAAGAAATCTTGAGGACAACCACCTGGCTAAATATCTACATTTGTTCCCATACCAAAAAAAAAGGTGATCAGAGTGCAGAAATTATCAAGCAATATTAATATTACGTGCAAGCAAGATTCTGCTGAAAACTATAAAAAAGCGACAGGAACAGCTCATCAACAGAGAACTGCCAGATGTGTAGGCTGGGTTTAGAAGAAGCCTTGGCCCTAGGAATATTATAGCTAATGTTAGATGGATATTGGCAGAAAGCACAAAGCACCAGAAGAATGTCTATCTGTGTTTCATCAACAATGCAAAGGCATTTAACTATGTGGATTACAACAAACTATGGCTAACTCTGAGAAGAATGGGAATTCCAGAGTATTTTACAGTGTTTTTGCAAAACCTATATTGGACTAGGGTGCCATCATCAGAACAGAGAGAGGAGACATTGCATGTTTTAAAATCAGGAAAGCTATATGCCTGGGATGTGTCCTCTCTCCAAACCTTTCCATTCTATGTGCAGAAGAGATAATTTAGAAGGCTGGGATTTATGAGGAGGAGTGTGGCATCAGGATTGGAAGAAGACGCATCAACAACCTGAAATATGCAGATGGCACAACCCTGCTTGCTGAAATTCAGAAGGACCTGAAGCGCTTGATGCAGAAGGTTAAGGACTACAGCCTTCAATATGGATTGAAGCTCAACATCAAGAAAACAAATGTTATCACCACTGGGCAGCATCATATGAGACAGTGAAGATACTGAGATTGTCAACAGCTTTCGTTTGCTTGGCTCCACAATGAGCAGCCTTTGTACTACAAGCCAGGAAATTAAAAGACAAATTGCATTGAGAAAGACTTCTGTCAGGGGTTTCTCTTGAATACTGAAGATCTGCGATGTTGTTCTGGAGACTAAAGTACATCTGATCCAGGCCATGGTCTTTGCAATTACTTTGCTATGCACCAGAAGGTGGGACAATGACTAGCTATGATAGAAATTGTTGCCTTTGTGCTGTGGTGCTGGAGTAAAGACTGCCAGGACAACAAACAGGCTCATCCTAGAAAGGCAGAAGCCAGGCTGCTCCTTGGAGGCAAGGATTCTGAGGCTATGTCTGACATACTTTGGACATATTGCAAGGAGGAACTAATCCTTGGAGAGGGACAACATGCCTGGAAGAGTAGAGGGACAGCACGAAAAAGGAAGAATCTCAATGGGATGAATTGATTGAGCCACTGGGGTAATGAGGGTATGTGTGTCAGAGATCATAAGATTAGCAAAAGATAGAGCAGAATTCATGGCTGTTACGCATAGGGTCTCTCTGAGTTGTAATCTACATGATAGCACATAACAATAACTAAAGCCAAAGGTGATGAAGCTGGAGATTTCTGAAAACTATTGCCATCTGAAATCAATTGAATTTGCAATCAAGATATATCAATAGCAATTGGTGACTGGAACACAAAAGTTAGGAATAAGGAAGGAAAAACTGGTGGTCAGGAATTGCTAACGTGGAAACAGAAATGAGTCAGGAGATTGAATGATTGAATTATGTACAATTAGTTACTTATTCATTATAAATACTCTTTTTTAAAACATGAATATCAACTGTAAAAGCAGACATTACTGAAGGGATACATAAGAATCAACTGGCTACATTTGTGGGAAGAATTTTTTGAGAAGCTCAGTATCAACAGCACGATGAGGCTAGGTGCCAACTGTGGAACAGACCAGCAACTGGGGAATAGATGAGCAACTACTAATGAGCAAATTCAACTGAATTTGAAGCTGAAGAAAATGAAAATAAGCCCATGAGGACCAAAATATAACCTTGAATCTATTCTACCTGAATTTTTTAAGTGTATCTATAATAGGTTTGGGGTATTGACCATAAATTATCAAAGACCAGATGAGCTGAAGGAAAGCGTTAAGGATATTACCCAAGAAAGTACAAAGTCGTTACAAATACCAAGGAGAAAGAATAAAAACAAAATGGGTGTCAAAAGAGAACTTGGAAATTGTACTAGAATGCTGAGATGCCAAAACAAAGGGAAGAAATGAAAAAATAAGAGTTGAATTCAGGATTCCGTAGAGTAGTTTGAGAAGACAAACCAAATTATTACAATAAAATGTGCAAGCCAGAGTCATAAAATAAAAAAAGGAAAACTCATCGTCTCTCAAACTGAGAGAACAGAAGAAGAAATCTAAGCTTAGAGTTGCAAACTGAAGGATGACCTGGGCAAAATCTTGAGTAATCCAGAAGACATCAAACGAAGATGAAAGAAATACACAGTCACTGTACCCCAAAATAATTGCCTGACACAGACCACTTTAGAGAATAATGTATGATCAAGAATCAAAGATGATAATGTTGAAGGCATTTGGAAAAAAACAAAAACCAAACACTCCATGAATTGATGGAATACCAACTGACATATTCTAACACAGAGATGCAGTGCTGCACATACTCACAATGTTATTGCTAATGCTGAGAAAAAGGAAATCCCAAGAAACTTAATTTTACTCAAGATATGACAACTTAAAGATTAAAATCTAAAGAACAATGCCAATTTAAAGCCTAAAATGAATCTAATCCAAGCCATAGTATTTGCAAATACTTGATATAGTCTGAAAGTTGCACAGTGACAAACGATGACAGTAAAGGAATTGATGCTCTAGAATAGTACTGTTTATCCCATGGACCGCCAAGAGAAAAAACAAGTTTGTCTCAGAGATATTAAAGTCAGTATTCCTTGGAAGCAAAGATGGTAAAACTTCATCTCATGTACTTTGGGTATATTGTTAGGCCTTTAGATTGGCGTGTAGTGCCTTACCATTAGACCACCAGAACTCCTTAGTCATGATTTGTTAGTCAACGTTAGAGACCACAGGAGTCATTCAGATTCAGATTTCCTGGTGTAATTGAAAGCACAGAACTGAACTTACAAATGCAAACGTAAAATATATATACAGTTTGGGGGAAAGAAAAAAGTTTAAAACTACAAGGTTTAAATGAATGTATACCATTTAAAACCACACAAAATATTTAAGGAACTCATTAAAGATACATAACATGAGAAGAAAAAATTTCAAGTATACAATTATAGACTAAAATAAACTATTTATGATAGCTTAAGTTGTAAAGATCAATACCTGTACTATATAAGGTTGCTAAAGAAAGATGAATAGGTAAATCGATTTGTGCCCATTTGGAACAGCATTCATTTTAATCTAGATTTATACACTAATGTCTGATAACAGAGTAAACACTGAAACTAGCTAAAATGAAATTAAGGAGGGAAAAAACACAAATCAAACTAAAGACTTTAATTCTAACATCTTTAGGTTGCAGATGTAATATATGGTAACATTTTCTTTTTAATAGTAAAGATTTTAGATTAGTAATAATAATTAACTAATGGATTCCTGAGGCAAGCATGTTAATATTTTCTTAAATATAAACATTTTGAGTGTTCAAGTCAAAAATCTCTCAAAAATTTGTATGAATAGAACAATATTATACAATTTTGGGGGGATGTGGTGTGGCTTTTTGGTTTTGGATTTTTATACATTGAAGGACAACTATGATAAGGATATACCATCTCCATATAAAAGTCCCTCTGGCAGGAGTGGAAGTTTGTAGAAATTTCAAATTCTTCGTTAGGTTAATTCTGCAAGTGAGGCTTATCTCTTCAGCCACCCCCATGTGGTTGTTACGGAAAGGACTTCAGACAGAATTCTCTATTGAAGAATCTATCAGGGACTTAAGCTTGCTTTCTTCTTTGCTTCTGTTCATTAATGATTTTCTTTAAGGCTTGTTCACTAGAGTCTTATTAGTAGAGTCAATGTATTCTCTCCTTTATTATCATTTATTTTGGGTTGTGTAGCTATGTGATGAGTCGTCTTCATGTTCTTCTGTATGCAACAAATAGGCAAAGAGGTAAAATAAACAACTTTTCTCTCCAATGTTTCACATATGCCTGAAGTATGAATACTAAAAAGATGGTTATTTCAGGTTTAGGAAACGCGCAATATTACGGTATTCATTTAGCTGGATTATTTGAGAAAAACTGTGAAAAGACATGAGCATAGAAATAGAACAGGGGGCATAGTTAGTATATTATTGTGTACCATCAAGTTGGAAGTTTTCCATAGCTGACCCTCCAGTAGATTTTCAAGTAATATAAATCACGAGGGATGAGATTGATCATTCTTTTCCTGTAAAAGAACTGATGGATTAGAATTGTGTACCTTAGTGGTTGCTGCATAACTTCTTACACTAGGCCACCAGGGAAGCAAATATTTTTCAGTAGACAACTGACTGAAATGTCTTAGTTTTCTGAAAAAGATAAAATATGGACTAATATAGCACATATAGCACTTCAATTTTAGACAGATAATTCTAAATTCCTTGAGGAAGGCTTTATATTTCTCAAAACAAGAGAAACGATAATTGGGTTACCTGTAGTGTATCAAAATAATTGGCTGATACGAAGACATTTAAGGAAGTACTAAAGATCAAGAGCAAAGGATACTGAAAGAAGGCATTTCATTGATGAAATACCAATTCAGAAGTGTTTTTGAAAATTGATGCAGCTTTGGATGTGCTCCCTACTGTAAGTAAGGAAATAAGAAAGACAGTGATCTAGTCAAAAGACTGACTGAGATTATGTTTATTCAAATGTCATAAAGAGGTTATAACATTTTGGAACAGATAGAACAAAATCATGAGTATCACACACAAGAAAAATCTTACTGAAGATTATTTAAAACTCTGGGACTATTCAGTAAGTCCAAGATATATTCAGAAGATATCATGGAACAAGGAATATCATTGCTAATGTCAGATGGATCTTGGCTAAAAGCAAATGATGCCAGACAATAAAAATTGACTATAAGACAGCGTTTATGGTGCATTTACACAGTGAAATATTATATATCATAAAAAAGGAAGAATTCATGAAACATAAAACAAGAATATATCTAGAGCATACTATGCTGAATGAAATAAATTACAAAAGAACAAAATGTTACAAAAACAGGATGTTTATGGGCTGACAGGGCAAGAAGTGCAGGAAAAAATGGAAAGAAACTGAAAACTATATTGGAATAAATGAAAGGAAGATCAGTCTGAAATGAATAGGTGGTGAGATTTTATATGTATTAAAACTAACAATCTGGAATAGGATATGTGTAACTGATCAAATGAACAGGGGAGAGAAAAGGAGACAAAGAAAAGGTTTACACACAAAACAATGGTGGAGAGTTGATAGGGACAAGAAGGGGGGATGGGGAGCAAAAATAAGTGAATGTACAGATATTTTGTACTTCATTCACTGCACTCTTTTGTATGCGTATGGATATTATTCTGTCACTCACAATATTGTACTTCAAGATGGATCTAGCAATGGCTTTTTTAACTATGAAAGCAACTTTATTTTTTCTCACCTTTTCATCTCCAGAGTGGGAATACAAGAACACTTGATCATTCTAAAACCTATACTTGGACCAGGAGGCAGTCATCAGAACAGAGCAAGGGAACACTGCATGATTCAAAATTGGGAAGGGCGTACGCCAGGGATGCATCCTATCCCCACACCTTTTCAACCTATATGCAGAACAGATTATCCGGGAGGCTGGGCTCTATGAGGAGAAATGTGGGGTCGAGATTGGTGGAAGATCTATTAACAATCTGCGTTATACAGATGACACTACCCTGCTGAAACTGAGGAGGACCTGAAGCGCCTGCTGCAGAGTGTCAAGGACTGCAGGCTCCAATATGAATTGAGGCTCAACGTTAAGAAGACAAAGATTCTCACCACTGGACCAATTGGCAGCATCAGGATGGATGGTGAAGAGATTGAGATTGTTCACAGCTTCAGTTTGTTTGGTGCTACAGTCAACACGCTTGGCACCAGTAGCCAAGAAATTAAAAGGTGCATTGCCATGGGAAATTCTGCTGTTAGGGACCTCTCCAAAGTACTGAAGAGAATGGTGTCTCTCTGGAGACTAAGGTGCATCTGATACGGTCTTTGCTATCACTTGTTATGCATCAGAGAGTTGGACAATGACCAGGGCGGATAGAAGGAGAATTGATGCCTTTGAGCTGTGGTGCTGGAGAAGAGTATTGAGAGTACCATAGACTGCTAGGAAAACAAACAGATTCATCCTGGAAAGGGTTAAACCTGGTGGCTCCTTGAAGGCAAGGATTTTGAGACTCTGTCTAACACATTTTGGACATTGTGAGAGGAGAAACAGGTCCTTGGAGAAGGACATCATGCTTGATAGGGTGGAGGGACAGAACGGGAGGGGAAGAAACATAATGATCCAGGAAGCATCAAAAGAACAGGGAAGGAATACACAGAATCACTATACCAAGGAGAACTGGTCAATATTGGTTTATTTCAGTAATATTTAAGAACCAATGGCAATTGGGGAAGAATTTCAAATTACACTGAAAGCAATGGTAAAAAATATGGACTCAGGAATCAGTGGGATACCAATTGACATGTTTCCAATGATAGACCAGCAATTGGCATGCTCGTCAGTCCATGCCAGGAAATTTTTATGATAGCTACCTGGCCAACTAATTGGAAGAAATCTATAATTGTTTCCATTACCAAGAAAGATGATCTATTAGAATGTGGAGGTTCATGAACAATATCATGAATATCACATGCAAGCAAAATGTTACTGAAGATCATTCAAAAATGGCTAGTTATTATATAGACAGAGAACTGCCAGAAGGTCAAGTTGGATTCAGTAGAGATCATGGCACCAGGGTTATCACTGCTCATTTCAGAAGGATACTAACTTAAAGCAAAGAATACCAAAAGAATGTCTATCTGTGCATAGTTCACTATGCACAGTAATTTGACTATGTGGGTTGTAATAAATTATAGGTAACATTGAAAAAAAATTGGGAATCCCAGAACATTTAATTGTGCTCATGCTAAACTTATTATACCCTGACCAAGAAGCTGTTGTGAAAACAGAGCAAGAGAACACTACGTGGTTTAAAACTAAGAAAGTTTTGTGTCAGAGTTGTAGTCTTTCTCCATAACTATTCTATCTATATGCGGAGCAAATTATTCTAGAAACTATTCTATGAAGAAGAATGTGGCATCAGGATTAGAAAAAGACTCAACAGCCTATGTTGTAAAGTTAAAACAACTTTGCTTGTTAAAAGTGAGAAGTCTGGGTTGCATCTCAATATCAAGAAAATAAAAGTCACCCCTGGACCAATGGACAACATTATGATGGTTGGAGAAAAGATTAAGACTGTCAATGATCTAATCTTCCTTGGATACACAATCAAGACACTTGGTACCAGCAGTCAGGAGATCAGGAGAAATACGGCACTAGAATATTTGCCAAATACTTAACGAAGAACAACGTGGCATCAGAATTGGAGAAAAACTGTAAAAAGAAGAAGGGCTGCATGGGGATGTCCACATTGGATATTTACCATCTTTACAAAGGGGAACTGTCCCTGTCAACCCCATTAACAATACAATACCAATTCCCATTAAGTCAGACATGACCACCATGCTCCGTCACTTATTTCTACACATTTCAACACCAGTCTTACTGCTTTCTTGGGTCAAAAAGCCAATGTAATTGCTCAAAGATCACAGAGAAACATATTAGGAAAATCTAAAGGTCATAATTAAGATTAGTAGCAGAATATAGTAGGACATCATCTGAAATGGTTGGAAGACTGTTTATGCTGTGGATTAGGAATTCCAGAGTTCTTCCAAGTTTTTATCAAATGAAATTTATAATCTTTGGTTTTAGTTCTAGGTCCTTAATTCACTTTGAATTGGATTTTGTGTATTAAGTGAGGTATAGATCTTTCTTGAGTTTTCTACAGATAGTTTTCTAATTTTACTAACACCTTTTGTTAAAAAGGCTGTCATTTCCTCACTTAATCAATTTCATCTCCTTATCAAAAATCAGTTGACTATCAGTAGATGAGCTGATTCTGGGTTCTCAATTGTATTCTAATGTATCTGTCATTATACCAGTACCACACTGTCTTGACCACCATGGCAGTGTAGTAGGATATGAAATCAGGGAGTGAGATGCCTCCTACCTTGTTTCTCTTTTTAAGGAGTGCTTTGCTTATTTGGGACCTCTTTCCATTCAAAATGAATTTGGAGATTGCCTTTTCCATTTCATTGAAGAATGGAATTAGTATTTGTATTGGGATTGCATTAAACTTATAAATTGCCTTTGGTAGTTTTGCCATTTTAACTATATTGAGTCTTTTTATCCATGAGCAAGGTATATTCTTCGATTTCTCCAGATCTCCTTTTGTTTTTTATAGTAAAATTTTGTAATTTGCTTTGAATAGACCCTTTGTGCTTCTGATTAGATTTACTCCCAAGTATTTAATCTTGTGATTAGCTATTGTGAAGGGTATTGTTTTTCTTAGCTCCTGCTCTATATTCTCTTTGTCACTGTAGAGAAATCCAATTGAATTTTGTATGTTGGTATTGTATCCTACCACATTGCTGAATTGGCCAACTATGTCCAGTAGTTTTCTTGCTGAGTTTTTAGGGTTAAATGATAGACAAGTATACACATACTAGATCTATAAACTAAACAACAATATGGAAATTCCTCCCCAATTTATAATTTGACAGACTAGTGGTACACCTGTAAGAGCAAAGTATAAAACAAGCAAACATACCCTTGCACTGGGATGCAGTACATGGCTCTAGTTCTAGTCAACACTAAGGAGATGGGGGCATATATTTTGGCCATATTCTTAGAAAGACTCAATAATCTGAAAATGCATCGTTTTTGAAAGCTTGAAGGTCATGGACAGAGAGGAAAAAACCTCAAGGTGTACTGACACAGTGACTACAAAATTGGACTCAGGTATACAGATATAATGAGAAGGGCATAGAAGGGCAGTTTACAGTACAATTGTTTATAGGATAGGTGTGAGTAATGCTGGGTTTGAAGGCATCTAATAAGAAGTACAACTTTGCACAAAGTCAAATATTAAGTATTACAGGCATGCCATAATTCCAGAATGTCTGATTTGAGAGTCTGAGTTCTTGATTTGGTTTGCAATGATAGCCAACTCAACATCAAATAACAACTGCTGTGTTCTGTGAAATTTAGAAATTACATGACTCACCAAATTTAAACTAGAGTGCAACCATATACATATATCTATCACTCTATCTCTCTATATGCAGACAGACAGGAATGGCATCCACTTCTGAAACAACATGCTTCTGGAAACTCTAGGATCTTTGATAAATAACTATAGTTATAGAAAGGTTTTAGGACTTTTGTTCATAGGATCACTGTGAGTCGTGCTCAACACGAAGGCAATTAACGACATACATAGATAGATATTAACATATATAGCTATATATAACATATATATGTATCTATAACATATATGTATATATAATATCATATATGTATCTAGAACATCATATATGTATATATAACATCATATATATGTGTGTATATATATCACACACAACATACATGTATGTTTATATATATGACCTGTTGTTGTTATTGTTATGTGCCTTCGAGTCGCCTGCGGCTCATAGCGACCCTATGTACAACAGCC
>NW_006399773.1:18438145-18459002 GCF_000299155.1 Elephantulus edwardii
ATTTCACTAAATATTTTGTGCTCTTTTTTCCTCCAATTATTTTGTTATACACGTGTAGAGGTGCTGTCAAATGAAATAGATGTCCATTAATGAATTACTACTTCATATATAAATGAAAACTTTCAGCATAAGAAAATCAGATGTTAATTTGACTTTTCTTAAAGTTATCTAAAGAGTGGTATTAACACCATAGTAATATTATTTTGAAAGTTCAATTTTATGAGAGTCTCTTCTTTCACAATCTTTAAAAATAGATAAGATGTAAGAAATGTAGTTGTCCCTATTTTGCTTTTATTCATTTAAGAATTATCATACTTTCAGTGTGAATCAAAGAGTATTAATCTACACACTAAGTAGTGCTTATCCCACCTGGAACTAAAGAAATTAGACCATAAGAAATCACTGACAAATTCTATACTAATCTGTAGAACCAATTTCTTTTGTAACGAGTCAATGCTGTGCATTATTCACTAAAGAAGCCCCTGGAGATTGAAATGTAGTACAAAAGCAGAGAAAATTAGAAAAGAATTGGATAGGTATTGTATTATGTAGAACAAAAAGAAAAGTTTGAAGTACCTTAGTTTAGAAGAACTCCATAAAATCCTTTTTTCCTGTAAAAACTTAATATCTCTACGATAGATAGTACGGGAAAAAACCCAACTTTTATAAAAGATATGTCACACAATAGTTTAAAAGCTGAAATTTATGAATGATAAAAATTAATTATATGTGACATATAAAAAGCTAATCATTCATATGTAAGTTCCTTGAAATGATCATTTAACAGTATTCAAAGGCAGTTGTTGTTGTTGTTGTTGTTAAGTGCCGTCATCGTCACAGCAACCCTATGAAGGAGAGACCTCAATGCTTGGGCGCCTTTCATCCTCTCTCCAGGTTCATAGGGTTTCCGGAGGCAAGCTATTACGGAAGTGGATGCCACTCCTCCTTCCAAGCTTGTTTTAATTGGGGAGCTCCACCGCACTCTCTGTCCGCATTGGGTAGCCAATTATTAACGGATTTGACTCAAAGGCAGTAGTTTAACTAATTTAAGAAAATGTTAAGTATAATTTTGCTGTTGTTACAGTGTATCATCAAGTCAGAACTGACACATAGCTAACAACAGCCACCTAGTCCTAAAATTAAATACACAACTCCAATTGTGTGTTTAAGTTTGGGATATCTTTTACTTATTTACACTAAAAATACTTTTCTGTTGTGATTTGTTGTCATCAAGTTGAATGTGACTCAAAGCTAGTGACTTTCTTTTAAGGATGTTGTGTTATTTGTTGATTTGTTTATTTGACTATGGTGCAAACATATGACATCTCTGGCTTGAAGTATTCCAGTAGGAAGAAAAATGTACTTAATCTTAGTGAAACAGATGTTTGCTAGAATGCTAGCTTATTTGACAACTGTAAATTATTATTTCAAGTTTAAGGGAATCTTTTACCCTTTGTTAGAACATCATTTTAAAAGAATTAGACAATATTTATATTTATAGAGATATTACATTTTACAATAGAATATTATAGAAATTAATTTTTAAGCCAGTCTTAGGCAAAACTCAATGGACTGATGAAAATAATTCTTAAAATTAAAGAAAAATGCTTTCTATTATAAAAAGGATTTGTGTTAATAGTTGAACTAAGACAAGGAAGAAAGTTTTCCTCAAATATTCTCAGTGTTAAGTGGTTAGGTGATAAAAAGTATTTTCTGGTTTTTAGTGGCCCCAGGTGGCCCAGTAGAACTGTCACACAGAGTTTTACTTGCTGTAACTTTTGTTACAACCAATTTCTAGGTCTTTTTCCCAGGGAATCTCTGGGTAATTTCCATTTGTCCATCTGAATATAGCTAGTCACCAAGCACTTGATCATTATACTACCAGATCTTCTTGTGTGTTTTATAATTTTTACCACTCATAAATGGGTCTAAACCACTCCACTCTAAGTTTTTCTTCTGTTAAAACATATTTTGTAATAGTCAAAATAACTTACTTATTTTGCCCATGTTCTTAAAGATGTTGTGGACAAAATATTGACTGATCTAGAAATCCTTAAAAGAAGATGGAAGGAGTATACGGAGTTGTTGGAGCAAAAAGAATTGGCTGACACAGAAGAATTTTATGAAACAATATATGATCAAAAGGTAATAGTTGTGAAGAAGATGATTCATGGTGCTTTGAAGGAATTGGCAAAAAACAATCCTCAGGAATTGATGGCATATCCGTTTATATATTGTAACAAACAGATGGCTACCCTGAATGTGCTCACCAGATTATGCCAAGAAATCTTGAGAACAACTACCTGGTCAAGTAACTGAGAGATTAATGTTTATTCCCATTAAAAAAAAATGATCTGACAGTTGTTGTTGTTGTTATGTGCCGTTGAGTCACTGGGGACTCATAGTGACCCTATGTACAACAGTTTGAAACTCTGTTCTGTTCTGTGCCAATCTCATTGCCTCCAACACACTTATCCCGATTGCCCTAGTCACCGAATCAATCCACCTCCCAGAGGGTCTTCCCCTCCTCCCTTCACCCTCCCAAGCATGATGTCCTTCTCTAAGGACCAGTCTCTCCTTACAACATGACCAAAGTATGTCAGACGAAGCCTCAGAATCTTTGCCTCCAAAGAGCAGCCCGGTTTAACCCTCTCCAAGTTAATCTGTTTGTTTTCTTAGCAGTCCATGATACACTCAACACTCTTCTCCAACACCAAAGCTCCAAAGCATGAATTCTCCTTCTATCCTCCCTGGTTATTTTCCAGCTCTCTGACCCATAACAAGTAATTGCAAAGACCATGGCCTGTATCAGGCGCACCTTAGTCTCCAGAAACACACTGTTGCTCTTCAGTACTTTAGAAAGCTCTGTAAAAGCAGACTTTCCAATTGCAATACGTCTTTTAATTTCCTGGCTGCTGGTGCCATAAGTGTTGATTGTGGAGCCAAGCAGACTAAAGCTATGAGCAATCTCAATCACTTCACCATCCATCCTGATGCTTCCATTTGGCCCAGTGGTGAGAGTCTTTGTCCTCTTGACATTGAGCCTCAATCCATATTGAAGGCTGCAGTCCTTGACCCTCAATAGCAAGTGCTTTAGGTCCTCCTCAGTTTCAGCAAGCAGGGTTGTGTCATCTGCATAACGCAGATTGTTAATAGATCTTCCACCAATCCTGACCCCACATTTCTCCTCATAGAGCCCAGCCTCCCGGATGCTATGTTCTGCATACAGGTTGAAAAGGTATGGAGACGGGACACATCCCTGGCGTACACCCTTCCAAGTTTTGAACCATGCAGTGTTTCCTTGCTCAGTTCTGATAACTGCCATTTGGTTCAAGTATAAGTTTCACATTAGCACGATCGTATTCTGGGATTCCCATTCTTCTCAGAGTCAGCCACAGTTTGTTATGGCCCACACAGTCAAACAGCTTTGCATAATCAATGAAACACAGGTAGACAATCCTCTGGTACTCCCTGCTTTCAGCCAAGATCCATCTAACATTAGCTACAGTATCCCTAGTACCACAACCCCTTCTAAACCTAGCCTGGGCTTCTAGCAGTTCTCGCTGATGTGCTGTTCCAGTCATTTTTGGATAATCTTCAGAAAAATCTTGCTTGCATGTGAACTCAACGATATTGTTCCATAGTTTCCACACTCTGTTGGGTCACCTCTCTTTGGAATGGGAACAAATGTAGATCTCTTCCAATCAGTTGTGCAAGTGGCTGTTCTCCAGATTTCTTGACACAACTTGGTGAGAAAATCCAGGGCATCTGTAAGCTTAAATATGTCAATTGGTATACCATCTATTCCTGGGGACTTATTTTTTGCTATTTCCTTCAAAGCAGCTTGAACTTCTTCCTTCATCACCATAGGCTCTTGCTCATATGTTGTTTTATTAAATTCTTCTGTGTCAGCCAATTCCTTTGATACAGTGACTCAGTATATTCTTTCAATCTTCTTTTGATCCTCCTGGATTGTTTAATACTCTGCCTAAAGCATACTTGATCATAGCAATTCGAGATTTGAATTTGTTCTTCAGTTCCTTGAGCTTAAGAAATGCTGAGGGAGTCCAAACCTTTCGGTTTTCTGACTCCAGCTCCTTGCCCATTTCATTGTAATATTTTGTACGCTGCCTTTTGAAATCTTCTATTCAGCTCTTTAGTATCTTGAATTCTTCCTTGTGATTTGGCTTCTCTGCTCTCCAAAGCAATCTTCAGAATTTCTTCTGACATCCATTTTGGTCTTTTCTTCCCCTTCTGTCTTTGCAATGAACGTTTGCACTCCTTTTGAATGAAACCCTTAATATCCTCCCACAACTCATCTGGTCTTCGCTCATTTGTGTTCAAGGCCTCAAACCTGTTCTTGAGAAGGTTCTGAAATTCAGGTGGGATAGACTCAAAGTTGTATTTTTGTTCTTGTGGATTCAGTTTAATTTTCCTCAGCTTCAGCTTGAACTTGAATATGAGTAGTTGGTGGTCTGTTCCACAATCACCTCCGGTCCTAGTTTTCACAGCTGATACTGAGCTTCTCCAGTGGTTCCTTCCACAGATGTAATCGATCTGATTCCTATGCACAGGATCAGGTTAGATCCATGTGTATAACCTGCATTTTGTCTCTTAAAAAATGTGTTTGTGATGAATAAGTCATTGATTGCGCAGAACTCAATCATTCTATCTCCAGTTCCATTTCTGTCTCTGTGCCTATGTTTTCCGACTACTGATTCTTCTTCTCTGTTCCCAACTTTTGCATTCCAGTCACCCATTATTATCAATGCATCTTGATTGCATATTCGATTGATCTCTGACTGTGATATTGGTAGAAATCTTCTATTTCCACTTCTTTGGCTCTAGTTTTTGGTGCAGATATCTGAATGATAGTGGTATTCACTTGACTTCCTTGTATGTTTACGGATATTATCCTGTCACTCACTATATTGTACTTCAAGATGGATCTAGAAATGGCTTTTCAAACTATGAAAGCAACCCCATTTTTTCTCACCTTTTCATCTCCAGAGTAGTATGTCGTATGATCATCTGATTCAAATTGCCCCATGCTGGTCCATCTCATCTCACCAATGCCTAGTATGTCAATATTTATGTGTTCCATTTCCTCCTTAACAATATCTAATTTTCCCACATTAATTATTATCACATTCCATTTTCCAATCACTAGTGTCTGCTTACAACTGTTCCTCTTCCTTTGTATGTCCATACTCAGTTGCCCTTTTTGTCATTCTACATGTGTTCTTTTGTACATAGGGTTTTCAGAGGCCTCCTATTTTGGATGTTGATGGCAAATCCTTCTTCCTAGTGTGTCTTAATCTGAATGTTCAGATTTAGAGAAGTATCCAAGAGACAAGCATTTTACAGAAAAAGTGAAAATATATCCCTTATTGTGGAATTAACCATTAGTTTTGGTGTTTGTTATCCCTGCCCTTGGCACAAGTGTCCTGACCCACTTATTTCTTTGCTCCACCATCCATCAAGATACCTCTCCACTTCTACCTACTCCCTTCAACATCTATCTCCCATTGTCTAGCCCTTGATCTGATATCTTATATCTAAAGCTTCCTTGGTTTCTGTGATTCCAGATTCATCAGCTGCTAACAATTTCTTATGCCGTGACCAGATTTTCCTAAGTTTAGTGGTAATGTGTCCCGAATGGAGATTATGTGTCCTGCGGAACTGGTGTGTAGATAGTTTCTTCTACACACGAGTTTCGTGCAGCCTTAGGGGTCCTCTGCTATTTCCTGTATGGGTGGGGGTTTTTAGCTATGCTAAGGTGACTTGTCTTTTCACCTTCCTTCTGCCCTTTCTAAGCATCCTGTGACCAAGTTTTGCACAGCCTTGGGGGTTCTCCACTAATATAAGATGCAGGTCAAATCCTGCTGAGGATTATACAAAAAGGACTGTATATCATTATTGTCAATGCCAGATGGATCTGGACTGAAAGCATAAAGTAATAGACAAATATCTACCTGTGTTTCATTTTCTATGCAAAGACATTTGACTGTGTGGATTATAACAAATTGTGGCTAACATTAATAAAAATGGGAATCCCAGAACACTTGATTGTGCTCATGTAAAACCTATACTTAAGGCGGAAAGTAGTCCTCAGAACAGAGAAAGGAAATATTGCATGGTTCAAAATCAGGAAAGGAGTGTGTCAGGGGAGTGTTCTGTCTCCACACATTTTCAGTTTATATGTAGAACAAAATATTTAGGAGGTTGGACTTTGTGAGGGAAATGTGGCATCAGGATTAGAAGAAGACTGCCTTACGCAGATAACACAATCTTACTCGGCAAAACTGAGGACCTGAAGCATTGCTACAGAAGACCAAGAACTGTAGTCTTCAATAACGATTGAAGCTCAACATCAAGAAGATAAAAATTCTCAGCACTGAGCCATTTGGCAGAATTATGATAGATGAAGAAATTGAGGTTGTTAAAAATTACAGCTTGCTTGGCTCCACAGTCGACATTAGCAACAGCAGTCAGGAAATCAAAATAAAAATTCCATTGGAGAAGTCTACTCTTAGGGACCTCTCCCAAGTCTAAAGAGCAGTGATGTCAGTCTAGAGATTAAGATGCATCTGATTCAGATGATGATCTCGGCAATTATTTGCTATGCATTAGAGGGCTGAATAATGACTTTGGTTGACAGAAGAAGAATCAATGGCTTTGAGTTATTGTTCTGGAGAAGAGTATTGAACATACTGTGGACTGCCAAGAGAGACAAATAGGTCTGTCCTGGAGAGGGTAAAGCCAAACTACTTCTTGGAGGCAAGGATTTTAAAGATCCATCTCACGACTTTGGGCATGTTACCAGGAGGGACCAGTGCTTGGAGAAGGACATCATGCTTGGAAGGTTTGATGAATAGAGCAAGAAAGGAAAACAGATGAGATGGAGTTACACAATAACTGGTAATTGGAATAGGTGTGCCAGAAACAGTGAGATTAGATTTCAGAACAAGACAAGTTCCAGTGAGTGCCAGTACATAGGGTCACTATGAGTTGCAGGTAACTCAATGGAACATAGCAACAACATAACTAAACTTGCTTACAGTTCTTTGGAAATGATTCCTTTTGTTAACATTATTAATGAATAATTAAATACCATTTATTCCCACTAAATTATAAATTAATTATCAGTTAGTTCTCACAAATTTTCAGTAACATAGTTTAGAACTATTTATAAAAATTGTTTATAAATGTTTAGAAATAATTTTATCTTCTTATGAAACATTAAATTAGAAGATACCATGGCTAATTTTTAAAATATTTAAGTTCAGTAGTTTATTTATCGCTATGCCAATCAAACAGCCTCAGTGGTAGAGAGCTCAGTGCTAAGAAATGTATCTGGTTTAAATTTAACATCTATTCCATGAAAGAAATTGGTGGCAGTCTGTTTCCATTAATATTCAAACTCAAAACACTGCCTTTGTGTGGTGTCTAACTCATCGTAACTCTCCATTAGGTCTCTGAGAAGACTGTAAACTCTAAGAAGACAGAAGAAGACTACGAGTTTTCCTCCCATGGAGTTACTGGGGTTAACTAGTTGTACCAGCTGAGTCTTAGTGACTGAGGTGTTGAAACTTTTCTAGTTCTCTGGGGCTTTGTCTGCTTTGATGAGAGGGACTCCCCACTGACAAACTACAGAAAAGAAGTGTGTGGATCAGACATTAACAAAACAGAGACTTGAGGACTGTCTGGTGTGGACATTGCTGATTTCCAGAGCTTTAACCTGCTCAGGCAAGAGTGCCTCCCTCCTAACTAGCCATAGGAGAGGAAAAGGCTACATGGGTCATCCATTAGCACCAACTGAGACTTAGGGATGGCCCTGTTTGGATTTTGCTACTTTTCTTTGTGTCTGCTTAGGTGGGAATAACTTCCTCCAAACCAGCTGCAGGAGAGGTGATATGTACAAATGTCAGGCACAAGTACCAAATGAGATTTGAGGATGACAGTGTTGGAATCTGGACCCCTCTTTGGGCCTTTATCTGGTCAGACAGGAGTAGATCACTCCTTAGCGCAGATGTAGAGAATGAGAATAGTGCATGAGTTGGCCAGAAGCACAAACTAATATGTCGAGGCAGCCCTGCTCAAGCCCAGCCATTTCCCTGGACCTTTCCTCTGAGCAAAATATTACAAGCAACACTCTTGAGAATTTGCCTACTCTTTGGAAAAATTTCCACTTTCATCAAGTTACAGGACAAGACAGAGAAGAAAGCCCACCACAGCTGAGCAAAGAGAGAGACCTCAACTTCCTGATTCTCAAAAGACAACTGGATGAGAAGCTTGCTACAGAAAACAAGGAACAGAACTTCCCATAGACAACAAGTGGTAGAAACAGCCTCTGAAACTGAATAGAAAACATTTAAAGTCTGCAAGTTATTAATAACATCATAAAAATGAAAAAGTTAGGTGTGGTTTGTTTTGTTTTATTTTTAATCTGTGAAGACTTAACAGAAACAGTCACTCACATACCAAGAAGAATATGTGACAGAATATCAAAGAAACAACAAGCAGATTTAAACATAAAAAAAAGAGAGAGAGACAAACCTTCTCTTAAAAAGCAGATCAGATTGCAGACCAAATGAATATATCAGACAGGGAGACAAACAAATATATTGACATGGAACAAATGAACAGCTACTGAAGAAGGTACAATAGGAAACATAAATAAAATTAATACCCTGGAGACAGGAATATAGAAGAAATATATCAACCTGGAATTCTACAAACAGCTACTGAAGAAGCTACAAATAATAGAAGAATTAAAAATGTAAAGTGAATATCCTAGAGAAAAGAAAACAGAATAATATATTGGCATGGAGTTGTATAAACAAATACTGAATGGAAGAAAGAATTGAAAACATAAATAAAGTGAACATCCCAAAGACAGGGAGCCAAGAAATAATATATTGACCTCGAGTTCCAGGAACAGCTATAAAAGAATAAAAGATAGAAAGGGGGACAAAAGAAAACTATGAATAGTGAGATACAAGAATTTAAAAATCATCACGAAACGAAGAGAGTATAACCAACACAGTACTAGACAAACAGAAATGCACAAAAATGCAATCCAGAATACGAAAACTAAAATGACAGAATTTTTGAACATTGTATAGGGGGAAAGAAAGTAGAACAGAAATGAATGAACAGAAAGTCTATTATCTGGAAGA
Source organism: Elephantulus edwardii (assembly GCF_000299155.1). Classification (NCBI taxonomy): domain Eukaryota; kingdom Metazoa; phylum Chordata; class Mammalia; order Macroscelidea; family Macroscelididae; genus Elephantulus; species Elephantulus edwardii. Next base: position 18,447,328 of record NW_006399773.1, read on the forward strand.
TCAAGACCTTAATGAAATCCTACTAGAAAAAAATAAAAGAGAAAAGAAGACAGAAGGACAATGAAAAAAAAACATAAAAATCATGTGAGGCAATATCAAATGGAGCAATATGTATGTGATCAAAATTTCAGAATAGGAGCAGAAGGGGAAAAAACGTACTGGGAAAATTGCAAAAGAGATACTAGAGGAATACTTCCGAGGTATTATGAAAAAAGAGGAAATCAATATTCAAGAAGCTCTGTGAACTCCTAGACTCAAAATAAAAACCAAATAATAATCAAGTTCTCCAAAATATAACATATGATATGATATGATTGATATGATATGATCTAGAACAGTTTAGGATCTTAAAAGCAAGCCAAGAAAAGTAAAGAGTAATATACAAAAGAGAACTAATTAGGTTAAAATCTGATTTCTCTGCAGAAACCATGTGAGAAAAGAAGACTATGGGATGGAATATTCAGCAGACTGATATTAAACAATTGCTAGCAGAGGACCCTGTACCCAGCAAAGCTCTCCATCAAATGTCAAGGAGAAATTAGGTCATTTACAGAGTAGCAGAAACTTCAGAAATTCATATGAACAAGACAAACCCTACAAATAATGCTAAGAGAAGTCCTTCACAAAGTGACAGCAAAGGAAAATGGATAGACCCAAGAAACCTACAGAAAAAGGAGTAAAACAAAATGACAACAATCGAACTTGGTTTGTCAATAATAACACTTAATGTCAATGCAACAATTAAGAGAAAAACAGTAGCAGAATAGATAAAAATATGAAACCCATTTATATGCTGCCTACAAGAAGCATACCTAAGAAATAAATAAAAGATATATGAAAAACCAAAGAGTAGGGGAAAATCTATGAAGAAAATGGCATCTGCAAGAATGTATGAGTGGCAATGCTAATCTCTAATAAATAGACTTCAGAATTAAAATTGTTATAAAAGATAAGGACACAATATAATGATTAAAGCACAGTAAATCCAAAAGACATAGTGTTAATCAACTTCTATGCCCTAAATGATGAAACTGAAGAATACATAAAACAACAGTTAACAGATCTGAAGAAAGAATGGATAGCACCACATGAGTAGTAGGAGAATGTAACATACTGCTCTCAAAAGAGGACAGGGCTACTACAAAGAAACTAAACAATGATGCAGAAGAAGTCAACTTCACAATTAGCCAATTTGACCTCAGACATATTCAAGGTATTTCATTCAAATAAAATTCAATTAACTTTATTCTCAAGACTTAAAAAATTGAAATAATAAATATTTTCTGGGACCACAATGCTACAAAATTAGAAATTAGCAAGGCTAAAATAAAGAACAAAAACTCACCCACACAGAAGCTAAATAACAAACTGCTTGAATTTTATTGGGCTGTGGAAGAAATTTAAAAGTTCCTCAAAACAAATTAAATACAATATGCCAAATCCTGAGCAGGTGATAACAATAAGGATATGCCTAAGAAAAGAAAGGAGAAAAAATAGTGACTTAACACTTCCATCAAATAGAAAAAGAACAACAAGCTAAGCCAATAGCCTCTAGAAAAAAAGAAAATTATAAGGATAAAGACAGAAATCAATGAGATAGAAAAAAGATAGACAATAGAAACCATCCACAAAACTAGAAGCCGGTCCATCAAAAAAATCAACAAAATTAACAAACCATTAGCAAACTTAACAAAAGCAAAGAAAGAAAAGACACAAATAGCTTAAATAAGAAATGAAAGAGGTGACATGATAATAGAACCAATTGAAATTAAATTGCTAATACTGGAATATTCTGAAAAGTTGCACAAATAATTTAAAAATCTGCAGGAAATGAACAAATTCCTTGAAACCCATACCCTACTCAGATTGTCTCAGACAGAGATTTAAGAAAAAAAACCAAAAACAAACAAATTCATCACAAAAAAAAGAAAGAAAGAAATTCAACAGGTCATACAAAGCCTCTAACCAAATATTTCTGGTCCAGATGGATTTGTAGCTGAATTCTACCAAATATTCAGAAACAAAACAGAAATAAAAAACAACAACAAAAATCAGCAATTCTACTTCAATTATTTTGAAAGAAAGAAAAAGGATACTCCAGAATTGTTCTATGAAGCAAATATTCCCCTATTACCAAAACTAGGCAAAGAGACATTAACAAAAAATAAAACTATTATTTAATATCTCTCATGGACATGGATGCAAAAATCCTTAACATGATCCTGGGCAATAAAATTAAACCATATAACAAAAATAATTCATCTTGACCAAGGGAGATTCACAACAGACATACAAGGATAGCTCGAAAGAAGAAACCAACATACTTCACCACTTTAACAAAATAAAGAAGAAGAAACACATGATTCTATCAATTGATGAAGGAAAGGGCTTTGACAAAATCCAACATCCCTTTCTAATTAAAAAAATTCAACAAAATGGAAATAAAACAAATATTCACACCACTGGGCAACTTGGCAGCATTATGATAGATGGTGAAGAGATTGAGATTGTTAACAGCTTTAGTTTGCTTGGCTCCACAATCAACACACTTGGTAGTAGCAGCCAGGAAATGAAGAAATGAATTATATTGGGAAAGTTGACTCTCAGGGACCTTTCCATAGTACTGAAGAGCAATGACATCAGTTTGGTGACTAAGGTGCACCTGATCTAGGCCATAGTCTTTACAATTGCTTGCTGTGCATCAGAGAGCTAGACAATGACAAGGGGTAATAGAAAATTGATGCCTTTAAGCTGTGATTCTGGGGAAGAGTGTTGAATATACCCTGGACTGCTAGGAGAAAAAAAAAGGTTTGTCCTAGAAAGGGTGAGACTAGGTTGCTCCTTGAAGGCAAGGTTTCTGAGCCTTCCTTTGTCATACTTTAGGCATGTTGGAAGATGGACCAGGCCTTGGAGAGGGGCATCATGCTTGGAAGGGTAGCGGGACAGGGAAAGATAGGGAGACCACCAATGAGATGGATTGATAACAGTGACTGGTGTAATGAAGACAGATGTCAGAGTGTCATAATGACAGTGTGTCAGAGACAGTAAAATTGGCAAAGGATAGAGCAGGTTTCAGGGTTGTTGAACATAAGTTTGCTGTGAGTTGCAAGCAACTCAACAGCACATAAAAACAACAGTGAAAAGTGTAGACAAAAAGTTATCACTCTCGATGGAGAAAGACTAAAAGAATTCCACTATCACCATTTCTATTTAATATTGTATTTGAAGTACTGACTAGAAAAGTAACACAGGAGAAGGAAATGCATCCAAATTTGCAAAGAGGTTGTAAAATTGTCACTATTTGTATACAATATGTTAGTGAATCCAGAACCCAAAGATTCAACACTCACCCCCTAAAAAACCCCACAAAAGAACTCTGTTACATATAGGGGAATAATTTAGTAGAGGAGAAAGATGCAAGATCAGTATGCAAAATCAGTGGGATTTCTATACAGCAACAAATAAAAGAGAATCAGACCAAGAAATACATATCTATAGATTGATTATCTATCTATCTATCTATCTATCTATCTATCTATCTATCTATCACCTGCAAGAGGCTTGGCTTAAGTAGAGGCAATAAAGAACGTTATAAGGAAGATTTAAAAACAAACAAACAAACAAAAAACCTAGCTCAAGAAATAATAAGAAACCTAACTAAAAAGAATGCACTCTACGGTGAAGACGACATTCAGATGGCTAACAAGTACATGAAGAAATGCTCAAAATCCCTAGCCCTAAGAGAGATGCAAATTAAAACAACTATGAGATATCATTTCACCCCAGTCAAAATAGCAAAATTTAACAGAACAGCAAGCAACAAATGCTGGCGAGGTTGTGGAGAAACTGGAACCCTGATTCACTGTTGGTGGGAGTGTAAAATGGTGCAACCCCTGTGGAAAGCAGTATGGCGCTTTCTCAAAAAGTTGCAAATAGAGATACCATTTGACCCAGCAATTCCACTACTGGGAATATACCCTGAAGAGACCATAGCTGACATCCAAGCAGATATATACACACCCATGTTTATTGCAGCTTTGTTCACAATAGCAAGGAGTTGGAAACAACCTAAGTGCCCATCAACAAACGAATGGCTAGAGAAGCTGTGATATATTCACACAATGGAATACTATGCTGCATTAAAAAACAAGGAACTCATGCAATATTATTCAAAATGGTTGACTCTGGAGAACATTATGCTGAGTGAAATATCCCAGTCACAAAAGGACAAATATTACATGATGCCACTGTTCGAGAATGGAACTGTCCTCGGGGTTGGGGAGAGACTGAATAAGATGGGTTCAATAATGCATACTGCACTGAAACAGAGGAGAGAGAAAACTGTTTAAAAGAGATATATAACTAGGTATTTCTGTTATCACAGGAGTCTAGAGCGAGGGCTACATGGTGGAGGGGACCTGGGGGAGGGTTTGTAAAACAATGAAAGAATCTTTTCTTTTACTTTTCCATAAAAAAAAAAAAAGAATGCACTCTAGAAATCAACCCATTTGGCTATGGTTAGTTTTAATTGATATGAAACCAGAATATTTTAAGTGTGAAAATGTCAACCTCTTCAACAAATGGTGCTGGCATACTGGACATCTATCTGCAGAAACCTGAACCACGATATACATCAAAGGCTTAGCTTATGACATACAAGAGCTTATACATAGAGCCAGAAGAGAATGACCAGGAGAGGATAAAATTGATTGAGACCTTCTAAAAACCAAATTTGCATACAAACTTTTCTCCAATAAAAAAATTTTCCCAATAGTGTAAAAAGAAAGCCTGCAAATTGAAAAAAGATATTTGGCAGTGACGTCTAAGACAAGGGCCTTATAACAAAAGATTGCAGAATACTACAGTGTAACCTCAATCTCAATCTCTTCACCATTTATTGTAATGCTGCCAATAACCACAGTGATAAGAATCCATTTTCTTAACGTTGAGATTCAATTCATATTGAAGGCTGCTGTCCTTGATCCTCTGCATTTTCTTCCTCAGTTTCAGCAAGAAGGGTTATGTCATCTGTATAAATAATGCAGGTTGTTGATAAATCTTTCTCTAATTCTGATGCCACATTCCTCCTCATAGAGTCCAGCCTCCTGGATGATCTGTTCTGCATATAGATTGACAAGGTATGTAGATAGAACACATCCCTGGCATACATCCTTCTAGAATTTGAACCACACATTGTTTCTTTGCCTTGTGACTGCCTCCTGGTTTCTCCTGGCAATATGTTCAAAGTATGTGAGACAGAGCTTCAAAATCCTTGCCATCATGGTTTCATTCTCTCTAGAACAGATCTGTCTGTCCTCTTGGCAATCCAATTTTCAGTACTCTTCTCCAGCACCACAATTCAAAGGCATTGATTCTTCTTCTGTCATCCTTAAGCACTGCCCAGGTCTCTGATGCATAGCAAGTAAATATGAAGATCATGGCTTGGATCAGATGCACCTTAGTCTCTACACTGACATCAATGCTCTTTACACTTTGGAGAAATCCCTGAAAGTAGACTTCCCCTATTCATCTTTTCATTGCTTGACTGCTGGTGCCAAAGTGTTTATTGTGTTAGCAAGCAAGCTGAAATTGTTAGCAATCTCAATTTCTTCTTCACCGTCAATGGTGCTGTCACTTGGCTTAGTTGTAAGAATCTTTGTTTTCTTTATTTTGAGCTTTAATCCATATGGAAAACTACAATCATTGAATACACTTCAGATATTCCTATAACCAAGGTTATGTCATCTACAGAATGTAAGTTGTTGATGACTCCTCAATGCTCTGGTCTGCATATATATTGCAAAGATAGGAAGCATCTCTGATGCATTCTTTTCCTGATTTTGAGCCATGCAGTGGTTTCTTTCCTTGCTCTGTGCTGAGGACTACTTCCTGGACCAACTATAGGATTCACATGAGTACAATCAAGTATTCTGGGCTTCCCATTCTTCTCAGAGTTAGCCACAGTTTTTTTTTTTGTGATCCACACAGTCAAATGTCTTTTCATAGACAGTGAAACACAAATAGGCATTCCTATGGTCCTTTTAGTTTTCAGCCAAAATCCATCTGACATTGACGATAATGTCTCTAGTACTATGGTTTCCTCATACCTTTTATTATTGTTGTTGTTGTTAGCAAAATTTAATGGTATAATAAGAAATGTTGGAAAGAATATAAACAGATTGGATTTCTCATGCACTGCTGGTGGAAATGTAAAATGCGACAACTGTTTTGGAAGGTAGTTTGGCATTTCTTTAAAAAAGTTGAGCATAGATATCTTATCTGACCCAACCATTTTACTTCTAGAAACATGCCCAAAGAAATTTAGATTTAAAATAGGAATAGAGACATGTGTACCTGTGTTCATAGGAACATTATTCACAATAGCAAGAAAATGGAAACATCTCTATGAATGGCTTGAGAAATTGTGGTATATTCACACAATGGACTACTATGCACCACTGAAAAATATTAATTTTGTAAAATACTATATTACATGCAAGTCTAGAGAACATTATGTTGAATGAACTAACAGCATCATAAGTACAAATACTAAAAAAAAAAATAAGTACAAATACTACATAAGACCATAATTGTAATATTAGAAGCATAACTATTAAGATGTTTATAAATGTCTAAAAGGAGAAAGGAAAAGAGAGAAAAGTATGGAGAAAGGAGAAGCATGGAAATAATTTGGACAGCAGATTACACAGGCAGACTCGAGGGAGGGGTTGAAGGAATAGGGAAGACTCAACAGGAACTTGGAGGGACTTGAATGGGAAATGTAATCGACATTGATCAATGATAATTTTATAAAATCAGTGTATATGAATGAGTCTATGAAACAAAATATAAATGAAAGGATATATAAAATACAATGTTCATGAATGAAATGCAAGGTGAACAAACGGGGACAAAATGAGATCCAGAGGAAAGAAAAGGAACAAAAGAGATGATCACTTGGATGGTTGAGAAGGGAGACAGAGTAGGGAAGGTTGAGTGGGGCTTTGGGGGAAAGTGTCATACTAGACATGGTTTGTTGTTGTTGTTACATACCATTAAGTCGAGCACAACTCAGAGCAACCCTATGACTCAGACCTTTGCATTATCCTGTGCTGATGTCACCATCTTTGATACACTAGATAGAGTCCATTCCTAAAGTCGTAGTGTCAATTCATCTCACTGGGTGTCTTGTGCTCTTTCGCTGACTTTCCATCTTTCAAAGCAAGATATTCCTTTCCAAGGAATAGCTTCACCAAGCTATATGACCAAAGAAAGTATGAAAAGTGAAACTTCATCATCTTTGTCTCCAAAGAGTACCCTGGCCATACATTTTCCAAGATATATCTATTTTGTTTTTTTTTCCTTTTTGTCAGTCAACAAGATAATCAGCTTCTCCAATGGCACAACTCAAAGACTTCTTTGTCATCAATTCTTCTTTTTCCATCCTTATTCATTATCCAGCTCACTGATGCATAGCAGGTGAAGGAGAATACCATGGCCTAAATCAGGCATATTTTATTCTTTCAAATGACATCATTGCTATTCAGCGTTTTGGAGAGGGCCCTGATAGTGGATTTGCCCCCTGCAATATGTCTCCTGATTTCTTGAATGCTGGGCTGTTCCAAGGATATTAACTGATTATCCAGTTTAGATGAAATTATTAACAACTTCAATCCTTTCTCCATCTATCATTATGTTGATTGTTGGTCCTGTTTTCTTGATATTAAGATGTAATCCATACCAGTGGCTATAGTCCTTTATCTGCAGTAAGCGTTTCATATTCTCCTCACTTTCAACAAGTAAATTTATGACATAAATAAGTGATAGTTAATTGTATAAAGTGTATATGCTGGATTGTGGGACACAATGTGAATTTAAAAAGTGCAGTGTATAAGAGTGCTTATATGTTAAATCAATTTAAAAGAGTAGAAGGGGAATGTAAAATTTATTGTATAAATGAACACTAGATATTACTAATTTAGAAAGCATGTAATTCTGCCTTGAGCCAATTCTTAATCTGCAGCTCAAAAGGGAAGGTCTGTGTTGGAGATGGACTTGTTACAGGTAGAATTTGGTAATAGGGGTTACGGTTTGGTCAAGTGTAATGATATAAGTCCACCCAGTACCCAGAGGCGATTTTCATATGAATGGATTTGTGAACCCATATTGGACTTTTAAATAAAGAGATTCACATTTGAAAGAAGCACAAGTAGGGGAGAAGAGAAGGAAAAAATAAAAGTGGAAAGGAAGAGACTGTCTTCGGACAACTGACACAAGCTGTTTTGGTGTCTGAGGCAGGGCAAAGTTGGTGCCCATCAGAACCCACTTCCAAGACATGAGGTAGGAATATGTTCACTGACAGTGATCATCTGGAACTGCAGAAGTGGAAGTTAGAGAAATAAAACAATTTAGAATGGTCCTTCAGTGCTACCCATCTTTCACACACAGATGTGAGGATGAACAGAGGGGACTTGTTGGCTTAAGGGGCAGAAAGTTATGAGGACTCCCAGGCTAGTTGACTTGATCTGGTCCCATCCGAACTCTAGTGCTGAGTGTGAGTAGGCCAACAAGTATGGAACACAGGGAGAAGTGTGGGCTCCTGATTCTGAAGCCAATTCGATCCTAGGGACAGATGGTGGGTGTGCATTACCAGAATCTAATCAGATGAACATAAGGCGATCCATGCAGGGAGAGAGGGTTGATTACTGCAAACTAATGATTTGCTCTGAACTAGAATTTGCTTGTCGATGTAGATCCTCAAAGTTTCCCAGTGGAAAAGAGGATCCTTTACCAAAAGGGATGAAATTTTTCTCTCAGAGTATTAGTTTAATGGGGATGAACAAGTTCTTTTATATTGATTATGTAAAAGGGGAATATTGGGCATTAGGCATGAAGTACCTGGCTTACACATTTCCCTGAAAGTAGTTGTTGGTGAGATGATTGGGCCAGAGGGGATGAAGTGAGGGTTGGACATAATATAAATGAATGAGATAAAATGTAAATGAAAGACTATATATAATATGTGCATGCATGAAACACACTGTACATGAATGTTAAAAATATTCATAAAAAAGAGAAGTACTTAAACTTCCATTGAGGTTTCTTCCTAAAACCAAATAAATTTCATGTTGTCTGTGTGTTTGTGGAGACAAGAGAAGACCAGCAAGAAGAAATGTCAATTTTCAGAGGTTCACAGCTCTCTCAGACAAGAGACCCTGAGGGATTGTAAAGCCTATGCTTTTATTAGCAGAATATCCAAGCTTACAATAAAATATTCTCTCATAGGGTGGGTAAATGTTTAAACATATGGAACAAAGCATAGGCAATATGGAACACAGCATAGACAGTCATTAACAGTTCTCAAGAAAGTACCTTTGTACTCATGAACAAGGTCTTTCTGCACTCTTAACAACCCTATCAAGAAAATCAGAAAATAGTCTTTGTTTAACAGAGATCTTCCCGATCCCTTTCATGGTGGTACATACTTCAGGAAGTCTGAGACTGCTTTCAGTCCCATCCATTTATGGCATCCTTCACCTACTTCGAGGCATTGTAGCCAGGTCCTTTTGCACATACTCCATGACCACCAGTAACTCTAATGAACTAGAATGACTCTACAATTTCATTTCCATTTATATTTTCCCCCTGACCTATATTGCCTACATTTCATGGCTACACTGCATATGCAGTGTTTCTTCTTATCTTAAAAATGCAGAGATGTTCATCCTATTTCACAAAGACTTCTTAGTCACTATAATGGCAATCTTTATAGAGTTATATTGGACAAATGTGCTATAAAGGACCCCTTAAAAATTCTAAAGAACAAGAATTTTCAATTGCTTCATAGGTGTATGAAAATTACACAATTTGCAGGAGAGGTCAAAGAAGAATTGATGCCTTAAAATTGTGTTGTTGACAAAGTGTTGAATATCCTGTGGATGGTAAAAAGTACAAATATATCTGTCCTTTTTTGAAGTGTATCTAACCAGAGTACCCCTTGGAAGAAATCACGGTGAAACTTTGCCTCATATACTTTGAGTATGTTATAAAAACGCATCAGTCCCTAGAAAAGGATATCATGCTGGGGAAAGTATAGGGTAAGAGGAAAGAAAGATATAAGGAGGTGGATTGACACAGTGGCCATAAGAATAAACTAGATAATATATGATCTGGTGAGGATGTCTCAAGACAACATATGGTTTTAATCTATTGTTACTAAGGTGGCTCAGAGCTATAGCTGATTATATGGTACCTATATTATATATGGTAATTGGGCAATGGGGGTTGATGTGTCAGAATTATGGAGACTGGCTTAGGACAGGGAAGGGTTCAGACCTGCTGTACATAGGGTCGCCATGCATCACAGGTGACTCCACAAATAACATTCTATGACAGGTTTGGAAGCACTTCCTAAAAGACATACCTCTGGAAATTCTGTGAACGCTGATAAATGTTGATGGTTGTAGAGGAGCTTCAGGCCTTTTTGGTTGCTCTGACTTGTGCTCTACTCAAAGACAATCAACAAGAACAACCAAATTTTTTTAACAGATAAATTTAAAGGCAGATTATTATTATCTTAAAGAAGATAGAGTACAGTTTCCCAGACACAATCATTGGCTGACTTGAGATCAGGTGAAGATGGTGAAGACCAAGGAGCTGTGGCACTGGGGAAGAATACTGAACATGCATGAGCTGTCAAAAGAACAGGTAAGTTTGTCTTAGAGAAAATGCAACTAGAATGCTCCTAAATATTTACGGTGATGAAGGTTTATCTTGCCTTCTTTGGGCTTGCTGTTAGAAGGAAATTCTTTGGAAAAGGATATTATGCTTGAAAAAGCATCTAACAACAAAATTATCCTACAACTAGAGAAAATTAAAATGATAAATATTTTTCCCCTTCTTCATTTCTATCTTCAAACATCCTTTATTACTGGCTCAGTTTTCTTACCTATATAATGTTGCTCAAACTCAGCTTACTGCTATTGGGTCAGCAATTCATCACACCAAAATATTGACACTGAACCATTTCTGGAAATAGAATTTGATCAAGACCCAATTACAATGGAAGTTTAAGCTGCTGAACCGATGGCGTTGTGAAAATAATAAAACCGCAGAAAATGGCAGAATGGCAACTGAAATATTTCAACAACATATACAGTGTTCAAACAGATAAAATGTTGAATGTGCCTATTTATTCAGAACAAAAAATTTTAAATATAGTACCATGGCTAATTGAATAGTTACTCTTGTTATTAAAAGTAATTCAATAAAACACAGAAAAAAGTTAACAATATCAATATCTCATAAAAGTAAAACCTTACTGAACATTATTAAAAAAACATTGAAGCAATACATAGGCAGGATTCAGATAAGGCTGTATAGAAAGGACATCATTCCTGACATCAAAAGGATCCTTACTGAAATCAGCAAGTAACAGAAAGATGATTACTTGAATTCTATTGATTATTATAGGCATTTGACTATGTGGATGATAATAAATTATGGCTACTATTGAACTGCATGGTTCAAAATTGGGAAGGGCGTACGCCAGGGATGCATCCTGTCTCCATACCTTTTCAACGTATATGCAGAACAGATTATCCGGGAGGCTGGGCTCTATGAGGAGAAATGTGGGGTCAGGATTGGTGGATGTTTTATCAACAATCTGCGTTATG
>NW_006399773.1:18459662-18466369 GCF_000299155.1 Elephantulus edwardii
ATTGGCACAGGACAGAGCGGAGTTTAGGGCTGTTGTACATAGGGTCGCTATGAGTCGCAGGCGACTCGACGGCACATAACAACAACAACAACAACATTGAGAATAAATGGAATCCCAAAAAAGTTAATTGTTTTCATGAAGTACCTATACATAGCAATATTTATACAAACCAAGCAGCAGGATACTGTTTGATTGACAGACTAGGAGAAAGGATTAGCCATCCACTTCTAAAACAGCAGGCCTCTAAAAAACATATGTACAAAAGAACACATGTAGACTAACAGAAAGGGCAACCTAGTATGAAAATACAAAGGAAGAGGAACAGTTGTAAGCAGACACTAGTGATTAGAACATGGAATGTGAGAACCATGATGTAGGAAAATTAGAAATTGTTAAGAAAGAAATGGAATGCATAAATATTGACATTCTAGGCATTGGAGAGATGAGATGGACAGGCATGGGGCATTTTGAGTCAGATTATCATATGATATATTACTCCGGAGATGAAAGTGTGAGGAAAAATGAGGTTACTTTCATAGCAATTTCTAGATCCATCTTGAAGTACAACATTGTGAGTGATAGGATTATATCCATACGCTTACAAGGAAGTCCAATGAATACCACAGTCATTCAGATATATGCACCAACACCAGAGCCAAAGATGAAGAAATATGTGATTTCTATCAGCTTTTACAGTTAGAGATCGATCGAACATGCAATCAAGATGCATTGATAATAATGGGTGACTGTAACTCAAAATTTGGGAACAGAGAAGAAGAATTAGTAGTTGGAAAATATGGGCTTGGTAATAGAAATAAAGCTGGAGATAGAATGATTGAATTTTGTAAAATCGATGACTTATTCATTGCAAATATGTTTTATAAGAAACATAAACGAAGGTTATACACATGGATTTCACCTGATGGTATGCATAGGAATCAGATCGATTACATCTGCAGAAAAAAACACTGGAGAAGCTCAATATCAGCTGTGAAAACTAGGCCAGGAGCTGATTCTGGAACAAACCACCAACTACTCATATGCAAGTTCAAGCTGAAGCTGAGGAAAATTAAACCAAATCCACAGGTGCCAAAATATGACTTTACTTCATCGCACCTGAATTTCAGAATCATCTCAGGAACAGGTTTGAGGCCTTGAACACTAATGAGCGAATACCAGATGAGTTGTGGGAGGATATCAAGGGTATCATCCAAGAAGAGTGCAAACGGTCACTACAAAGACAGAAGGGGAGGAAAAAACCAAAATGCATGTCAGAAGAAACTGAAGATTGCACTGGAGTGTAGAGAAGCGAAAGCACAAGGAAGACTTCAAGATATTAAAGAGCTACAAAGTATTACAATGAAATGTGTGAGGAGCTAGAGTTGGAAAGTCAAAAGGGCCAAACTTGTTCAGCAGTTCTTAAGCTCAAGGAACTGAAGAACAAATTCAAACCTCGAGTTGCTATAATCGAGGATGCTTCAGGCAGAATATTAAGTGATCCAGGAGGTAATAAAAGAAGATGGGAGGAATATAGTGAGTCATTGTATCAAAAGGAATTGGCAGATACAGAAGAATTTCATGAAATAATATTTGAGCAAGAGGCTATGGTGATGAAGGAAGAAGTTCAATCTGCTTTGAAGGAAATAACAAAAAATAAGGCCCCAGGAATACATGGTATACCAATTGAAGTATTTCAGATAACAGATGTTGCCCTGGATGTGCTCACCAAGTTGTGCCAAGAAATCTGGAGAACAACCACTTGACCAACTGACTGGAAGAGATCTATATTTGTTCCCATTCCAAGAAGGGTGACCCAAATGAGTGTGGAAACTACAAAACAGTGTCATTGATTTCACATACAAGCAAGATTCTACTGAAGATTATCCAAAAACGACTGGAACAGCACATCAGCAGGGAACTGCCAGAAGTCCAGGCTGGGTTTAGAAGGGGTCGTGGTACTAGGGATATTGTAGCTGATGTTAGATGGATCTTAGCTGAAAGCAGTGAATACCAGAAGAATGTCTATCTGTGTTTCATTGATTATGCAAATGTGTTTGACTGCGTAGATCATGAACTGTGGCTGATTCTGAGAAGAATGGGAATCCCAGAACATTTAATCGTGCTAATGTGAAACCTATACTTGGACTAAGAGACAGTTGTCAGAACAGAGCAGGGTAACACCACATGGTTCAAAATTGAGAAGGGTCTACGCCAGGGATGTGTCCTATCTCCATACCTTTTCAACCTGTATGCAGAGCAAATTATCTGAGAGGCTGGGCTCTATGAGGAGAAGCATGGTGTTAGGATTGGTGGACGATCTATCAACAATCTGCGTTATGCAGATGACACAACTCTATTTGCCAAAACTGAGGAGGACTTCATGCACTTGCTGCAGAGGGTCAAGGACTGCAGTCTTCAGTATGGACTGAGGCTCAATGTCAAGAAGACAAAGATTCTCACCACAGGACCAATTGGTAACATCAGGATAGATGGCGAGAGGTTGAGGTTATTCATAGCTTCAGTTTGCTCGGCTCCACGGTCAACACTCTTGGCAGCAGCTGCCAGGAAATAAAAAAAAAAAAAAACAAACATATTGCTGTTAGGAACCTCTCTAAAGTACTCAGGAGCAACCTGTGTCTCTCTGGAGACTAAGGTGCGCCTGATACAGGCCATGATCTTTGTAATCACTTGTTATGCATCAGAGAGTTGGACAGTGACTAGGGAGCATAGAAGGAGAATTGACGCCTTTGAGCTGTGGTGCTGGAAAAGAGTATTGAATGTACCCTGGACTGCCAAAAAAACAGATTCATGCTGGAGAGGGTTAAACCAGGCTTCTCCTTGGAGGCAAGGATTCTGGGGCTTCGTCTGATATACTTGGGACATGTTGTAAGGAGAGACAGGTCCTTGGGGAGGGACATCAAGCTTGGTAGGATGGAGAGACAGCACAGGAGGGGAAGACCGTCTATGAAGTGGATTGATACAGTGACTGGGGTAATCGTGATGGGTGTGTCAGAGGCAGTGTGATTGGCGCAGGATAGAGCAGGGTTTAGGGCTGTTGTACATAGGGTTGCTATGAGTCGCAAACAACTCGACAGCACATAACAACAACAACAACAACATGGTATGTAACAGGGTTGTATCTTTTTCATCATATACATTAACGTATATTAGGCCTAGGATTTAAAAAGGCTTTTGGCTGCCAGTCTGGTGCTATTTCCAGGATGAGAAGAGGAGCTGAAAAGCTGGATTCTGCTAAAGTGTATTTTCTGGTTTGGGAGTGAGACTAGGGTGTGGCTTTTGTTAACAATAGGGCATGAGCTGATTAGACTGGGCCCTCAGGCCTGCATTTTGTGTATCTCCCAGTAAAACAGGCTTGGAAACATGAGTGGCATCCACTTCCAAAATAAGCTTGCCTCCAGAAACTTGGAGAAAAGATGAAAGTTCTGTGTTCAAGACTTTTGTTCATAGGGTCGTTATGGGTCGTCTGTGACTCAATGGCAGTTAACAGAAACAACTTTTATATATATCTTATATATCAAATATATCTTATATTTGTCATGTACCATAGAGTCAGAACTGACCAACAGCAGACCTTCCAGTGGATTTTCAATTGATTGCACGGGAGGAAATTGTCCATCCTTCTCCCGTGGAACAGCTAGTGGCCTTGAATTGCAGGCCTTCAGGATTGTAGCACAGCTTCTTGCCACTAGACCTCCAGTGCTGGGAAAATAATCTGAGAATTCTGAATATATGAGGAAACTTGTGTTATCAAGATTAGAGGAAGAGTCATTAATGACATGCACTATGAACTTTCTTGCTGAATGCAAAGACTTGAAGTATTTACTCTATCAAAGATCAAAAAGAAAACCAAATCACAGAAAGCTAAAAATCAAATATTATAGCTTTAAATATGGCTGGAAATCAATATAACAAAAATTTTCCCAACCAAGGGACCTAACAGGTCTGTCCTTGATAGGGTGAAACTGAGCTATTCATAAAGCCTAGTTTTTTGAGTGATCTGTTTTGCAAATAGACTGAAAAGGTATGGAGATAAAACACATCCTTGATGCACTCCTTCTCTGATTTTGAACCACACCATCTGTTCTGGGGACTGCTTTCTGGTACAAGTATAGGTTTCACATGAAAACAATCAAGTGTTCTGGAATTCCCATTCTCCTTCAGATTAGCCACTGTTTGTTGTGATCTACACAATCCAAAGGCTTTGCATAGTCAATGAAACACAGATAGATATTCCTTGGGTACTCTTTGCTTTTTGCTGAGATCCCAGCTGACATTGATGATAATGTCTTTAGAGCCACACCTCTTCTAAAGTCAGCTTGTATTTCTGGTACTTCCAGTCATTTACTGATAATCTTCAGGAAAATTTTGCTTGTGTCTGATACTGTACAATAATTTTCACACTCTGTTGGGTCACTTTTTTTAGGAATGGAAATAAATATGCATCTCTACGTGTCAGCCAGCCAGGTAATTGTCCTCCAGATTTCTTGGCACAACCTGGTGAGCACCTCAGCAGTAGAATTTGTTGAAATATGCCAGTTGGTATTCTATCAATTCCTGGGGCCTTAATTTTTGTCAAGTCCTTCGGAGCAGCCTAAACTTCCTCTTTCCTCATCATTACCTCTTGTTTATATGTTATTTCTTGAAATTCTTCTGTGTCAGCCAATTATTTTTGCTGTTGGGACTTGTAGTTATATAGGTACTGTCTTATCTTTGACATTAGTTCAATATATAATATATCCTTTTTTATCATTACTATTCTATCTTATCTCATTTTTAATCCTATATAATAAACCATATATTATTCTGATTCAACTTGGCCAATATCAGTTCATTTCACGTCAATAATAATCTTGCATTTGTGTGTAAAATCTTGCTGCAAAATTAAGTCCATTATAACTCAGTTTAGTAGATTCTTCTTTGTTCTATACTTTGTATAAAATGACTGTTTATTTTCATTATGTCTGCTAAGTTCTTAACTTTAATATCTATGTATACTTTATTTTAAAAAAACACAGAAGTATGACTAGGTTAAAAATAAGAAATAAGATCTCTCAAGGGTGCAAAAGAGCAATGATGTCAATCTAAAAACCAAGGTGCACTTGATCCAGTCCATAGTCTTTGCAATTATTTACTATGCATCAGTGACTAAGGATGACAGAAGAAGATTATTGAACATTCTATGGACCATGCTGGAAAGGGTGAAATCAAGTTTCCCCTTGGAATTTGAAGCTCCGTGTCACATAGTTTGGGCATGTGGCCAGGAGAGAGCAGTCCTTAGAGAAGGACATCTTGCTTGGAAGGATAAATGGTACAGGAGAGGAAGACACTGGAAAAGATGGACTGATACACTAACTGGGATAATGGGGGTAGTTGTGTCAGAGACAGTGAGATTGGCTAAGTATAGGGCAGAGTTCAGAGCTATTGTGCATAGGGTCACTATGAGTCAAAGGGTATCTCAAGACATAACAAAAACAAATAGAGGTGATTTCACTTAGTGAAGAAAATGTAAACAAATTATTTACAGAACTTTTGGAGGTATATATGATTAAGGGAGAGAAATATTGTAGGCTAAGGCAGTAGTGAGTGCCAAGATCACACTTCTTTGGCATGTCTAGTGTGCTTGATGAATCTCCAAAAACGTTAATTTGCTAGTGCAGAAGTGTGAGTTCTGTAGTATAAAGAAAAGTCAAGTAATTAGTTGAGAGTATATTTTCATTATGAAATTTTTCCTAACTTTAACCTTGCTGTTATATGCTTGCGACTCACAACAACCCTATGTACAACAGCTTTAATCCCTGCTCTATCCTGGGCCAGCTTTATTGTCTCTGACGCAACGACCGGCTTTAGCTCAGTCATTGAATCAATCCATCTCATCGAAGGTCTTCCTCTCTTGTGTTGTCCCTCTACCCTGCAGAGGATGAGGTCCCTCTCCAAAGGCTGGTCCCTCCTTGCAACATGCACTTAGTATGTCAGATGAAACATCAGAATCCTTGCCTCCAATGAAGATAAATATCAGAATAAATGTCAGAAAGAGGGAGCACTGAGGGATTATTTTCTGTACTATTTCTCTAAATTTGCTAACTTACATTTTTTTAAAAATTAACTTGTTCTTCAATGTATACATAGGACAAAATCAGGGTAGGTATTATTAATGACACAATGTGAAAGAATAGAACAGTACTATCAGTCCTAAAAATAACACAGGCTTGGAACCTTGTAAATATTCACTGTTAAATATTTAAAATGCACTAAAAGTGTTCATTTTTTATATTAAATGAAAAAAAATGGATTATATAAAATACTTTTGAATGAACTCAAAAACTACTGAAACTCTTGATTACTATGACAGGATGAGGGGGAAAAGGCTCTATTTTTACATTAAAATTTTAAAAGCAGAATTTACATTTAATTATTTGAAAATATTTCTAATTATAAAACTATAATTAAAGTTCTTAAATATTTTATGAATATGATTAATTTTTGTTGAAGATTAAATTAAAATTTGAAAAGCAAATTTTAGAAAAAAATGCCAGTATTTTTTTTTCTAAATTGAAGTGTTGTTGTTGTTGTTGTTATGTGCCATTGAGTCTTTTGTGACTCATAGCGACCCTATGCACAACAGCCCTAAACCCTGCTCTATCCTGCGCCAACTGCACTACCTCTGACACACCCATCCCGATTACCCC